>NC_056733.1:116813604-117136104 GCF_019279795.1 Protopterus annectens | reverse complement strand
GCTGGGCATTAATCCATACGTCACCCAATGGGTTGCTAACTGGCTTACTGATAGAACCCACACTGTAAAAGTAGCCGACTCCAAATCCAGCTTGTGACAAGTGGAGTACCTCAGTGTTCAGTCCTGGGGCTGCTCTTGTTTGGCATCTACTTCTCTGAAGTACAGGTCAACACTAAGGGACTCTGGCTAACAAAGTTCGCAGATGACTGCAAACTGGGAGCCATTATTGAATCCCCAAATGATGTGGATACTCTACAAAAGGGCCTTACAGAAACAGATGCTTGGTGCTAGAGCCATGGGCTCAAGCTCAATGCCAAGAAATGTATAGTTATCCCTTTGGGAAGAAACATGTATCCGTGAATTACCATATAGGTGGCAGTACACTAAACACCGAAAGTGTGATAAGAGACTTAGGGACACAGGTGGACAGTGGTCTCACCTTCGATAACCACATTGCCACAACAGTCAGGAAATCCTATGTGGCACACCTCATCACGAAGGGCTTTTCATCCAGAAAAAAGGAGGTCATTGTCCCACTGTACTCATCCCTCATTAGACCCATTCTATAATACAATGCCTCGTTTGGTATGTACCTCTCAAGACATCTACAACAACTGGAAAGGCCGCAGAAATACCTCACTATAAGAATGACAGGCCTAAAGCAGATGCCCTACGCTGACCGTCATAAAAAACTCCAGCTATACTCTGTCGCATATTGTCTACTCGGAGGCGATCTCTGTTTAACATACAAGGCCATGTCATACCCAGATCTGTTGGACATGCTACACTTAAAGAAATCCAAATCCCTCAGAGCCACATGCTCCAGGGATCTAAACCTTGTCATCACAATAAACAAAACATGCTGGAGGTATAGGTTCCTGACCCAGATACTCCCCAGACTCTGGAATAGATTGCCCGTACATGTCAAGCAGAGTGCCTCTTTGGCCCTCTTCAGAAGGAACCTTGACGATTGGATGGGAGAAAGGAAATTCACCCCAGGGATCACGTCATTCGCCCTGCTAGACAGGGGTCCAGGGAAGTAAATAATGTGGGAAGAAATAGCCTGGGAATTGTTATGGCTAGGCTTGTATAGGCCCTAGGGCTGATAGCCTAGTACCAACCTATGAACCTATTATGGTTGTCATGAACACTGACCTTAAGCGAGGCAAGTGAGGCCAGCAGTTCTCTAGATGTTCTGGTTTTTTTTGTGACCTCTTGGATGAGTCGTCTCTTCGATCTTGGGGTAATTTTGTAGGCCGGCCACTTCTGGAAAAGTTTACCACCGATGTTCATCATGTTACACTGCTGCCGTCATCACTCTTGGGTTATCCTGCCGTCAGGCGGTCCCGCAGTCGGCCCGAGTTCCAAAGTCTTGGTCCTGCGTCGGTTGCTGTTGCCTCTTCCCTGACGTCAGTGCGCCAGGGGTATACAAGATGCATCCAACGCCATTTTCTTCAGTCTTTCTTGCCGCGCGGTGCCCGAAGCAGAAGCAGTTCGCAAGTGCCAGTCGGCCTACTCCTGAGATTTTCAAATCGAATTTCAGACCAAAGTCTTCATAAAGCGAAGTACCCCGTTGGGGAACCTTTTCTTGCCTCAGTCTGATGTCAGAAAAAGTTAACAATTGCATTTCTTGTGGGAAGCAAATACCTCATAAGGACTTTCATTCTTTTTGTATTTCTTGCGTAGGGCCCAGACCACGACATCACAGGTTTTCGGTTTTGTGCTAGGTTTAATAAACGAACTATTAAACGTCGGTTTGATTTCGCCCGACATTATTTTGGTAGGAAATTTAATTATACCATGCCATTGGAGCAGCCGACGACTGGAATGCATAAAAAACGCAAAGATAAGGACAGGCAGCCAAAATCCAAACCGGATCCTGAGGCCTCTGCTAGGCCAGTCGCCGGTTTTCGGTGAGGTGCCTATGCAGCCCCTAATGACCGCTGATTTAGAACGCCAGGCGACATCAGATTCACAAGCAGAGATTTCTAGGCCTCCACAACCTATACCTTTAGGCCCTTCCGACTCCATTCCTGAAGGAGATTCAGGTGTAGTTGAAACGCCTTCAGTTGGTGAAGGTGTCTTCAGACTGACTACACTCGTTATTAAATCCTATGCAAAACTGCAAACTCCTTCAAAAACAAAGAAGACTGCACAGAAGTCTCCAGTACAAGGCCGCATGCCTAGGAAGCAGATGCTTAAGATGGCTGAAGACTTAATTATCCTAATCAGATGTTCGCATCCCCCTCCTGATAAAAGGCCAAGGCAGGAGGAGGACTACACTTCTACTGACCAGGTTTCAATTTCCTCAGACTTTTCTGAGGAACAGGAATATTCCTTTCCCCCTTATGAAGATTCTGATGCTGAAGAGTCTATCCCTTCTGTATCTCCCCCAGAAGACTACTCTGTTGGGGAAACCTTATATATTATGAGGGAACATTTCCACTGGGAAGACAAGGATTATTCTGATTCTAAGAAACGGCTCCGAGAGTTTCTTTTACTACCCCAGCACAGACCACTTGCAATTCCACCTGTGTTAGACATTGTGGATGATGTTTATTCAGAATCTAGCCTTAACCCAGATTCACTACCTCCTGCACCAGCCAAACCAGACAGATACTACTGAGTCCCTCACTCTCTCAAATTCCTGTATAAAAGCCCTGTTGCTGACCCAGAAACCATTTCCCAGGGTCCCAAAGGGGTTAAAGCCTCTACTGCTAAAAATCCTGTGCCCTCTGAAAGAGATTCTAGAGCACTAGACAGATGGGGAAAGAAAGTATATACCTTAGCTACTCTAGCTATGAGGGCCTTAAATTGTCAATTTCACATGCTGAAATATCAACAGTATCTGATGTCTCAATTAAAACAAAAAATGCTTGCACATACAGACCAGCCAGATTACAAGGAAATGCAAGATTTGTTGCATTCAGCTGAACAAGTGGGAAAACATACTTTGCAATGTGGATTTGATTCATTGGAAGCTTCTTGTAGAGCAGCAGTAACAGGGTCGGTCATACGTAGGCATGCTTGGTTAGAAGAACAAACATTACCTGATCATGTTAAAGCAAAGTTATTGGATGCACCCTTACAACAGGATGTTTTATTTGGTGTAAAAGCAGAAGAAGTTTTAAAGAAAATGGAGGATAAGGCAAAATCTATGCAGACTGTCAAGGATTTTTGCAGGTTCAGCCTCCTCGTTTCAGCAGAAATTGGCCACAAAGAACTGGTCCTTTCCAGCTTCTGCCAGATCACAGAGGGGCGGATACAGACGCCCAAGAGGCAGAGGCCAGCCACAAGGCTCTTGCCAGCCTCGACAATGGCGTGCCACAACCCAAAAAGGACAAGACAGGTCTCACATTACCAGAAGACAAACACATTGACTTACCCCTCAGACTACCAAGCAAAACCCTCTTGGCAGCTCCCTTGGGTGGAAAACTAGCACTTTTTTCAGACAATTGGCACATCATCACAAAAGACAAATGGGTCCTAAATATTTTATCTCAAGGATACAGATTCCACTTTGACACTTTGCCAAGGATAAAAGGAATGCCAAACCTGCCACCAAATCAATGGGCAGAGGCTCAAAAGCAAATTTCAGCTCTCATAGACATGAGAGCCATTCAACAGGTTCCTACACAGGAGCAAGGACAAGGATTTTACTCAAGACTGATGTCCTTCAAGGATGCATCTGCAGTCATCACATATGGGTTGTCCTGCCTCAGGCAGCCCTTCGGTCGGCCGGATTCCAAAGTCTGGGTCTGGCGTCGGCTGATGTCGCCTCCTCCCCGACGTCAGAGCGCCTGGGGTATAAAAGCGCCAGCCGGCGCCATCTTCCCCAGTCTTTCTTGCTGCGTGGTGCCCGGAGCAGAAGCTGTTCGCAAGTGCCGGTCAGCCAGCTCCTAGAAATTTGCTGTCCGAAGACTTCAAAAGCTAAGTACCCCGTTGGGGACTCTTTCTTGCCTCAGCCGATGTCAGATACAGTTAATAATTGTTTAACTTGTGGGAAACAAATACCTCATAAGGATTTCCACTCTTACTGTCTTCCCTGCTTAGGCCCAGACCACGACGTCTCTGCTTGTTCAGCCTGCGCTTCCTTCAACCGACGCACTCTTAGACGTCGGTCGGAGTTCGCAGAAGAGTTTTTTGGGGCTAGTTTTTCATACAAAATGCAGTCGGAAACCCCGACATCTCATTTAATTAAGAAACGGAAAGACAAGGACCGACAAACACGGGCCGCGGTTTCGGCTGAAACCGCGGCTAGGCCTACCGCGAGCGTCTCGGTTGATACAGAGTCCTTGGAACTTCCGAACCCTGAAACAATACAACCGACAACCTCGGCTCCGGAGGCTCCTACCGATTCGGTTACAGAATTGCCTTCAGAGACTGGTGTATTGGAATCTTCCGACACCATACCTTTAGACAAAGCTACACCAGCACGTGGTGCAGCCAGGCCTCCTACATCCATGTCCATTAAGGCTTTCACCAGGGCTAAAGCTGCAAAACACACTAAAGCCATGCCTCCCAGGGTTATTTCTCAGGGACCCTCTTCTAGTTCACAGATTCTTTCCTTAGCAGAGGACCTTATTTCTTTAATCAGGGGTTCTCAGCCCCATCCGGACAGGGGCTCCCAACCTCCCCTAGACAAAAGGCCCAGGGTGGATCCCATTGATCCCCTTTCCTCAGAGGAGGCCTCTGTGGGCTCGGATCACTCTGACTACCAGGAGGAGGCTTATTCGGCCTACGAGGATTCGGATGCAGAGGAGTCTATTCCCTCGGCCTCCCCTCCTGAAGAGCTTTCCTTTGGGGAGACCCTTCACACTATGAGAGAGCATTTCAAATGGCAGGGCCAGGAATATTCTGATTACAGGAAAAGACTAAGAACTTTTCTTCATTTACCTCAGCACAGACCTTTGGCTATTCCTCCTGTTTTAAATGTCATTGATGATGTGTATTCTGACTAGTATGACCCCTGACACACTGCCTCCGGCCCCAGTTAAGCCCGATAGGTATTACAGGGTCCTGGACACGCACAATTTTCTTTACAAGGCCCACTCTGCTGATCCTGAAACCATTTCACAGGGCCCTAAAGGGGTTGCAGCTGTTACTACTAAGAACCCACTTCCCTCTGTAAAGGAGTCCAGGGCATTAGAGAGATGGGGTAAAAAAGTATATACTTAAGCCACTCTTGCTATGAGGGCATTAAATTGTCAATTTCATATGATACAGTACCAAGAGTATTTGTTAGAAGAAATGCATAAGAAACTGTCTTCTACTGAACCCCTAGACCGTAAATCCCTTCAGGATATGGTACATAACTCCCAGCAGGTTAGTAACCATTTTTTGCAGTGTGGTTATGATGCATTGGAAGCTTCATGTAGGTCAGCAATGACTGGTGTTGTCATACGTAGGCATGCTTGGCTGAAGGAACAATCTTTGCCAGACCATGTTAAAGCTAAGCTTTTGGATGCTCCACTGGAAAAGCAAAAGTTATTTGGTTCCACTGCTCAAGAAGTCCTAAAGAAAGTTGAGGAAAAGGCAAAATCTGTACAAAGTTAAGGATTTTCTTCAAGTCCAACCGCCTAGATTCAGCAGAAATTGGCCTTCCAAGAATTGGTCCTTTCCGGACACACAAAGATTTCAAAGGGGCAGGAACAGACGTGCCAGAGGTAGAGGGCAAGCTAGGGGCTCCTACAGAGGCCGTCAGTGGCAACCTCCAATCCAGACAGGCAGTTCAGGACCTGCAACTGCTGCACAATTACAGACTCAATGACTTTGCTTTGATTCCGCCAACCAGGGCTCAATTAGAAGCACCTTTGGGCGGAAAGCTTTCTTTATTCTCAAGAAATTGGCACAACATTACAAGAGACAAATGGACACTCCAAATAATAGACAACGGATACAGGTTCCATTTCCACACATTGCCAGAAAGAAAAGGCATGCCAGGACTGCCACCAAATCAAAGGGCAGAGGCTTTGAAACAAATCTCAAACTTGCTACAAATGAAAGCCATAGAAAAAGTTCCTATTTCAGAACAAGGCCAAGGATTTTACTCCAGACTATTCCTTGTTCCAAGAAAAGAGCATCAATGGAGACCTATTCTCAACTTGCCGCACTGAATACTTATCTCATTGTGCCAAAATTCAAAATGCTGACTCTACAGCAACTCCTTCCCATGCTGGGCAAGGGGTCTTGGCTGGTGACTCTGGACCTCAAGGAGGCATACCTGCATGTCCCTATCAGACAAAGTTGCAGAAGGCACCTCAGATTTCTTGCAGGGTCAGAGCATTATCAATTCTCAGCATTGCCCTTTGGCTTATCTACTGCGCCCAGAGTATTCACGAAATGCCTGGCATCAGTAATAGCACACTGCAGAGTTCAGGGGATTCAAATATACCCATATCTGGACGACTGCCTTATACAAGCGGACAACCAACAAACTTTGATAAAGGACTTAAATTATGCCATCAATCTTCTACAGGCCTTGGGATATACAGTCAACATGCACAAATCAAGACTTGTTCCATCCCAAAGAATAACCTTTCTGGGTGCGGATCTAGATACAACCACCCAAATGGCTTATCTCACAGAAGAAAAACAGACAGCTACCGGATTACTTCAACAATCTGACAAGGCAAACTCGGCTGACTGCAAGGAAAATCCTGCAGGCCCTGGGTTACATGGCATCCTGTATTCTTTTGATTCCACAAGCAAGGCTACATATGAGAAAGCTACAGTGGTACCTAACGAGTTTATGGAGTCAGCACAGTCACAGTTTGGAAACGTTAATCCCACTCATTCCATGCCTTCACAAGGAATTTCTGTGGTGGGCTCAAGCCAGCCAGTCCAACAGGAGGTTGCCCTTCACAAAGCCAAAAACCTCCCAAACTATTACAACGGACGCTTCAGACCTAGGTTGGGGAGCACACATGGAGGGAGAGGTATACAAGGACAGTGGTCATGAAAGGAACTGCGCATGCACATAAATCAAAAAGAAATGCTAGCAGTGATACATGCAATCGAGGCCTTCAAAATCTTTCTGCATCAAGGCCACCTACTAAGGACAGACAACACCACAGTTATGTGGTACATCAACAAGCAAGGAGGTACCCATTCCTACCCTCTTTGCAGACTGGCAATGAATCTATGGGATCTTTCCTTGAAACTCAATATACAGCTGCAAGCTCAGTTTGTGCCCGGGAAAGACACACTGGCGGACAGCTTAAGCAGGAATATCATGGATGCACACGAATGGATGCTGCACCCAGACATCTTCCAACAGATAACACAATCTTGGGGGAGCCCGGACATAGATCTATTTGCATCCCCCCACAATCATCAACTGAAGAAATTCTGCTCAAGGACATACCACCCACAAGCGTGGAAAGTGGACGCCCTCTCTTTCAGCTGGAGAAATCTGACAGTGTATGCATTTCCTCCTATCCCATTAATGACCAAGGGGTTACTGAAGATCAGGACAGAGCAGCCAAAAGTGATAGCTCCGGACTGGCCAAGACAGCACTGGTACCCACTGCTGAGAAACTTGTCACATACGAAACCATGGCCTCTGCCTCTATGGCCACTTCTACTGACACAGCACAGATACAAAACTCTACATTCCAACCTCAAAACATTGCAACTAACAGCGTGGAGAATACCTTGACTCCTCCTCAGGATAAGCTATCCCAGAGAGTGAATGATATTATTATGGAGGCTCGCCGCCCTTCCACAAGAAAGGCATATTCAGCAAAATGGAAAAGATTTCACATCTGGAACACCACAAAGGGCCTAGATGCGACAGTGATGAAACATGGCTCATATCCTTGAATATTTGGCAGAAATGTTCCACAATGGTCTGTCTTATTCTTCTATTAAGATTCATGCTTCAGCAATTTCAGCAGAGTACAACACTGATCCACCTGTCTTTTCTCATCCTCTCCTAAGACAGTTTCTAAGAGGAATCAAAAACATCAAACCTCCTTGGAAACCACCTCTTCCTGCATGGGACCTTAACTTCGTGTTGGAAAAATTAACACTGCCTCCATTTGAACCAGCAGCATCTGCAGATCTGCAGTACCTTTCATGGAAGACTGCCTTCCTTCTGGCAATAACCTCAGCAAGAAGGGTTTCAGAATTGCAGGCCCTGATGGCAGTGCAGCCGTTCATTATTTTTCACCAGGACAGAGTTTCATTGAGAACTAATGCTACTTTTATGCCAAAGGTGGTCTCCAGACTTTCATTGAATCAAGCCATTCACTTGCCTACCTTCTTCCCAAATCCACAAAACAAAGGGGAGAAACTTTTACACACCCTGGACATTCACAGACAGTTGCGCTACTACTTGGACAGAACTAAAGGTTTCAGAAAAGCTGACCAGCTGCTAGTAGCATATGCTGCTGGTACTCAAGGAAAAGCAAATTCCAAACAGACTATTTCTAAATGGATAGGAAATTGCATTTGCTTTTGTTACTCATTTCATGGAAAGACTGTACTAGCTAACATTAGACCTCATTCTACGAGAGCCACAGCCACCTCCACAGCCTTCTTAAGAGGGGTGGCTACAAAGGACATTTTAGAAGCTGCCACATGGAGCTCCGTGCATACATTTGCCAAGCATTACAATTTACCCTTGTATTCCAGATCCAGAGCAGGCTTTGCTACGGCTGTCCTGCAGGGTATCTTAGCTACACCATCCTTTTCCTAGTTCCTCCACCCCCAGATTGGCTATGGTATTCTACCCATATGGGATGACTGCAGATGCATCCTTGAAGGACATAGTACAGATGTCCTTCAAGGATGCATCTGCAGTCATAACATATGGGTTGTCCTGCCTCAGGCAGCCCTTCGGTCGGCCGGATTCCAAAGTCTGGGTCTGGCCTCGGCTGATGTCGCACTTTCCCCGACGTCAGAGCACCTGGGGCATAAAAGCATCAGCCGACGCCATTTTCCTCAGTCTTTCTTGCCGCGTGGTGCCCGAAGCAGAAGCAGTTCGCAAGTGCCGGTCGGCCAGCTCCTGTGATTCAGCTACCGAAGACTTCGAAAAAGCTAAGTACCCCGTTGGGGACTCTTTCTTGCCTCAGCCGATGTCAGATAAAGTAAATAATTGTTTAACTTGTGGGAAACAAATACCTCAAGGATTTCCACTCTTACTGCCTCCCTTGCTTAGGCCCAGACCACGACGTCTCGGCCTGCTCAGCCTGTGCTTCCTTCAACCGAAGAACTCTTAGACGTCGGTCGGAGTTTGCAGAGGAATTTTTTGGGGCTAATTTTGCGTACAAGATGCCGTCGGAGACTCTGACTTCGCATGTGGTTAAAAAACGGAAGGACAAGGACTGACCCTCGCGGCCCGCGGTTTCGGCTGAAACCACGCTCAGGCCTACCACGAGTGTCTCGGTTTTGGCTGAAACAGAGTCCTCGGTGCTTCCTATAACCGAATCCACTCAACCGACTACCTCTGCCACAGAGGCCCCGGCCGAGTCGGCTATTGAATTACCTACTGAAACCAGTGTCCAGGACATGTCCGACACCATTCCTTTAGACAAGTCTACTCCTGCACGTGGTGCAGCCAGACCCCCTGCATCCATGTCCATTAAGGCCTTGTCTAGGGCTAAAGCTGCTAAACTTGCTAAAGCTTTGCCTCCCAAGACTACCTCTGAGAGGCCTTCTACTGGCTCTCAGATTCTCAGCCTAGCAGAGGATCTTATCTCTTTAATTAGAGGTTCTCAACCTCACCCAGACAGGGGCTCTCAACCACCACCAGACAAAAGGCATAGGGTTGAGCCCTCTGACCCCCACTCTTCAGATGAGTCTATGGATGGATCTGTGTTGTCAGACCACCAGGAGGAGGCTTACTCGGCCTACGAGGATTCTGATGCTGAACAATCTTTTCCTTCAGCCTCCCCTCCTGAAGAATTTTCTTTTGGTGAGACACTGCACTCTGAGGGAACATTTTCAATGGCAGGGCCAGGAATTTTCTGATTCTAGAAAGAGATCAAAGACCTTTTTACATTTACCTCAGCAGAGGCCTTTAGCTATACCTCCTGTTTTGAATGTTATTGATGATGTGTACTCTGATGCTAGTACAGCCGCTGATTCTCTCCGGCTCCTGCCAAACCTGATAGGTACTACAGGGTCCCGGATTCTCATCTACACCTGTACAAGGCCCACTCTGCAGACCCAGAAACTATTTCCCAGGGCCCAAAAGGGGTTGCAGCTGCCACTGCTAAAAATCCTCTACCTTCTGAAAGGGAGTCTAGAGCTTTAGAGAGATGGGGAAAGAAAGTATATACTTCTGCAACTCTTTCCATGAGGGCATTAAATTGTCAATTTCATATGATTCAGTACCAAGAGTATTTGTTAGATGAATTGTATAAGAAGCTTTCCTCCTCTGAACCCCTTGACCGTAAATCACTTCAGGATCTGGTACATAACTCACAGCAGATTAGCAACCATTTTTTGCAGTGTGGTTATGATGCACTGGAAGCTTCATGTAGGTCAGCTGTGACAGGGGCAGTTGTACGTAGGCATGCCTGGTTGAAGGAACAATCTCTACCGGACCATGTTAAAGCTAAGCTCCTGGATGCTCCAATTGAAAAACAAAAACTATTTGGTTCCACGGCTCAGGAGGTCTTAAAGAAGTTTGAAGAAAAGGCAAAATCTGTGCAAACAGTCAAGGACTTTCTGCAGGTACAACCACCGAGATTCAGCAGAAATTGGCCTACTAAGAATTGGTCCTTTCCGGACTCGGACAGATCCCAGAGAGGCAGGAACAGGCATGCCAGAGGTAGAGGGCAAGCTAGAGGCTCCTACAGAGGCCGTCAGTGGCAGCCTCCCAACCAGAGAGCTAGTGCAGGAACAACAACAACTGCTACACCAGGACAGACTCAATGACTTCATTTTGACTCTGCCGACCAGGGCTCAGTTAGAAGCACCATTGGGCGGAAAGCTTTCTTTATTTTCAAAAAATTAGCATTGCATTACAAGGGACACATGGACACTGCAAATAATAGACAAAGGATACAGGTTCCATTTCCACACATTGCCAAAAAGAAAAGGAATGCCAGACCTGCCACCAAATCAAAGGGCAGAGGCTTTGAAGCAAATCACCAAATTAATACAAATGAAAGCCATAGAAAAGGTGACTCTTTCAGAACAAGGCCAAGGATTTTATTCCAGATTATTCCTTGTTCCAAGAAAAGAAAATCAATGGAGGCCTATTCTCGACGTGTCTGCACTGAATACTTTCCTCATTGTGCCAAAATTCAAGATGCTGACCCTACAGCAGCTTCTTCCCATGCTGGGCAAGGAGTCCTGGCTGGTGACTCTAGATCTCAAGGAGGCATACCTGCATGTCCCTATTCGACAAAGTTGCAGAAGACACCTCAGATTTCTTGCAGGATCAGAGCATTATCAATTCTCAGCATTGCCCTTTGGCTTATCTACTGCGCCCAGAGTATTCACGAAATGCCTGGCATCAGTAATTGCACACTGCAGACTTCAGGGGATTCAAATCTACCCATATCTGGACGACTGCCTTATACAAGCGGACAACAAGGAAAATTTGTTAAAGGACTTGGACTATGCCATCCACCTATTACAGGCCTTGGGATACACAGTCAACATCCAAAAATCAAGACTTATTCCATCCCAAAGAATAACCTTTTTGGGTGCAGATCTAGACACAACCACCCAAATGGCCTTTCTCACAGAAGAAAAACAAAAACGACTTCCGGATTACTTCAAGAATCTGACAAGACAAACTCAGCTGACTGCAAGAAAAATCCTGCAGGCCCTGGGTTACATGGCATCCTGCATAATTCTGATTCCACAAGCCAGGCTGCATATGAGAAAATTGCAATTGTACCCAAGGAGTGTATGGACTCAGCACAGTCACAGCTTAGAAACTTTGATCCCCCTCATTCCTTGCCTTCAAAAGGAATTCCTGTGGTGGGCTCAGGCCTGCCAGTCCAACAGAGGATTGCCTTTCAACAAACCAAAAGCAAACCAAACCATCACCACGGATGCTTCAGACCAAGGTTGGGGAGCGCACATGGAGGACAAATGTATCCAAGGGCTATGGTCTCAAGGACAGCTGCGCATGCACATAAACCAAAAGGAAATGCTGGCAGTGATACACGCAATCGAGGCTTTCAAACCTTTCCTTCATCAGGGCCACCTGCTAATGACAGACAACACCACAGTTATGTGGTACATAAACAAGCAAGGAGGCACACATTCCTACCCTCTATGCAGACTGGCCATGAATCTATGGGAACTTTGCTTGAAACTAAATATACAACTACAGTCCCAGTTCGTGCCAGGGAAGGACAATACACTGGCAGACAGCTTAAGCAGAACTACCCTGGATGCACACGAATGGATGCTGCACCCAGACATCTTCTTACTCATAACACAATCATGGGGAAGGCCGGAGATAGATCTGTTCGCCTCACCCCACAATCATCAACTGCAGACATTTTGCTCAAGGACATACCACCCACAAGCATGGAAGGTGGACTCTCTCTTTCATCTGGAAAGCTTGAAAAGTCTATGCTTTTCCACCACTCCCATTAATGTCCAAGGTTTTACTGAAGATCAGGGCAGAACAGCCAAGAGTGATTCTGATAGCTCCAGACTGGCCAAGGCAGCACTGGTACTCACTGTTGAAGAGCATGTCACAGACGAAACCGTGGCCTCTTCCCCCTATGGCCACTTCTTCCAACGCAGAACAATTTCAAGATCCTGCATCCCAACCTGAAAACCTTGCAGCTAACCGCCTGGAGAATACCTTGACTCCTCCTCAGAATAGCTTATCCCAGAGAGTAAAGGACATTATTATGGAAGCTTGCCGGCCCTCCACAAGGAAGGCATACTCAGCAAAATGGAAAAGATTTCTCATTTGGAACACAACAAAAGGCCTAGATGTGACAGTGATGAGCATGGCTCATATACTGGAATACTTAGCAGAATTGTTCCACAATGGCCTGTCTTACTCTTCCATTAAGATACATGCCTCAGCAATTTCAGCAGAATACAATGTAAATCCACCTGTCTTCTCGCATCCTCTCTTAAGGCAATTTCTGAGAGGAATCAAAAACATCAATCCTCCAAGGAAACCACCTTTACCTACTTGGGACCTTAACTTTGTGCTGGAGAAACTAACACTTCCTCCCTTTGAACCAGCAGCATCGGCGGATCTACAGTTTCTGTCTTGGAAAACTGCATTCCTTCTGGCCATAACTTCAGCAAGAAGAGTATCAGAGTTACAAGCTTTAATGGCAGTGCAGCCGTTTCTTATTTTTCATCAAGACAGAGTTTCATTGAGAACCAATCCTACTTTTATGCCAAAGGTGGTATCTAGGGTATCCTTGAACCAGGCTATTCACTTGCCTACATTCTTCCCAAATCCACAAAATAAAGGGGAGAAACTTCTACACACTCTGGATATACACAGACAATTACGCTACTATTTGGACAGAACTAAAAGTTACAGAAAGACTGACCAACTGTTTGTAACATAGGCTGCTGGGGCACAAGGAAAAGCAATTTCCAAACAGACAATTTCAAAATGGATAGGAAATTGCATTCGTTTTTGTTACTCCTTTCATGGAAAGCCTGTTCCTGTAAACATTAGGCCTCATTCCACAAGAGCCACAGCCACCACTACAGCCTTCCTAAGAGGGGTGGCTACCAAGGACATTTTAGAAGCGGCTACATGGAGCTCCGTGCATACATTTGCCAAGCATTACAATTTACCTTTATACTCCAGATCCAGAGCAGGTTTTGCTACAGCAGTCCTGCAGGGTATCTTAACTACACCATCATTTTCTTAGTACCTCCACCCCCAGATTGGCTATGGTATTCTACCCATATGTTATGACTGCAGATGCATCCTTGAAGGACCTAGTACAGTTTTGTACCTACCATAAATGTAGATGTCCGATAGGTATGCATCTGCAGTCAGGTTTACCCTCCCTCCTTCCCCTCTGTGGTATTCCTAGGGTGCTTACCCCTCCATTAGCTAGCTAGGGGAATCTGTTATGGTGTATTTGTTTGTATGTATGTATATATATATATATATATATATATATATATATATATGTATATATTTTTACAATATGTTTGGAATTTATTGGCATTTATCCAAATTTAGCCTTCATAGAGGGCACCTGGCATCTGGGGCAAGAAAAACTGAGGAAAATGGCGTCGGCTGATGCTTTTATACCCCAGGCGCTCTGACGTCGGGGAAAGTGCGACATCAGCCGCGGCCAGACCCAGACTTTGGAATCCGGCCGACCGAAGGGCTGCCTGAGGCAGGACAATCCATATGTTATGACTGCAGATGCATACCTATCGGACATCTACATTTATGGTAGGTACAAAACTATACTTTTTGTACCTACCATAAATGTAGATGTCCGATAGGTATGCATCTGCAGTCAGGTTTACCCTCCCTCCTTCCCCTCTGTGGTATTCCTAGAGGGCTTATCACTCTATTAGCTAGCTGGGGAGGGATCTATTATGGTGTATTTGTTTTTTTATATACATATATATATATATATATATATATATATATATATATATATATATGTTATATATTTTTGCAGTTTGCAAATGTTTGGATTTTTATTGCATTTCTCCAAATTTAGCCTTCTTAGAGGGCATCTGGGGCAAGAAAAACTGAGGAAGATGGCGTCGGCTGACGCTTTTATACCCCAGGCGCTCTGACGTCGGGGAGGAGGCGACATCAGCCAACGCCGGACCCAGACTTTGGAATCCGGCCGACCAAAGGGCTGCCTGAGGCAGGACAAACCCATATGTGATGACTGCAGATGCATACCTATCGGACATCTACATTTATGGCATGTACAAAACTGTACTTTTCTAGTTCCCCGAAAGGACAAAGCCTTGAGACCCATTCTGGACCTCTTAATTCTAGACACATTCGTGGAAGTACCCAAATTCAAGATGCTAACACTACAGCAACTTCTTCCCATGCTGGGCAAGAAGCCTTGGCTAGTAACGTTGGACCTCAAGGAGGCATACCTTCATGTCCCCATCAGACAAAATTGCAGAAGATACCTCCGATTTATTGCAGGTTCAACCCATTACCAATTCTCTGCACTGCCCTTTGGCTTATCTACTGCACCCAGGGTCTTCACAAAATGCCTGGCACCAGTAATTACATACTGCAGACAAAGATGGATTCAAATATATCCATACCTGGACGACTGCCTTATTCAAGCAGAAAGCAATGACATTCTATTAAAGCATCTGGCGTTTGTCAAACACCTACTAAGTTGCCTAGGGTACACAGTAAATGAAAAGAAGTCAAAACTAGTGCCCTCACAAGACATAATATTCCTGGGTGCCAGCTTAAATACAACGGCCCAGATGGCTTACCTCACGCCAGACAAGCAAAGACAACTGACTCAATACTTCAAAATGATGGCAACAAAGACCCAACTCCCTGCAAGAAAAATTCTGCAGGCCTTGGGATTCATGACATCTTGCATATTACTAATACCATTTGCAAAACTGCATATGAGGAAATTACAATGGTATCTGAAAAGCGTTTGGTCTCAACACAGCCACAGCTTGGAAACAATAATTACATTCATTCCCTGCCTTCAACAGGAGTTTCTATGGTGGGCTCAGGCATGTCACCTCAACAAGGGTCAGCATTTCACCTTTCCCACAGCCAGGCAAACTATAACAACAGAGGCATCGGATTATGCCTGCGGAGCACACCCAGCAGGACAGTGTATTCAGGGCAAATGGTCTGCCAACCAAAGGCATCTACATATCAATCAAAAAGAGATGCTAGCTGTACAAAATGCCCTAACAGCTTTCAAGGACCTCCTACATCCAGGACAACTTCTAATAAAGACTGACAACACCGCAGTGATGTGGTACATAAACAAGCAAGGGGGCACACACTCCTACCCCTTATGCGGACAAGCAATGACCTTGTGGAACACAGCACTTACTTACCAAGTTCATCTACAAGCACAATTCCTGCCAGGAAAGAAAAACACACTGGCAGACGATCTAAGAGAAACATCACAGATTCTCACGAGTGGGAACTAAATCCACAAGTATTCGAAATGATAACTCAAAAATGGGGGAGCCCAGACATAGATCTGTTTGCTTCCCCTCAAAACTACTAACTACGGAAATTCTGCACAAGGACATACCACACACTAGCTTGGAAAGTGGACGCCCTCTCATTCAGTTGGAAAACATTGACAGTGTATGCCTTTCCTCCACTGCCTCTTCTGGCAAAGGTGCTGCTGAAAGCCAAATTAGAGAGGCCACAAATGAAACTCATTGCTCCAGACTGGCCACGCCAACACTGGTATCCAATACTAAGGAACATGGCTCAAGGCCCACCATGGATTTTGCCTACAATTCCTCACCTGCTCACTCAGCAAAACAATCAGATTCTACACAGCCAGCTCAAGACTTTAAATCTGGCTGCATGGCAAATTGCCTAAATAACCAGTCAACACTTCTCTCTAAAGCTGTGATGGACGTCATTCTGGAGGCCAGGAGGCCCAGCACCAGGAAAGTCTATTCAGACAAATGGAAAAGATTCTGCGCCTGGAACCAGGCTAAAGGCCAAAATCCAATTGTCCCAAATATTCCTCAGATTCTTCCAATATTTAACTGAGATGTTGCACAAAGGACTTTCCTTCTCATCTATTAAGATCCACACCTCAGCTATTTCAGCTCAATACAACACGGATCCTCCTATATTTTCATATCCATTACTAAGACAGTTCCTCAGAGGGGCTAAGAACATAAAACCGCCCCGGAGAGCACCAACACCAACTTGGGATCTCAACTTTGTTCTGGAAAAGCTTACACTTCCACCCTTTGAACCAGCTTTCACTACTGATCTACATTTCCTATCATGGAAAACTGCCCTGCTGCTAGCAATAACTTCAGCACGAAGAGTCTCAGAACTACAGGCCCTAATTGCAGTGGAGCCTTTCATCATTTTTCATCAAGATAGTCTCTCTCTACGAATGAACCGTTCCTTTATGCCAAAGGTGGTATCCAGTGTGGCCCTAAACCAAACCATTCATTTGCTCACCTTTTATCCAAACCCCCAAAACAAAGGGGAAAGGCTCCTACACTCTTTGGACATTCACAGGCAATTATGTTACTACTTGGATAAAACTAAGGCTTTCAGAAAATCTGACCAGCTCTTTGTACCCTATGCTGTAGGATCTCAAGGAAAAGCTATCTCAAAACAGACCATTGCAAAATGGTAGGGCATTGTATCAGATGTCCTTCATGGATGCATCTGCAGTCATAACAACTGGGTTGTCTTGTCGTCAGGCAGCCCTTCGGTCGGCCGGATTCCAAAGTCCGGGTCCGGCTTCGGCTGATGTCGCACCTCACCCGACGTCATCTCTGCTGGTCTCCGGGTATAAAGGCATCAGCCGACGCCATTTTCCTCAGTCTTTCTTGCCGCGTGGCGCCCGAAGCAGAAGCTGTTCGCAAGTGCCGGTCGGTCAGATCCAGAGATTACTACTACCGAATACTACTTCGAAGACTTCTAAAAGCTAAGTACCCCGTTGGGGACTCTTTCTTGCCACAGCCGATGTCAGAAAAAGTCAATAACTGTTTAACTTGTGGGAAACAAATACCTCATAAAGATTTCCACTCTTACTGTTTGCCTTGTTTAGGCCCAGACCACGACGTAGCAGCCTGTTCGGCCTGTGCCTCATTCAACCGACGAATGCTTAGGCGTCGGTCGGAGTTTGCTGAACAGTTTTTCGGCTCAGATTTTGCGTACATTATGCCGTCGGACCCTCCGACTACCCAAATTGTTAAAAAACGCAAAGAAAAAGATCGACACTCGCGGTCCACGGTTTCGGCAGAAACCATGGTTAAGCAAACCGCGAGTGTCTCGGTTTCGGCCGAAACCGAGAAAACTGATCAAAGTACAGCTGAATCAATGACTACTACTGAGGTTCCTGCTACCTTACTTGAATCGGCCTCAGAAATTTTACCTACAACAGTGGTTACTAGTGACTTATCAGACACCATCCCTTTGGATGTCTCTACCCCAGCACGTGGTGCTGCTAGGCCTCCTGCAGCCATGTCTATTAAGGCCTTTGCCAGGGCTAAAGCAGCCAAATCTACTAAATCAATGCCTGTTAAACCCCCCTCAACTAGGCCCACTTCTAGTTCACAAATGCTTACTCTGGCAGAAGATTTAATATCTTTAATTAGGGGATCTCAATCTCACCCAGACAGGGCCTCTCAGCCCCCAGAAAAGAGACCTAGAACAGAGCCCCCCGAGCCTGTGTCCTCTGATGATTCTGCGGATGACTCAGATATTACAGACCAGCCAGAGGCTCCTTTCTCCAATTATGAAGACTCAGATGCTGAAGAATCCATTCCAGCTGCTTCTCCACCAGAAGAATTCTCCTTTGGGGAAACCTTACATGCCATGCGAGAACAATTCCAATGGCAGGAACAGTATTTCTCAGATTCCAGAAAAAGACTTAGGACTTTTCTGCACCTTCCACAACACAGGCCCTTAGCTATACCTCCTGTCCTCTCTGTTGTGGACGATGCATTTAATGATGTCTGCACTGCACCAGATTCCTTACCTCCAGCCCCTGCCAAACCAGATAGATTTTACAGGGTACCAGACACTCATCATCACCTATACAAGGCCCCACTTGCAGACCCCGAAACTATATCCCAGGGACCTAAGGCAGTAGCCTCGACCACAGCAAAAAACCCTATTCCTTCTGAAAGGGAAGCCAGGTCTTTAGACAGATGGGGCAAAAAAGTTTACACCTCAGCTACTCTCTCAGCTAGAGCTTTAAACTGTCAGTTTCACATGATACAATACCAAGAGTTCATGCTTGATCAGTTAACTAAAAGCTATCCTCTGATGACTCTATAGATAAGAAATATGTATTAGAAATGGTAAATAACATCCAACAGGTTAGTAACCATTCCTTAAAATGTGGCTATGATGCACTGGAGGCTTCATTTAGATCAGCCATGACTGGCACAGTGATAAGAAGACATGCATGGCTGAAGGAACAGGTCTTACTGGATCATGTTAAAGCTAAGTTATTAGATGCTCCTATGGATAAGGCCAGTTTGTTTGGTACACCTGCCCAGCAGGTAATGAAGAAAATGGAAGAAAAGGCAAAATCTGTACAAACGGTTAAAGATTTCTTGCAGGTTCAGCCCCAAGGTTTAGCAGGAACTGGCCTGCCAAAAATTGGTCCTTTCCTGACTCCACTAGATCCCAAAGGGGCAGGAATAGACGTTCCAGAGGCAGAAATCAATCCAGAGGGGGTGCCTACAGAGGACGACAGTGGCAAGGTAATAACAGAGGCACAGGCACAGCCACTACCACTACAACAACACAATCACAGTGACTTGATTCTAACTCCGCCTACCAGGGAACAAATAGCAGCACCATTAGGCGGAAAATTAACCTTATTTTCCAGGAACTGGCACTATATCACAAAAGACAAGTGGATTTTGCAAACCATAGACCAAGGTTACCGGTTCCACTTCCACACTTTACCAGTCCAAAGAGGAATGCCAAACCTGCCTCCAAATCAAAAAACAGAAGCTCTACAGCAGATAATGCAATTAACAAAGATGAGAGCTGTGGAAAGAGTACCAAGAACAGAACAAGGCAAAGGATTCTACTCCAGACTATTCCTAGTTCCAAGAAAGGAAAAAAGTTGGAGACCTATTCTCGACCTGTCCACCTTAAATACATACATCATTGTCCCAAAATTCAAAATGCTGACCCTACAGCAACTTCTTCCCATGCTGGGCAAGGAGTGTTGGCTGGTAACTCTAGATCTCAAGGAGGCATACCTGCACGTCCCCATTCGACCAATTTGCAGAAGATACCTCAGATTTCTTGCAGGATCAGAGCACTATCAATTCTCAGCATTGCCCTTTGGCTTATCTACTGCCCAGAGTATTCACAAAATGCCTGGCATCAGTAATCGCCCACTGTAGACTACAGGGAATCCAAATTTATCCATACCTGGACGACTGCCTGCTACAAGGGGACAACAAAAGCAAGCTGACAACAGATTTACAAAGGGTCATTTACTTGCTACAAGCACTGGGATACACAGTCAATTTACAAAAGTCAAGGCTGATACCATCCCAAACAAGGACATTCTTGGCTGAATTGGACACAGTAAAACAAATGGCATTCCTAACTGCAGAAAAACAAAAAGAACTCCCTCTTTACTTCTTGACACTAACAAGACAGAACAAGCTAACAGCAAGAAAAGTTCTGCAGGCCTTGGGCTTCATGGCATCATGCATAATCTTGGTTCCACATGCCAGACTACATATGAGAAAACTACAGTGGTACCTAAAGAATTTATGGTCACAACACAGGCACAGCTTAGAAGCAGAAATTCCACTAATCCCATGCCTAAAACAGGAGTTCCTATGGTGGGCTCAAGCATGCCAGTCAAACCCAGGCCTACCTTTTTCACAACTATCAAGGAAGCCAAACCATCACAACAGACGCCTCAGACCTAGGATGGGGGGCTCACATGCTGGACAAATGCGTACAAGGATTGTGGACGCAGGACCAGCTTCACCTGCACATCAACCTAAAAGAAATGCTGGCAGTAAAACTGGCAATCCAAAAATTCAGACCATTTCTCAAAGAAGGCCATTTGATGATAAGGACAGACAACACCACAGTCATGTGGTACATCAACAAACAGGGAGGCACTCATTCATACCCCCTATGCAGAATGACTTTGGACCTTTGGAACCTGGCACTCAGCTACAACATCCAGTTACAGGCAATATTTGTACTGGGAAAGGAGAATACTCTAGCAGACATGTTAAGCAGAACCACCTCGGATGCTCACAAATGGATGCTACACCCGGACATCTTCAAGACCATCTCAAAGAAATGGGGAATGCCACAGATAGATCTATTCGCTTCCCCTCTCAATCACCAGCTCAAAAAATTCTGCACAAGGACATTCCACCCACTTGCATGGAAAGTGGATTCGCTCTCCTTCAGCTGGAAAGGTCTGACAGCATATGCATTCCCACCTCTTCCCTTGATACACAAGGTATTACTAAAAATCAAGGAGGAACGTCCAAGGATAACCCTGATAGCTCCAAACTGGCCAAGACAACACTGGTACCCATTGCTGAGGAGCATGTCTCGGGGCAAAATGTGGTCAATACCCCTGATGCCTTTGATGTTAACTCAGAACAACTACAGCATCATGCATCCAAACCTAAAAACGTTGCAACTGACTGCATGGAACATCACATAGCAGCAACAAATCCAGAACTTTCCCAAAGGGTTAAAGACATTATCCTTGAAGCCCGCAGACCTTCAACAAGAAGGAACTATGCAGGAAAATGGAAAAGGTTTGTCATTTGGAGTGCTGAAAGAGGAAAAGATGTGTCGAATATAGATATTGCTAACATTCTGGAGTATTTGGCAGAGCTTCTACATACAGGCCTGTCCTATTCCTCCATCAAGATAAATGCATCAGCTATTTCAGCAGAATACAGCTTTGATCTACCTGTCTTTTCACATCCTTTACTCAGGCAGTTCCTCAGAGGGATCAAGAATGTAAAACCTCCTAGGAAACCACCATTGCCAGCTTGGGATTCGAACTTTGTGCTAGAAAAGTTGACACTCGCACCTTTTGAACCAGCAGCAACAGCAGACCTGCAGCATCTATCGTGGAAAACTGCTTTCCTACTGGCAATAACCTCAGCAAGGAGGGTTTCTGAACTTCAGGCCCTAATGGCAGTACAACCCTTCCTAATCTTTCACCAAGATAGAGTGTCCATGAGGACTAATCCTACATTTATGCCTAAGGTGGTATCCAGAGTGTCTTTAAACCAGGCAATCCACCTACCTACCTTCTTCCCCAACCCACAAAACAGAGGGGAAAGAATGCTGCATACCTTGGATGTACATAGACAGCTACGCTACTACCTGGACAGAACAAAAAGTAACAGAAAAACTGACCAGCTTTTTGTAGCCTATGCAACAGGAAGGGAAGAAAAAGCTATTTCCAAACAGACAATCTCCAAATGGATAGGAAATTGCATACGATTATGTTACTCCTTCCATGGAAAACCTACTCCACAGAACATAAGGCCTCATTCTACAAGGGCAACAGCCACTACCACAGCCTTCTTACGAGGAGTGGCAACCAAGGACATTATTGAGGCGGCTACTTGGACCTCCGTGCATACATTTGCCAAGCATTATAATTTACCTCTGTATTCCAGATCCCGAGCAGGGTTTGCCACTGCTGTACTGCAAGGGATCCTAACCACACCATAATTTACTCTTCCTCCTCCCCTAGTTGGCTATGGTATTCTACCCAGTTGTTATGACTGCAGATGCATCCATGAAGGACATAGTACAGTTTTGTACCTACCATAAATGTAGATGTCCGAACTGGATAGCATCTGCAGTCAGGATTACCCTCCCTCCTTCCCCTCTGTGGTACTCCTAGGGTATTTACCCTCCTAATAGCTAGCTGGTGGGGGGGAGTCTCTTATGGTGTATTTGTTTGTATATATGTACATACATGCTTATTTTTTGTGTTTGCCTTCTATCTTTTTGGAAACATTGGCATTTACCCAAAATTTAGCCTTCCAAGAGGGCAACTGGCATCTGGGGCAAGAAACACTGAGGAAAATGGCGTCGGCTGATGCCTTTATACCCGGAGACCAGCAGAGATGACGTCGGGTGAGGTGCGACATCAGCCGAAGCCGGACCCGGACTTTGGAATCCGGCCGACCGAAGGGCTGCCTGACGACAGGACAACCCAGTTGTTATGACTGCAGATGCTATCCAGTTCGGATATCTACATTTATGGTAGGTACAAAACTGTACTTTTCTGCTACACACACCATGGGAAATCTGTGCCTGGTAACATCAGGCCCCATTCCACCAGGGCTACAGCTACATCAACAGCCTTCCTCAGAGGAGTACCAACCAAGGATATTTTGGGGACTGCAACTTGGAGTTCAGTGCACACCTTCTCCAAGCACTATCACTTACCTCTATACTCTAAAACCAGAGCTGGCTTTGCCACTGCAGTTCTGCAGGGTCTACTAGCCTCTCCAAACCCTGTTTAGTTCCACCACCCATCCTTAGCTTTGGGATTCAACCCAAGAGTGATGACTGCAGCAGTGTAACACGAACATAGTACAGTTTTGTACCTACCATAAATGTAGATGTTCGAGTGTTCACACTGCTGCAGTCCAGGTTACCCTCCCTCCATCCCCTCTGAACTAGCTGGACTTATCTGTTCCTTTCTATCCTATACAACCTCTGTGATGTATTTGCTTGTGACTGAAGGTATTGTTTTATTTTTAAATGTCTATTTTTATACAGCAATATGTATTGCCTACCTGTTGGGGGCACCTGACATCTGGGGCAAGAAAAACTGAAGAAAATGGCGTTGGATGCATCTTATATACCCCTGGCGCACTGACGTCAGGGAAGAGGCAACTGCAACCGACGCCGGACCAAGACTTTGGAACTCGGGCCGACTGCGGGACCACCTGATGGCAGGATAACCCAAGAGTGATGACTGCAGCAGTGTGAACACTTGAACATCTACATTTATGGTAGGTACAAAAGTGTACTTTCCATGTTTTCTCCAGTTGTATATAATGGATCTCACAGTGGTTCGCTGGAGTCTCAGAACTTTAAAAATGGCTTTTCCAGACTGATAGATGTCAATTACTTTTTCTAATCTGGAATTTCTTTAGATTGTGGCGTGTCGTCTTCCTTTTTGGGATCTTTTGGCCAGCTTCACTTTGGTTCTGTTTAAGTGATCTCTTGATTCAACAGGTCTGGCAGTAATCGAGCCTGGGTTGTGGCTACTGAAATTGAACTCAGCTTTCCCAAAAATGTGATTAACCATAGTTAATTCATGATTTAACAAGGGGGGCAATTACTTTTTCACATAGGACCATGTAGGTTTGGATATTTTTTCCCTTAATAAATAAAATCATCACTTAAAAACTGCATTTTGTGTTTACTTGGGTTATGTTTGTCTAAATTTGTCTGATGTGAAATATTTAAGTGTGACAAACATGCAAAGAAATAAGAAATCGGGAATGGGGCCAATACTTTTTCATTGCACTGTGTGTGTGTGTGTGTGTGTGTGTGTGTGTGTGTGTGTGTGTGTGTGTATATATATATATATATATATATATATATATATATATATATATATATATATATATATATATATATATAAAATGTGTCTACTTCTGTGGACTGAATTCACATTATACCAAATCACAGAGACCACACTGCTAAAACAACATATGAAACTGTCTGGATCGTACCTTTTCTACGATTTAGTGCAATCTCTGACTTGTTATATAAAATTAGCAGGGGGTGTGGGAGGTGCAGGGCTTGCCCCTCTGCAGAAACATCAAGAAAGGTAAGTGCTTAAGAGTACATATGAAAACTGTTAAGAATTTTGTTGCATTGTTTGATGGTGACTAGAGCATTTCTGTAGTGCCTTTTGTCAGAAAGGACTTTCATTTATGACACCTTTTCAACCTTGTGTTTTAAAAAAAAGTCTGAATAATTGGACATGGTGTTTAGCTGCCCTTAATCTCCATGTTCCTAACATGCATTATATTGTACTCTAAGTAATGAGTAGCAATTCCAAGAAACAGATCTCTATTTTTAGGTAAAGTAATACTTGTTTCAACATATTTACTGTAATATACTTTTGTAAAACAAAAATAAATATGGAAAAAAGAAACATCTATATGTCTGAAAGTACTTCTAGACAAAGGCAGGCAGTACAGCTTAGATGTTTCAGGGTGACATTTTGAGTTTGCTTCGGTTTGTTTCTAAAGAAATACAGACTCTTGAGTTACTGACTTTGCAAAAGTTGAAGATGCCCTACCTTTTTGTAGTAAGAAGTGTAAATGAAATTTCAGGTACATTTTTACATGTGCCTGGAGCTGAAATTGCCAGCACATGTATGTTTTCTACAGTGGTGTGAATGGCAGTTTGGTAATATAGAAAAGTTTATTCTACCCTAGGTTTTATTGTCACATTAACATCATGTTGAATTATTTGGTTTGCACAGTATTGAATATGTTCTTAAGTTTTTGTTTCTGATTCAGACTTTTGAGTCTTTTTTGTGGCTTTTAGCTTTCAGTTTTGTTTTCCTCATCTGAAAAGGCAGGCGTTCATTTGCTGACAGCTGAGTAGGAGTCACCACACAAAGCTGTTAGTGGGGAATCAGATGATTGAAGCTGTTGACTTTCAGTTTAGTTTTTCCTGAGGTTGTGTTTACACCGAACAGCTAGCTTCTAAGGAAGTCATTGTTTTTTTAGATGAAGTTGTCAGTATCAGCTGGTAAGTGAATTTGTTGCCACACTTCTTGCTGCTATTTCCTATAGCATAGTTTTATAGGGGTGTGAATCTTTGACTGGAGCGCCATTTCATCTGAGTTAGATATTTTAACCCATTTCTTAAAAGATGTGTATTGAGAAATCCATTTTAAGCAGAGCTAATTTTTGCATTTCAATCTGAATTATATGAGAGCGCAGACTTGAAATATTAAACTGACAATTCTTAAGCTTTTAAATACAAGCTCCTGTTTTCTGTGGCAGCCTATATTGGTTAACTGGTTTAGCCAGTGTTACTTTTTTGTGTTGGAATCCCTTAGACTTCCCCATGGTATCATACTGCAACTGCTGTGCTTGTCTTACTGGCCTGTGTGCCTGACTCTTCAGAGATGCAGTTCCATTTCTCAGGATCACTGGTCACTAGTGTTCAGTTCTGTTGGGCATGGGCCAACATACAGAGCATTTAGACTAAGACATCTGTGTGTTGGGAACATGGATACTTAGGGCAATTATACATGTCTGTTTTTTCCTACAGTGCTTTACTGTTTACCTAGCTACTATTTGGCTTCAGATGCTTTCATATGTTTCTACTGCCACCCTTTTCGGTAAGTACGCTTCTTATGTACATAGTCCTTGTTTTCTTGACTCCTAGCAGTTTTGTTAGAGACTTTGCGCTTCGTGCATTAGCCAGGGAGTGTGTGATTTTTGAACGTATGTGCTCTGAAGTGATTTTTTTTTATTTTATTTATTTTTTATAAAAAAAATTTTTGGAGGCAGGAATTGAAAGCAACACTTCAATAACCTTATGAGCATTTTTCACTTTGGACATTATAAGGTATAAAATAATGAAATAAACACTCTGAAAAGGTTGCATGTAGTTGGGTGTGTACAGTAAACTCTCAGTTAACCAGCACCCAATGGGGATTGGTAGGTGCCGGTTAACTCTAGTTTCTGGTTTCTTGAGAGTTACTATTGAAAATAGGCTTGACTAATACTGTACCCTATGCAATTTGTTTGGTTTAACTTGTTCTTAGGTTGGTGAGAGAGGGGATTTATTCCTACCTTCCTTTCTAAAACTCTAAAACCTTAAGGTATGTTTCTGCAGGGGGCAGAAACAAAGTGAAACATATGGGAATAGTACTGTATTTCTTAGTTTTTTTTTTTTTTTTTGGTTGCTTGATAGTTCTGGTTGCTTGAGTTCCGTGTAACAGAGTTTACTATATTATGAACTGCAGCAGTTTCCCCCCTTGTATAAAGGTAAAAAAGACAGTAGAGAGGCTTGTAGATTTTTATTTAAGCCTTTTTGAGCACCATTACAAGTTTTTTTGAGAAGGTTGAAAGCCAGTCCAAGACTGAAGGTACTTTTCTCCCAAAGGTGTTGATTTGCAAGCTCTGATATGATTATTACTTTTATTGTATATTTGTAGGTAAGCTCAGCAATTTACATCTTCACTATCCCGTGTGGTATCAGAAGAGACTGTTATTGTTATTGAAGGCCCAGCAAGTAGCTGAACAAAGTGCTCTGTTTTCAAGCCTTAGAAGCAGTTATTGGGACCAACTTACAATGCAGAAGTATTTCTGATCACACTTGTGTAACCTTTTTAGTTTGTGCCGGATTCTTAACCTGTCTACCTTCTAGTCATGCCAGCTGTAATGTCGCCCTCACCTCATACCCCCTTGCAACTATTGATAGTTTTTACACTGTAACAGACTGAGTAGTCTAGTAATGAGACAGTACAGTTATGCTGTAGTCTTTCCTCAGAAACTTGAGTATCCAGTGAGTGTTGCAGATCTGACTAGTTTCCTCCGAAGTCCACTAAAACCTAAGCAGTGTTTTTCAACTTGTTACTCTCAACAGTGTGTGCAGATGTGTTGGTTCATATTTGTTCAGATGACAGTTCTGTGATCGAAGCAGTCTCATCAACTAAACTTCCAGTGTGCTATAACTTCATAGACTGTTGTATGCAATATCCATGTTAACAAATTTAAATCCTCTTTGTTCTTATCTGTAGAACAGAGCTAGAATGGAACTGCCAGATTTGAGCAAGGACCCCCTTTTAAATACCATCACTGTATGTCATTAAAACCTTTTCACTGACTTAGTCTCTACTTACCTACACATGCTGTTTTTTTAATTATGCACACTGTTTTGATCTTGCCCATTAATGTTCTGTGGCTGGGATGCTGATGCACTCTACCCATCAATAATATATAACCAGGTCCACATACAGTTCCCAGCACCAGACATCCCAAGTCCTGCTAAACAATATTATCATAGAAACTCATGGAAGGCAGCAGCTTGCCCATGATAACATTTTTCATCCTGTGCACAACAGACGTGCTGTATAGATTCTATAAAACTCCAAAGTGCAATGCTTCATGCAGAAATGGGTATAAACAACATGAACATTTAGATCTGTAGGTCGGAAGAATTTTTTTTTTCAAATCTGTTCAAAGATTGTGAGTCAGTCTACCTATGAATACTTATAGGTTCATAGCCAAGTGTTAGTCTTGATGCGTTTGTGGGCCAGTTTAAGCCTAACCATTTTCTCTTTCAAAGGTGAGAATCAAAGCCTGCACCTTCTGACTGTGAGGTAAAACCCTTAATGGTTATTCCAACTGCAACCCCATATTACCCCCAAACTCTAGTGAATATGCTAACACATTCTCAAATTTCATATACAACAAAGAATGAAAGGGGTCACTCCGATATAAAATATGCTCTACAGCACCTGATAATGTAGCAAGCATACTAACTTTACTATGGCAATCATGCTATCTACTCATAGTTGTGGACACAGGGATGGTATGTCGTGTAATCCTATACCTGTGAATATTTCCTATAGGTATACTCAGATATAGTTGTGGATACTGGGATGGTATGTTGTATATTAGCTTACTTACAGGATATACAAAATGAATTGCTAATAAGAGCTTATCACAACAGAAAGCATGCAGTGGATGCTTGTGTTAGCTGTACATATCCAAGAAATGTAAAAGATCATATAATGTCACATAATGAAACATAGTAACATTCGTATCTAAGAAAGGCATGGCAAGATCAAAAAATAATATAGTGCAATTTACATGTAAGAAAAGTCAGTTTTCTGTGGAAAGATATTCCCAAGGGGATGTCTTAAACTCTTCCACTCAGCTAACATGGATATGTAAGTTGCTGACTCCAAGTCATACTGCCGACCAGTCACGAGTGGAGTCCCACAGGGTTCAGTTCTGTGTCCTCTCCTGTTTGGTATCTACTTTTCTGAAGTCCAGGCCAACACGAAGGGACTCTGGCAAAGTTCGCAGACGATTGCAAGTTGGGAACTATTATTAACTCCCCAAGTGTTGGTGACATCCTACAGAAAAGCCTCACTGAGACCAACGACTGGGGTCAGAACCATGGCCTTAAGCTCAGTGCCAAAAAATGTCATTATCCCCTTTGGGAAAAACCCGGTTCCCATGAGTTACCACATCGATGGTAGTCCACTGAACACAGAAGGCGTTAAGAGATCTGGGAACACAGGTTGACGGAAACCTCTCTTTTGACCACCACATTGCCACTGTGGTCAGAAAGTCTTATGTGGCACATCTCATTACTAAGGGTTTTGCATCCAGTAAGAAAGAGGTCATTGTCTCCCTCTACTCTTCCCTCATTAGGCCAGTCATCGAATACAGTGCCCCATTTGGCATGTACCTCACTAGACCTGCAACAATTGGAGAGGCCGCAAAAGTACCTCACAGAGGATCCTAGGCCGTAAACACTTGTCCTATATAGACAGACTCAAAAAACCTCCAACTATTCTCTGTCTCATATCGCGTACTTAGAGGCGATCTCTGCTTCACTTACAAAGCCAGGTCTGACCCAGCTTTGTTAGAAGTGCTGCATCTAAAGCAGTCACAGTCCCTCCACACCACACACTCCAGAGACCTCAGCCTCATAACCACAATCAACAGTGTGTGCTGGAGGGACAGGTTCATAACACAGAGGCTACCCATGCTTTGAAACAGACTTCTCATACTTGTCACAGAGCACCACACTGGCCCTCTTCAAGAGAAATCTTGATGAGTGGATGGGAAATAGAAAATTCACCCCGGGGATCAATCCAGTGGCTCTACTCGACAGAGGCACTGGGAATTGAGGTCGGATGGCACGATGCCAGGGTATTCATGTGGGCTAGGCTTGTAAAGGCTTCAGGGCCATTAGCCTAGTACACACTTAAAACCTATGATTTGACAAGATCTGTACCTCTACTGCCCCCCACCCACACACGGAGTCATTCTGGGGACTCCATGTTTTCAGTTCTTGCTTCTAGTAGAATGTCTTTCCTTGGAAAATGCTCTCCTGCATAATATATATGAACCTGTAGCGCTGGACTGTTCTAAACCACTTTTTAATACCTCTGTTTCCATTCTATTCTATATTTTGTTGTCATTTTAGTTTGGACGGTATTGTTGGATAGTGCTGTCATGGTGTATGGACTAAATGAGATAAAGATTTTTTGAACAGAGTGCCTAAAATAGCTTTGATTCTAGCAAGCAGTTTGGGTGTCTGGGAAATAAACCCAAATGGTAGGTTTTAATAAAACGCATACTTAAATAGAATTGTGTTTACTGGTAATCATTTTTTGGTATGCTGAATAGCTGTTTTCGTTGTATTTACTATCTTTTTTACTTGTATCTCATTGAAGTTTGAGAGATATTTAGTTGAAATATAGTAAAGAATTTCTACACAACAGTAAATAAGTATGCAGGTCAGAAATAGCACCAGAGATGACAACTGATCATCAGGATAGCCACACATTTTGGACATGTACCATGTGATGGCACTGACCCAAATTATCCATAAATATTTCCATGTGATTCCTAGCGCCCCCCCCCCCCCCAAAAAAATGCCTTGCTTTATGTATTTTTTTCATTGCGCATGGTGCAGTGAACTTCGTACTAATCATAATGTTCACTGCTAAGTATTCAGTAAGTTTCCAAATCTGTACTTGCTGGGCAAAAGTATGTGGTAGCCAAGGACTTGTACTTGCCTACTAAGGACCTAGGCCAGCCATGCTCTCAGGTGCAAAGTGCAGTACTTGGTGAACATGTACTACAAAAGGGAATAATATATAGTGATCACTTAAGCTATATATATATATATATATATATATATATATATATATATATATGTGTGTGTGTGTGTGTATATATATATATATATATATATATATATATGTGTGTGTGTGTGTATATATATATATATATATATATATGTGTGTGTGTGTGTGTGTGTGTGTGTATATATATATGAGACAGTGACGCGATCTCTTGTGGTTAGCTTCATCTTCAAACCAGCAGTAGCCAAAGGACTTGGGCAACTCAGCATCTGAAACTTTATCAGGCAGTAAATTAATTTTACTTCAGTCTTTTGCCATGTCCACAGCCTCAAAAGCAATGTGCAGTTGTGTGGAGCCACCTGCACTGAGCCAGAGGATGTAGCAAATCTACTGGCTGTCCAATTCAGCTCCAAGTTTACCCTTATCTCCTCTTAAATCTCCCCTCAAGAAGTACCATAAAATATAACTTTCCCTGCTATCACTAGGGAACAGGTCCTTAATACTCTCTCTAAGGCCAAGAACACTGCATCAGTGGACTCAGTGGCTCAGGATACCTTCTAAATAGCACGAAATATGGCCTATGAGGCTGTCTGGAATTGCTATTTTCAACCATAGCTTCCAAACAGACTGTAAAAATTGGAAAACAGCCGCAGTCATCATTCTGCACAAAGGTAGACATCTACAGACCCTGGGAACTACAGACCTCTAAGTCCTACTAGTTGCGTATGCAAAGCCATGGAAAGAATTGTGGAAATCATCAGTAATGACATGCGAACCTCCAGACACTGGACATAACCCAGTTTGGTTTTGTCAAGGGTAGGTTATGCCTGCTCAACCTGGTGAACTTATTTGAGAATGGTAACAGGAACAAACCACCAGTACGAAAGTTAATCCAGTAGAAATCCGGACAGCAAATAGTAGAGCAGAGAGCCACTGGAACACATGGACTGCTAGTCTAGACCAAGAACACTTTAATGAAATGCAAGTAAAAGCATTTTTGCCTTCATGCTTAGACTAGCAGTTCTTGTGTTCCAGTGGTTCTTTGAGAATGGATGAGGGCAAAATGATTCACACTACCTATCTTGACCTGGCCAAGGTATTCGGCACAATATTGCTATTGGGCTTTTGATAAACTTGGGAGGTTAGGCATAAACCCTTTTGTCACCCTGAGGGATAGCCAGCTGTCTCACAGACAGGCACCAAGAAGTTAAATGTACAAAGAGGCCAGTCACAAGGGGAGTCCCTTAGGGATCGGTCCTGAGACCACGCCTTTTTGGCATTTAATTGTGAAGTCAAGGCCAATGTCAGTGGCCTCTGTCTAGCTAAATTTGCAGATGATTGCAAATTAGGAGCAGTCAAAGAATCCTCTACTGATAGAAATGTTTTTCAGGAATGGCTGACACTGTCAAATAACTGGCGTCAGAGATATGGACTAAAACTAAATGCCAAAAAATACGTAATGGAATCCTTTGGGAAGTCATCCACCCCTGGTAACTACCATGTTGTGCACCCACATGAGCTGACCCAGTAGTCAGGGACTTGGGGACACACACAGACAGACACGCGTGCAGACACAGACACGTCTGCAGATACGCATGCAGACAGACGTGCACTAACCTAGTCTTTGACCATCATGGGTCTACAATAGTGAGGTAATCATTCTGTGTTATGCAAGTTGTAAACAAAGGTATGGCACCTGGGTCTGAGTAGGTCAATGTTCCACTGTGTTTGGCACTCTTCATAACTATCATTTTGTATAATCCCCCCTTTGGTATGTATCTGACCAGACGCATCCAATAATTGGAACATCTACAGAGGTTCTTCTCTAAAAAAATATAGGGTGTGTAAGTACCTTGTCCTTTGCAGACCTCCCCTTCAAGGCTGTGTCCCCATATTCTGTCTCCTCCTGGCTGTTGAGGGAGATCTATGTCTGGCATACAAGGCATTGTCAGACCCACTCTTATGGACCTTCTTGTGTATTCGCAGAAAAAAACAGCACCAGAGTTACCTGTTCTAAAGACTTAAATCTTGTTTGTGATATAAATAGGACCTGCTGGAGCGATGGGTATTTATCCCAGAGACTACCCATTCCCTGGAACAGGCTTTCCCATCCATGTGAAGCAGAGATGTTCATCGTGTTACCCTGCTGCAGTCATCACACTTGGGTTATCCTGTCGTCAGGCGGTCCCGCAGTCGTCCGGAATTCCAAAGTCTTGGTCCGGCGTCAGTTGCTGTCGCCTCTTCCCTGACGTCAGTGCGCCAGGGGTATATATAATGCAACCGACGCCATTTTCTTCAGTCTTTCTTGCCATGTGGTGCCCGAAGCAGAAGCAGTTCGCAAGTGCTGGTCGGCCGACTCCTGAGATTTTCGAATTCGAATTTCAGACCGAAGTCTTCTATAAAGCTAAGTACCCCATTGGGGAAACTTTTCTTGCCTCAGACCGATGTCAGAAAAAGTTAACAATTGTATTTCTTGTGGGAAGCAAATGCCTCATAAGGATTTTCATTCTTAATGCATATCTTGCCTAGGCCCAGACCACGACGTCACTACTTGTCGGTTTTGTGCTAGGTTTAATAAGCGTACTATAAAAAGACGCTTTGATTTCACACGACACTACTTCGGTAGGAAATTTAACTACACCATGCCGTCAGAGCAACCGACTACTGGCATGCACAAAAAACGCAGGGATAAGGGCAGACTACCCAGGCCTAAGCCAGATTCCGAGGCCTCGGCTGATCTGGTCTCCGGTCCTCAGTGAGGCTCCGACGCAGCCCCTGACTACCGCAGATCTGGAACCCGAGACCGCTATGGAAATTTTGACAATGTACCAGGCTGACGCAGCCTTTTACTTTAGGCCCTTCCAACAACTTTGCTACAAAAGACGCTGGTGCTACAGAAACGCCATCGGTTTCTGAAGGCGTTTTCAGACCAACAACTCTCACCATTAAAACGTTTTCTAAGTCGAAGACTTCTTCTAAATCTGAAAGGACTGCACTTCAGTCTCCTGTTCAAGGCCCCATGCCTAAGAAACAGATGCTCAAAATGGCTGAAGATTTGAGTTTTTTAATCGGGGGTTCCCAGCCCCCTCCTGACAAAAGGCCTAGACAAGAGGAAGATTTTGCATCCTCTGAGCAGATGTCCATTTCTTCAGACTCCTCTGAGGACCAAGACTACTACTCCTCTCCTTATGAAGATTCTGATGCTGAGGACTCTATTCCCTCAGCTTCTCCTCCTGAAGACTACTCCTTTGGGGAAACTTTACACACTGAGGGAACATTTTCACTGGGAAGGTCAGGACTACTCTGATTCAAAGAAAAGGCTCAGAGAGTTTCTTTTACTCCCCCAACACAGACCACTTGCCATCCCACCAGTTTTGGACATTGTGGATGATGTCTATTTAGAATCCAGTTTCAACCCTGACTCTCTACCTCCTGCTCTGGCTAAGCCTGACAGATACTATAGAGTGCCTGATTCCCACAAATTTCTTTACAAAAGCCCTGTAGCTGACCCAGAGACTGTCTCCCAGGGTCCCAAGGGGGCTAAGGCTTCTATGGCTAAAAACCCAGTACCTTCTGAGAGGGATTACCAGAGCACTAGACAGGTGGGGGGAAAAAGGTTTACACCTCAGCCACACTAGCTATGAGGGCACTGAATTGTCAATTTCATATGCTTAAGTATCAGCAATTTCTAATCTCTCAGTTAAAGCAAAGAATAACCATTCTCCCTCAACAATCTGAATTGAAAGAAGTACAGGATCTGTTGCACGCCACTGAGCAGGTGGGCAAACATTCCTTACAATGTGGGTTTGATTCTTTGGAGGCCTCCTGCAGAGCAGCTGTCACTGGGTTTGTTATACGTAGGCATGCTTGGTTAAAGGAACAAACTCTGCCTGATCATGTTAAACAAAACTACTAGATGCTCCCTTACAGCAGGATGTTCTTTTTGGAGTTAAAGCAGAAGTTGTTTTAAAGAAAATGGAAGATAAGGCAAAAATTATGCAGACAGTCAAAGATTTCCTACAGGTACAACCCCCTTGCTTCAGCAGAAACTGGCCAACTAAAAATTGGTCCTTTCCAGCCACTGACGGACCACAGAGGGGTAAATACAGACGCCCAAGGGGCAGAGGACAACCACAAGCCCAGTATAAACCTCACCAGTGGGGCACTACAACACAAAAGGGAGGAGAAGACAGGTCTCAATCCACCAGAAGGCAAACTCAATGACTTGCACCTCAACTGGCCAAGCAATACTCTCATGGCAGCCCCCTTGGGGGGGGAAACTCACACTTTTTGCAGACAACTGGCACATTGTCACAAAGTTTTACAAGGATACAGATTCCACTTTCACAACTTGCCAATGAGAAAAGAAATGCCAAACCTGCCACAAAATCAATGGGCAGAGGCACAAAAGCAAATTACAGCTCTCATGGACATGAGAGCCATTCAACTGGTACCTACTTGAGAGCAAGGCCAAGAATTTTACTCAAGACTCTTTCTAGTGCCCAGAAAGGACAATGCCTGGAGACCAGTTCTGGACCTTTCAATTCTAAACACTTACAAGTACCCAAATTCAAGATGCTAACACTATAGCAGCTTCTTCCCATGTTGGGCAAGGAAGCATGGCTTGTAACGTTGGACCTCAAGGAGGCATACCTGTATGTCCCTATCAGACAAAGTTGCAGAAGATACTTCCGTTTCATTGCAGGTTCAACCCATTATCAATTCTCTGCACTGCCCTTTGGCTTATCTACTGCGCCCAGAGTTTTCACAAAATGCCTGGCACCAATAATTGCATACTGCAGGCAGAGGAATTCAAATATATCCATACCTGGACGACTGCCTCATCCAAGCAGAAAGCAAAGACATTCTCTTAAATCATCTGGCCTTTGTAAAGCATCTACTAAACTGCCTGGGGTACACAGTAAACGAAAAGAAGTCAAAACTAGTACCCTCTCAAAAAGTGACATTCCTGGGTGCCAGCTTGAATACAACGGCCCAGAAGGCTTATCTTATGCCAGACAAGCAACTTAACAACTGACTCAATATTTCAAGACAATGGCAACAAAGATCCAATTAACTGCAAGAAAAATTCTTCAGGCTTTGGGTTTCATGGCATCTTGCATACTAATAATACCATTTGCAAAGCTGCATATGAGGAAATTACAGTGGTACTTAAAAAGCGTATGGTCTCAACACAGCCACAGCTTGGACACAATGATATCTCTCATCCTCTGCCTACAACAGGAATTTCTATGGTGGTCACAGGCATGTCACCTCAACAAGGGTCAGCCTTTCACCTTGCCCCCAGCCAGGCAAACTATCACAACAGATGCTTCAGACTACGCCTGGGGGGCACACATGGCAGGACAATGTATTCAAGGCCTATGGACTGCAGATCAAAGAAATCTGCACATAAATCAAAAAGAGATGCTAGCTGTACAGAAAGCTCTGACAGCCTTCAAGGATCTATTACATCCAGGACAACTTGTAATAAAGACGGACAACACCACAGTACATAAACAAACAAGGGGGTACACATTCCTACCCTCTATGCAGGCAAGCCATGATCTTATGGAACACAGCTCTGGCCTACCAAGTCCAGTTACAAGCTCAATTCCTGCCAGGACAGAAGAACACATTGGCAGACGACCTCAGCAGAAACATAAAGGATCCCCACGAGTGGAAACTAGATCCACAAATCTTTGCAATGATAACTCAAAAATGGGGCCTTCCAAACATAGACCTGTTTGCCAGTCCTCAAAACTATCAACTGACAAAATTTTGTACAAGGACATTTCACCATCAAGCTTGGAAAGTGGACACACTCTCTTTCAGTTGGAAAAACCTGACAGTATATGCCTTCCCTCCATTGCCTTTCCTCACAAAGGTTCTTTTGAAAGTCAAAAAGGAGAGACCACGACTGATTCTCATAGCCCCAGACTGGCCACGCCAGCACTGGTATCCGCTTTTGAAAAATATGGCCCACAGCCCACCATGGATATTGCCTCAAATCCCCCATTTGCTCACACAACAAAACAATCAGATTCTTCGCAGCCAGCTCAAAACTTTAAATCTGGCTGCATGGCAAATCAACTAAACATCAAACCAGCTCCTCTTTCACAAGCAGTTCTGGATGTTATTCTGGAAGCCAGTAGGCCAAGCACCAGGAAGGCTTATTCGGACAATTGGAAAAGGTTTTATGCCTGGAACCAAGCTAAAGGCCAAGACATAATTCAGCCTCACATGCCTCACATTCTACAGTATTTAGCTGAGATGTTGCACAAAGGACTTTCCTTTTCCTCAATTAAAATCCATGCTTCAGCTATTTCAGCTCACTACAACACGGATCCACCTTTATTTTTCACATCCTCTTCTAAGGCAGTTCCTCAGAGGGGCAAAAAAACATTAGACCACCCAGGAGAGCTCCTACTCCAACACGAGACCTCAATTTTGTTCTGGAAAAACTAACGCTACCTCCCTTTGAACCAGCTTTCTCTGCAGATCTTCAGTTCCCATCATGGAAGACTGCCCTGCTCCTAGCAATAACTTCAGCTAGAAGAGTCTCAGAGCTACAGGCACTAATGGCAGTGGAACCTTTCCTCATTTTTCATCAAGACAGAGTTTCTCTACAAACTAATCCTTCTGTTATGCCTAAGGTGGTTTCCAGTATAGCTTTAAATCAAACCATCCACTTACCCACCTTCTTCCCCAATCCACAGAACAAAGGTGAGAGACTCCTGCATTCCTTAGGCATTCACAGGCAGCTTCGTTACTACTTGGACAAAACTAAGGCTTTCAGAAAATCTGACCAGCTCTTTGTATCCTATGCTACAGCTTCTCAAGGGAAGGCTATATCAAAGCAAACCATTTCTAAATGGATAGGTCATTGCATACGTTTCTGCTATACACATCATAGGAAACAAGTTCCTGCTACCATTAGATCCCACTCTACCAGGGCAACAGCTACCTCTACAGCCTTTCTCAGGGGGGTTCCTACCAAGGAAATTTTAGAAGCTGCAACTTGGAATTCAGTACACACCTTTACCAAACACTGTCACTTACCTCTTTACTCTAAGTCCAGGGCGGGCTTCGCCACTGTAGTTCTGCAGGGCCTTATTGCCTCTACTAACCCTCTATGATACCTCCCCCCTACCTTAGCTTTGGGATTCAACCCAAGTGTGATGACTGCAGCAGGGTAACACGATGAACATAGTACAGTTTTGTACCTACCATAAATGTAGATGTTCGAGTGTTCACCCTGCTGCAGTCCAGGTTACCCCCCCCCCCCCTCCATCCCCTCTGATCTACTGGCTAAATCTCTTCAATGCCTTACTGATGTATTTGCTTACAGCTGAAGGGATTTTGTGTTTGTGCAGTGGTTACTCCATTTGGTTCTAATTTCTGTCCACCATTTTGGGGGCACCTCACATCTGGGGCAAGAAAAACTGAAGAAAATGGCGTCAGTTGCATTCTATATACCCCTGGCGCACTGACGTCAGGAAAGAGGCGACAGCAACCGATGCCGGACCAAGACTTTGGAATTCCGGCCGACTGCGGGACCGCCTGATGACAGGATAACCCAAGTGTGATGACTGCAGCAGGGTGAACACTCGAACATCTACATTTATGGTAGGTACAAAACTGTACTTTTCCTCCCTAACCAAATTCAAGTGTAACTTAGACAACTGGATGAGAACCGGAAATTCATCCCTGGTTTGGCACCTGTGTCTCTAATGGATACCGGCAGCCTATAACTAATTCATTTCCCAGGCCCCTGCTTTAAATGTTTAATTTGCCAAACTCCTCCTTCCACTTATCTAGGGTACCAGAACTTGTCAGAGATTTGGGATGCATGGTGAGACATAAAAAGGCCCTTGTGGTAGTTAACCTAGTAGAGACCTCTGAACTAATAGACTACATTCAGCACATCTTCTTCAGATCTCTGTTGCTGCTAGGAGCACTCCTAGTAGAGAAATGGCCCCAGGCTGTTTCATAGTATTTTGTGAGAAAAGTTCAGTCATTTAAGATCATTCACTGATCACTTAATGTTCTGAGCATTTTTAAAGTCAGATCCAAGCCTTTCCTTACTCTCTTGTACATGCTGCCTCACTGTTGCTCTTATCTTTTTGCCTTTAGATGTTCTGCTTTCTAGCTCTTGTTTTTCTCCAAATAGTTGTTATATTTGTTTAGAATCGTTTGTTCTGTACATTTTCTCTATAATTGATAAAATTGCTATTAAATCTACAAATATTAAACATGTGCATGTGTGTGTGTATTGTGTGTGTGTGTGTGTATATATATATATATATATATATATATATATATATATATATATATATATATATGTGTGTGTGTGTATATATATATATATATATATATGTGTGTATATATATCTTTTGGGTATGAGATTCATGAGGACATTTATATTTGTACTGCTTTTGTTAAATATATGTTAACTAATACAAGGAATAAGTTAATGTTAAAAGGTATGCTGCCAAGGGAAGATTTAATCCTAGTAGAGGCTTCTACTTTCCTATGGCCTAAAGATGTACTTTCAGAGATTTACAAACTATAGGATCAAGAAAAGCCAAAAGTAAGGTTAGCAAATTTTCAACTGAAATGAGAAAAATAAGGAGTCCTACTTCTTTAAAAAGGCTAATCTTGTGTCACAGAAAAAGAAAAAACTAGATGAGGATAGTGCTTCTGGTGTTTCTAGGGTAGCAGGTTTTGTTGATAGCAGTCAACTTCGTAGTCTTTTCAGAAAGGAAATGTTTACTTATTTTTCTGAGGTGGAATTGGGCATCCTCTAGACTTTCCATCCTTCATCTCTAAGGTCTTTCCAGACTCAATGTAGTTATTCTGTGGCTGTCTACCTTGACTGTGGAAAGATAAGGGGCTGTTTTTGTGAAAAGGTGGGTGGAAACGCTTAATTTTGCTCTCTTACTCAGCTGTTTCCTTATTGGCTTTGGTGTTAGTGAAGGTGTTTGCAAGAGCAGTTAGCAAGTTGCAGGTGCTGGAGGTCATGCTGATGGAAGTGTCAGCAGTGGTTGTGGTTTTGATGACGGGCATATAGCATTCTGTTAGAGGCCTTCCACACTCATGTTGCTCTGAACATCTGTGGCGGTGGTTAGCCCTGGGACCAGGGTCCAGAAAAGTATTTGTCTGAATTGTTGCATCTGATATTAACACCAGTGAAATCATGTTCCCAGTGGCATTTCAAATTTCCAGCTCCTCAGTTTTTGAGCCTTTGGCCCCAAATGCCTGACTTTTAAGACTATTGATTTTTTTTTTCTTATGTTGACCGAATGCTGGTGACAGCATTAATGGTAGTTGCATATCTGCAGGTTGATGTTGACCCCCACCCACACAGCACTAATGGCCTTTTTCATTTTCTTGTCCACCCTACAGCTGACCATAAATAATGCTTTTCATTCTGTGGCTTTACTGAACCTAAAATACTTCCCCTGGATTTTGTCTGACCCAAGTTCTGGGCCCTTGGGATGTAGAAGACACTGAGCATGTCATAATGTCAAGGAGGAATTTTTTTTTTTATGCGTTAGGTTCCCACTCCTATCCCACATACATGCTGTCACAGGGATATGCATGTGCTAGGTGTGCTTGCACATTCTGTTTCCATGGTGACTCCACCAGTGCCCTGCCTCCCCAAAGATCGTGCCCCCCCCCATGCTTATCTGACCTCTGCCAGGTATCAACCTTGAAATAACTATCTGCAGGCTGACGTGTCCATATTCCATCACTAGCACCACTGATGCCTGAGCTGCTAATTGATTTCTGGTTGCATGGACCGTAGCCATAGCTTTATTTCTACCAAGGTGCTGGCTGCACATCAGTGGTCTGGGTGTAGAATGTTTTTACATGGACTGCCATGTTAACATTGTAGCCTCCTCTGCACTGGCTGCCTTGGCACCAGCAACAGTACTGGTTTCAAAGTAAGCTGTTTATGTTAATCACTGCTACAGTAGCCTAAGCTCTATGGGTAATATCCTGCATAGAATATAACAGCCAGCCAGCTTTCAAAGCTTTGGGGCACCTTTCATGCACCCAAACCATTAAGGAGTTGAAACTGAGCTCTCAAAAAAAAAAAAAAAAAAAAAGTCCTTCAAAGCTTTCCTGCCGCTGAAGAGTATGCTTCTTTGAGGCTTTTGAGAATTGGCAGTCAGGATTATACTGTTCCTTTGCTGGGCAGATAAAATTCCTTTTGGAGAAAAACTTTCCATTAAAAAAGTATTTGTTAAAACTTTCCTGTTAGTGGGCATTATTATAAAGCTATGAGTTCTAGAAGTTTGTGCTTTAATGAACTGTCACAAGACTGTATATGAGAAGACACTTTTTTTCTGTTAATTTAAAAGTTTAATTGAAAAACTTTTTTTTTTTTTAGTGGAGAACGTTTTACTTTTGGGAGCTGACTAAGAGATATCCTTTTTGTTAATGGTATTTTTGTATGAGAAAAATTAGGCCCAGACCATGACGTCCCTTGCTGTTGGCTTTGTGCCTTGTTCAACCCCCAAACTATTTGTCGTCAGTCTGTTTGCAGGAAATTATTTTGGTACTCTGTATAGCTATCCAGAAGTGGCTTTGGTAAGCCATCCGGCTACCGATATTCCGAAAAAACGTAAGGATAAAGAAAGAGACAGACAACATAGGTCCAAAAACTGCCGACAGCGTTTCCATTAAGCTAGTCGCCAGTCTGCCAGTACTCAGTGAGGCTCTTTCGCAGCCCCTGATACCTGCTACTTCAGATTCGCAGGCCTCTACTGAGAACCATTCTGAGTCTGGTATGCCACAAGATGCTTCTTAGACTATGGGACCTGCGGATGTCTCTACCTTGGACGGGTCTGGAGCCGCTGTGCAGGCACCGGCTTCTGGGGCTTTATTCAGGCCTACAGACTTGCATTTTAAACCAACACCATCTTCTTCATCCAGGCGTAAAACTCGACCCACGCCTAGAGAACAGACTTCCAAACCGCATACTCAGGCCCATATGCCTAGAAAACAAGTGCTTAGAATGGTTGAAGATCTTATTACCTTAATTAGGGGAAGCCAGCCTTCCCCTTCTGAGACCTAGAAGTGATTTTCCTCCTGATTCTTCTGATTAGGAATCTGGATATTTCTGATTCTTCTGATTACCAGGATTTGCCCATATATACCTATGAGGATTCTGATGCAGAGGATTCCATTCCCTCTGCTTCCCCTACAGAAGATTTTTCTTTTGGTGAAATCTTGAACACTCATAGGGAGCATTTCCACTGGGAAAGCCAGGATTATTCTGACTCCAAAAAGAGGCTTAGGGAATTCTTGCTCCTACCTCAACACAGGCCTTTAGCTATCCCTCCTGTTCTGGACATTGTGGATGATGCTTTCTTGGAATCTAGCCGTTCCCTAGACACTTTACCTCCAGCTCCCAGAAAACCTGACCGGTATTACAGAGTACCTGACTCTCACAGGTTCCTTTTCAAGAATCTTACTGCGGATCCAGAGACCATTTCCCAAGGACCAAACGGCATTAAGGCTACTGCTGCCAAAAACCCCTACCCCTTCTGATAGCGATTCTAGAACGTTGGACATATGGAGTAAGAAGGTATATACTTCTGCTACTTCGGCCATTAGGGCTTTAAATTGTCAGTTTCATATGTTTACGTAGTCCCATAACATGCTGCTGGTACTTTAACAGAAAATTATGTTGATTCTTAACTGCTGAACACAAAGAATTACAGGATTTAATGCATTCTGCAGAACAAGTTGGTAAACATATTTTGCAGTGTGGTTTGGACTCTTTAGAAGCATCTTGCAGGGCTGCTGTCACTAGGTCTGTACGTATAATGCATGCTTGGCTTAAGGAGCAAAACTTGCCAAATCATGTTAAAGCTAAATTACTGGATGCTCCCATAAACCAAGACCGCCTGTTTGGCAACAAAGCAGAAGTCCTCAAAAAGATGGAGGAAAAAGCTAAATCTATGCAAACTGTTAAAGATTTCCTGCAAGTACAGCCTCCCAGATTTAGTAGGCATTGGCCTTTAAAGGATTGGTCCTTTCCAGCCTCTTCTAGGCCTTCTCAGTCCAAACCCAGGAACAGAAAACCACCTAGGTTACAGTCTCAGGCTACACACAGGCCTAAGCAGTTGGGGGCTCCCATTTCCAAAGCAGGGAGTAGTAAGACAACCCTCTACGGGAAAATGGCACAATGACTTGACCTTAACCCTTCCAAGCCCTGCTCAGCTGCCTGCTCCCTTAGGAGGAAAGAAAAACTGGGAACTCATTACCCAGGACAAATGGGTTTTGAATAGTTTCCCAAGGGTACAGATTTCACTTCCACACTCTACCAACCCCAAACGGTTGGCCAGACCTACCCCCAAATGAGTGGGCAGAGGCTCAACAGCTAGTTCTCTCTATTCTAAGTATCAGGACTATTCAACCTGTTCCAGAAGAAGAAAGGGGGCATGGTTTTTATTCCAGACTTTTCCTGGTGCCCAGAAAAGACTGCTCCTGGTATCCTATCCTGGACCTCTCTATTCTAAACACTTTTTTTGGTAATCCCAAAATTCAAGATGCTAACACTTCAACAGCTGCTTCCTATGATAGGCAAAGATGCCTGGTTGGCAACCTTCGACTTAAAGGAAGCTTACCTGCACATTCCAATAAGGGAATCCTGCAGGAAATACCTACGCTTCAGGCTCCATGCACTTTCAGTTCTCTGACTTCCCTTTGGCTTATCTACTGCTCCCAGGGTATTCACAAAGTGTCTAGCTCCAGCCATTGCAATTTGCAGGCAGAGAAATATTCTAATATACCCATACTTGGACGATTGTCTGATTCAGGCAGAAAGTCAGGAATTGCTATTAAAACATCTGGCATTCGTAAAAAACTTCTAAACTCACTGGGGTACACCATAAAGGAAAATAAATCTCACCTAGTACCTTGCCAACAAATTGTATTCCTGGACTCAAGCTTGAATACAACTTCCCAGATGTCTTTCCTCATTCCAGAGAAACAAGTTTGACAACCTACTTCAAACTACTGGCCACATACCCAGCTATCTGCAAGGAAAATTCTGCAAGCACTGGGGTTCATGGCCTCTTGCATTCTACCAATTCCATATGCAAGACTGCATATGAGGAAACTGCATTGGTATCTAAAAAGCCTATGGTGTCAACATTCTCAGGACCTGGAATCAAAGATTCCTATCATTCCCTGTGTAAAGACAGAGTTCCTTTGGTGGACAGAGGCCTGCTACCATAAGGGGCCCCCTTTCACTCTACCCCCTGCCGCCCAAACCCTAACAACAGACTCATCAGACTATGCATGTGGGGCTCACTTCGCAGGGCAGTGCATTCAGGGAAAATGGAACCCGAGACAGATGCACCTGCATATCAACCAAAAAGAAATGTTAGCTGTACAGAATTCCCTGACAGCCTTCAAGGACCACATTCTTCCAGGACAATTATTGGTAGAGAGACAACACCACAGTTATGTGGTACATAAGCAGGGGAGCACCCACTCGTACCCTCTCTGCAGACTAGCCATGGCTCTGTGGAACACAGCCTTGAGTTACCAAGTGCACCTACAATCTCAGTTCCTGCCAGGCAAGCTCAACTCACTGGCAGACGACCTAAGCAGAAATCTCATGGACCCACATGAATGGAAACTGGAACCAAAAATATTCAACCTCTTGAACATATGGGGGACCCCAGAGATAGACCTGTTTGCCTCCCCTCAGAACTACCAATTGGACAAATTCTGCACGAGGAATTCACACAGTCAAGCTTGGAAAGTGGATGGCCCTGTCCTTTACCTGGGAAAGCCTCTCAGTTTATGCCTTCCCCCCACCTCTCCTCTCGAAGGTTCTGCTAAAGATCAAAGAGGACAAATCAAGGACAATACTGATTGCACCAGACTAGCCACGCCAGCACTGGTACCCCCTCTTGCGCAATATGACACTGCTGGAACCATGTCACCTGCCTCAGACCCCTTCCCTGTTGTCCCAGCAGGCGGGCCAGATTCTGCACCCTCAGCTTCAAACCCTGAACCTTGAAGCCTGGTTAATTCCTTGAGCTCTCCAATAGCATCCCTCAGTAAGCAGGTGCTAGAGGGCATTCTGGAGGCAAGGAGTCCTAGTACAAGAAAATCCTATACTGAAAAGTAGAAAAGATAATGTTCTTGGAGCCAGAATCGGGGGATGGACACAACGGTGGCCAGCTTACCTCATATTCTTCAGTACTTAACAGAAATGCTCCACAGGGGCCTATCCTTCTCGTTTATTAAAATTCATGCCGCTGCCATTTCAGCACATTATAATACTGAACTACCCCTCTTCTCTCACCCCCTGCTAAAGCAATTCCTCAGAGGGGCCAAAATTTTAAGACCCCCTAGGAGAGCCCCTACTACTGCCTGGGACCTTAACTTTGTATTGGAAAAGTTCACGCTCCCTCCTTTTGAGCCAGCTGCAACTGCAGATTTGAAATTCCTTTCTTGGCAAACAGCCTTCCTTCTAATCACCACTTCAGCAAGAAGAGTGTCTGAATTACAGGCCCTCATGGCAGTGGAGCCCTTCATTATCTTCCAAGCAGACAGGGTTTCACAGGACCAATCCTTCCTTTATGCCCAAGGTGGAGTCTACTGTGGCCTTTAATCATTCCATTCATTCGCCTACCTTTTTCCCGAATCCACAAACAAAGGAAAACGAATACTGCACTCTTTGGACGTGCACAGACAACTTAGATTTTATTTGGACAGGACTAAGCCTCTCAGAAAATCTGAACAGCTGTTAGTTGGCTTTGCTGCAAGGACAGAGGGGAAGGCCATTTCAAAGCAAAGCCATTTCTAAGTGGATAGCCCATTACATTCATTTCTGCTATAAGCACCATGGAAAACCTACCCCACAGGGGATAAGATCACATTCCACCAGGGCTGCATCTTACCTCTACAGCCTTTCTCAGAGGTGCCCCTACCAGGGACATCCTAGAAGCTGCTACCTGAAGCTCTGTACATACCTTCACCAAGCATTACCACATGCCTATTTTTTTCTAACTGCAGAGCTGGTTTTGCCACTGCAGTCCTGCAGGGCTTAATAGTTGTCCCTAATGCTCGCTAACCACCTCCTCCCTTCCTCAGCTTTGGGAATCAACCCAAATGTGATGACTGCAACAGTGAAACACGAACAACATAGTACAGTTGTGTACACTTACCATATATGTAGATGTTTGATGTATTCATTGTTGCAGTCCTGGTTACCCTCCCTCCAGCCCCCTGACTTTTCTTGGCTCTACCTTTTCTTCTTGTTTGGTGTATTTAAGCTTTCTGGTGTATTGGCTTTTTGTTAGAGGGGTACCATAAGATATAATTGCTTCCCATTGTGGGGGGCGCCTGACATCTGGGGCAAGAAAAACTGACGTAATGGCGTCTGCTGCATGTTTTATACCCCTGAAAACCTGATGTCATGGAAGAAGAGACCGCATCTGATGCAGGAATCCAAGATACTGGTATTCAGACTGGCTGAGGGCTACCTGCAGGCAGATAACCCAAATGTGATGACTGCAACAGTGAGTACACTCTAACATCTGCATTTATGGTCAGTGTACACAACTGTACTTTATGCTGCTGAGACCTCATCCAGGTCATCAGCATCTGCCTTAAGGTATTCCTGGCTACGTCGCCAACCCCTACCAGATGATTTTACAGCTAAGCTGGTAGATGCTGCTTTGGACAATACAGCCCTGTTTGGAGCAAAAGTGGAAGACTTATTCAAGTCTTTACAACAAAAGAGGAAAGAGATGCAAGATTTAAAGCAATTACTGGTTTCTGCTATTCCAACATTTTAGAGGAGTTATCCTGCCAAAACTATCAGAAAACACTCATGTCCTGCCCCACTACTAGGCCTAGGAAAACCTCCAGGAAGTAACCCACTCTTACCAGAGCCACCTCATCTACCAGCCAGAGGCTACCCTTTCAAGACAGGCCAGGTAGTGGCTACTACTTGCCAACCCTGGATTCCTCTCCACCTCCTTATCACTTCAGACAAGTGGGTCCTTTCTATAATAGAAAATGGGCATTTCATGACCTGGCTCATTCCACCAAAGAGAAAGGGAATCCCACAGCCCCCAAAAGAACACCACCCCCTCTTACAGCCAGTACTAGACATCCTTATGACTCAAGGTGCACCATCCAAGCAGTTCCAATGTCTGCAATGGGAAGTGGCTTCTACATTTTCCTGGTTCCCAGAAAAGTCTGTCCCTGGAGGCTAATTCTGGAAATTTCACTTTTCACCCTCCTCCTCCTTCAGGTACCAACCTTCAGGATACTTACCTTGCCAACCCTCTTTCTGCTCCTCCTCCATCAAGGGTTCATGGCCACCTTGGACATCAAGGTTGCCTACCTTCACATCCCTCTAATGCCTAGTTTCAGGAAATACTTGGTTTTTTGTGGGCTCTTCTCACTTTCATTTGTCTGCCTTGCCCTTTGGGCTTTCCACTGCATTCAAAGTCTTCACAAAATGTCTGGCACCACTTATTGCCTTCTGCAGAACACAAGGAATGTAGATATTCCCTTATTTGGGTGGCTTGCTCATTCAGGAAGACTGCAAACAGACCCTCCTGCAACACTTAAAAGTTGCCATTGCAATCCTACAGTCCCTGGGGTTTCAGGTCAATTTCCCAAAATCCCAACTGGAACCTACAGAAGACAGTCTTTTTGAGATGCAATATCCGAACAGACATCATGAAAGCCTACCTTCTGCGTCAAAAGGCGGAAAGCTTGACACATTGCCTAGTTTTATTCCTTCACCCCACAGAAATGGCCACAAGGCAGTACCTCAGGCTCCTGGACTACATGGCGTCCACTATAACCATGATACTTTTAGGAAGACTCCACATGAAGAAATTGCAGTGGTACCTCAGGTCAGTTTGGACACACCACTCCCCACCCTCTCGAGTACAAGGTACCCCTCTTGCCCTGCCTCAAACAGGAGGTACATTGGTGGTTGAATTTGGTGAACCTCAACCTCTGTCTTCCCTGTCAACCATCTCAACCGAAGCAGACCCATGTACACAGATGCCTCAGACTTGGGCTGGGGAGCAATTCTTGGGTACCTGAAAGTGCAGGGAATGTGGCTAATACCTCACAGGAAAAGAACACAATAGTGTCCGGGAAATGAGGGCAGTATTACTGGCCCTGTGGGCCTTCCAAACCAAACTTCAACCAGGACCCCTATGCATTTTTTGCAGACAATACCATAGTGCTGTGGTATCTCAGCAAACAAGGGGGTTGACCAAATCTTATTTGCTTTGCAGACTAGCTCCTGGTGTGGGAACTGGTCATCTCCCAGGGAGTGACCTTATAGGCGGTATACATACCTTCTCAACAGAATTCTCAGGCAGGCTCCCTCCACAGATCCATGATGAAGGGACATGAATGGATGCTACACAGGGATATCTTCCTGGACCAGGTCCATCGGTGGAGTACACTTCAGATAGACCCGTTTGCCTCCTACATAAACAGGCAGCTTCCCTCTTTCTGCACCAGACTACCAGATCCACAGGCTATGACAACAGATGCCTTTTCAACTTACTGGAAGTGGATGTTTCTGTATGCACCCCCCCCCCTTTCCCCTTGTTCAAAAGGTCCTGCTGAAGATCAGGCAGGACAGACCAAAAATCTTGCTGATGACTCCCTGTTGGCCAAGACAGCATTAGTTCTCCCTCTTCTTACAACTGTCCAAGGACATTCACCACAAATTACCCCTCAAGGTGGACCTCCCACAGCACAAGGGAACCCAAATCCACCCACAGTGGCAATCTCCTCACTCTATGGGTGATAGGATTCTGATCCCGTTCAGACAAATTTACAATGAGGAAATGCTTACTGTCCTGCAGAAGGCCAGGAAAAACGGATATCCTGCCTGTCAAACTGGAAAAGATTCTCTACATGGTGTCTCAAAGCAGTTGGACCTGTTTTAGTGTGACACTCCTCTAGTACGGTCTTAACCTGTGTGAACTATTGCAGGCAGGTTTAGCATTCTCATCCATTAAGACCCGTTTTTCTGCCATTTCTGCATGTCTTCCTTTGGATTCCCTCCTTGGCATCCAGACTACCTGCAAAGCTGCCCCTTAAGGGTGTACTTCATCTCAGGCCACCAAGGATACCCTCTCCCACTCCATGGGACCTGAACCATGTTTTAGAGAATTCACACTCCCCCCAATCGAGTCAGCTGCCAAAGTTTCCCTAAAACATTGCACATGAAAGACTGTCCTCCTCGTGGCCTTTACCTCCGCTAGAAGAGTGTTGGAATTGCAAGCCCTGATGGCTACTCCACCCTTCCTAGTATTCCACACAGACAGGGTAACTCTTAGAACTAACCCTTCCTTCATACCCAAGGTGGTTAATGACCTTTCCTTAAATCAAGCCATCAACCTACCCACCTTCTTCCCCAATTCACAGGGAGAAAGTGAGAGAGTAGTACATTCCCTGTATGTGCACAGACAACTCAAATTCTGTCTGCACAAAACCAGGTCCATTATTTGTTTATTTTACATTTGTTGACCGGGATGGTCCGACTGGAATACATGTCCATTTTCAGCGGAGGCCCGGGGAGAAAAGCTCCACATTGACAGTAAGTTACATACATGTTACATAGATACATATTGTTTCATTTAGTAATTAATGCATATGAGGAGAAGACATGAAATATATGTATTATAGAAAAACATCTTGGGAATAGCAATCACAGACTGCAACAGATCTTTTTTTTCCCTAGGTTGTCCTTTTAGCAAAGATTAAAGGGCTTCCATTTATGGGCAGAAAAATTCTCAAGGAAATATGGGGTTAGATTAGACAGGCTGACCAACTGTTTATCTCCTTCCACCTCAGGGCCCTTGGAAAAGCAGCATCTAAACAAATGATTTCAACATGGATTTCCAAAGCTATTACCTTTTGCTACAAACATCATGGGAAATCCCTGCAAGGTACTGTCAAACCACATTCCACCAGAGCAGTGGCCTCTTCTGGGACATTCTTCAGGGGTTGGGCACTTCCACTATACTTGAAGCAGCCACTTGGTCTTCTGTGCAAACTTACACAAAACGTTACACATTGGACTACATTTCTAGGGCCAGAGCTGGATTTGCCAGGGTTATCCTCTGGATTCCTGGAGAATTCAACTAGGCCACCTCCCCCTTCCTCACAGTGAGCTTTGGCACTCACCCATATGTACAGAATACTGCAACATGTGAATATAAGGACGTAGAAAAGTTGTGTAAAATCTTACCATAACCATATATGTCCTTCTCTTCTATGTTACAGTATTCCTTTCCACCCACCTACCCCTCCTGCTATATGGCAGTTCACTTTTTGGATGGCACATGACTGGAATTACCCTTATAAGGACTGGTTACAACTAGGGCAATCAGTTCTGAGGTCTGGTGCGTGCAGATGTCACTTTTATGACCCACACTCTTCTAGCCACATCCGACATCCCACACACCATACAGTGACTGAAATCTTTTGTATACTGGCCAGATGTTTGGGTAGCAAGAGGATAAAACCCCATATGTACAGAATACTGCAACATGGAAAAGGACATCTATGGTTATGGTAAGATTTTACACAACTTTTCTTTTTGTCTGCAGTCTCTTCTTGTGAGGAAAAATATGCTTTAAATTATTTAGTTTCTTATATTCTACTAGTATGAATCCATTGATAATTCTTCCGGGGCTATGTCCTGTGATATTGTTTTGAGGAGATTTGCCTGGCTGCATTCTCAGAACTTTCCAAGATATTAATAATGAGATTTTATTTTCTCCTTTGGATTGAGATAGAAAAATTTTTGGTTCCTTTGTTACAGATGTGATGAGAGGTAATTTAAATCAGGGAATCTGTAAGATTTTTCTGCACTACTTTTTCATTTTCTAAGGGATGCTCTAGCCCCTCATTCAGTTTTGACAAAATGGCAAGGGTGTTCCAAAAATAATTTGGGAACTTCCAAAACCAAGGAAAGTCCAACTCGTCAGTTTTGACTGTTTAAGGGACCTTGCTTCCTCCTTCCAACCTGATAGTCTTATCTTTTCCAGAAAGTCTGAATCTCACCTTCTCTGTTTGGCAAGAAATAAGTCTCAGACTGATGGGTTATGAAGATCATTCAAGATTATAGATGGCAGTGAGAGGATATTCCTCCTTGCTAGGGGATTGCTACTTGTCCACCAGATCTAACTCCTTCATTACATGCTTTTCAGTGATGGCCAGCTCTTCCTTCCCAGCTTGATTGTTTTACTCAAGGATATTTTAGTGTCAAAGAAAGAAGATGCTTGGAGAGCAATTCTGCATTTTTTTTCTTAGACACGTTTGTGATAGTACCCAACGTCAAAATGATGTCACTTCACAATGTGTTTACCTCTTCATATTCATTCAAATTTCCTGGTAATACTGCATTTAAAATATGATTGGCACATTAATTTTCATCCAGACTTCAGCCGTTTCTTACGGTTGGTTCTGTTTGAATCACATTATCTGTTCTCTGTCTTACCATTTGGACTATCCACTACAGTAGTATATATAGACTACAGGGTATCTATCTTATTTTTTTTCTATTTTTTGACAACTTGCTTATCTTTCCAGAGTCTTTTTCAAAGTATCAGGAATCTTTCACTTGGGAGAGAGATCTCTTATACAAGCTGGGATTCAAAGAGAACATTCACATGTCTGTTTTGACTCTCTCACACAGAATTGAGTTCCTGGAGTGTCAGCTGTATACCTCAGTTCAAAGAGTTTTCCTTAAACAGGAGAAAATAGATCTAGCTCTGTCTTTAAGGTTTTTCACTTATGTATTCCCTTGCAATGATTGATGCCTAAGGATTTTGGATCTCATGGCATCTGATTCTCATAACAATCCTGGCAAGACTCCACATGAGATGGATACAGTGGTATTTGAAGTCTCTGGTTCCACCATCAACAGTCATTGTTTTTTCAAATCCCAGTGCTGGGGTTTGTCAGAGAAATTACGTGGTGGTAACTGCAAATATTCCTAGGTTCTGGTTTCCCCTTCTCCCTCCCAGTTCCAAAGTACTCTATTACCTCAAGCTTTTCTTGGGGGAAATTTCAGGAGGGATAGTTTTAAGCTTGTGAGACACCTAGGGCAGATGCAAGCACATACATATAAAAGAGATGCCTGCCTTGATCAAGGCACTCAACTTTGAGTCATCTTTGGTCTTTGGGATCTCTTCAAGTTGGTTCTGACACTGCCACACTCGTGATACATTTACAGGCAGGGGGACCCAGGTTGGTACTCCCTTTGCAGACTAGCCATGGTTGCTTGGGATATAGATTCACAACACAAGCATTCTTCATTCCATCAGAGCAATATTGTGTGGCAAACAAGCTGAGCAGGGCAAGGTAGACCCTCGTGTATAAAAATGAAATTAGGGGGTGGGGTCTTTCTCAAGACTTGATCCATCTGTGGGGAGATCCTCTAGCAAAGATTCTGCTCCAGGACTCCAAGCAGGAAGGCCTGGAAGACAGATGCCTTTTCTTTTCCTTGGACAGGAATGTTCCTCTATGCTTTTCCACCCTTTATACTGATATCCAGGGTACTAATGAAGGTTCAGAAGGAATCACCCAAAGTCGTTGTGGTGACTCCGTTTCCGGACCAGACAACAGTGGGTTTTCTCTTCTTTTGGAAATGGCCAGGGGACAATTACCCCAGGCTTCCTCACAGAATGGATCTGTTCACTTATGATAAGTGGTGCTTGATACACTCTGTCCTAAATCAACTGACTGCTTGAATGACAGATGTTCTTCGTGTTTCACTGTTGCAGTCATTACATTTGGGTTATCTGCTTGCAGGTAGCCCTCAGTCGGCCAGATTATCAAAGTCTTGGATCCTGCGTCAGTTGCTGTCTCATCTTCCATGATGTCAGGTAGTCAGGGGTATAAAGCATGCAGCTGACGCCATTACATCAGTCTTTCTTGCAGTGCCGTGTCCGAAGCAGTTCACAAGTGCCGGTTGGCCAACTCCTGAAATTTTCGTTTTCAAGTTTCAGAACCAAAGTCTTCAAAAAAGCTAAGTACCCTGTTGGAGATCCTTTTTCTTGCTCTAAACCGATGGCAGTAAAAGTTAACAATTGTATTTCTTGTGTAAAGCAAATACCTCATAAAGATTTTCATTCGTACTGCATTCTTTGCTTAGGCCCAGGCCATGACGTCCCTCGCTGTCAGTTTTGTGCCTTATTCAATCCTCGAACTATTCGTCATCAGTTAATTTTCACATCCAACTATTTCGGTACTCTGTTCAATTATCCAGAAATGGCTAAGCCATCTGACTACCGACATTCTGAAAAAATGTAAAGATAGACAGACCGCATCGGTCCAAAGCTGCCGAAGACGCTTCCATTAAGCTATTTGCCAGTTCACCAGTACTCAGTGAGGTGCTTTTGCAGCCCCTGATACCCGTTAGTTCAGATTTGCAGGCCTCTGCTGTGACCCATTCAGAGTTCGGTATGCTGCGAGATGCTTCTAAGACTATGGAACGTGCGGATGTCTCTACCTTGGATGGAGGAAAAAGCAAAATCTATGCATACTGTTATAGATTTCCTGCAAGTACAGCCTCCCAGATTTAGTAGGCAATGGTCTTCTAAGAATTGGTCCTTTCCTGTCTCTTCCAGGCCTTCTCAGTCCAAACCCAGGACCAGCAGACCACCCAGGCTACAGTCTCAAGGTACTCACAGGCCTAAGCAGTGGGGGGCTCCCACTTCCAAAGTTAGAAGTAGTAAGACACCCCCCTATGGTAAACTGTCTCAATGAATTAACCTTAAACCTTCAAAGACCTGCTCAACTGACTGCTCTTTAGGGGGAAAGGTAGCCATACATGCAAAAAACTGGGAACTCATTAACAAAGACAAATGGGTTTTAAATATAGTTTCCACACCTTACCAACCCAAAACAGTTGGCCAGACCAACCCCCAAATCAGTGGGCAGAGGCTCAACAGCAGGTTCTCTCCCTTCTAAGTATCAGGGCTATTCAACCTGTCCCAGCAGAATAATGAGGACAAGGGTTTTACTCTACTTTTCCTGGTGCCCAGAAAAGACAACTCCTGGCATCCTCTCCTGGACTTTATCTATCCTAAACACTTTTGTGGTAATCCCAAAATTCAAAATGCTAACTCTGCATCAGCTGCTTCCCATGTTAGGAAAAAATGCCTGGTTGGCATCATTGGATTTAACTCATTCACTCTGGTGCAGCTCAGAAAATGCTGCCTGCTTACTTCCACAATAGGAACAACAGTGCAGCCTGAGCTCATTTTCAGAAAATCCATTTCTAATACCATACAGAAAGCAAATGTTCATACCTCTTTAACTGTAGGAGCTAGACTAAAAATGTAAATGTGAAAGTTGTTCAGCAGCCGCTGACCTTTCCGACAGTGTAAATTTTGATAGTGCACATCAAAGTCATTATTAAATATTTGGCAAGGAATGTTAATATTGTGCATATTTTTTACCTTTTTGGAAAAGCAAAGCACAATATCTTGGTCAACGTGTACCACGTAGACCCATCAAATTTGTATTTAATTTGTTTGTATGAATGTCAGCTTTAAAATGATACCGTAACCATTACTGTGTGATGCTCCTTCATGGAGATATTCACAAAAATATGATTAATATAATATTTGTCATAATTGATAAAGCATAATATCATCACCTGTAACATACAGAGGCTACATGTCAGTGTACAAGTTGTGTGTCTGAATGTCAGCTTCAAAATGATGCATCATTTGTGTCATCACTATGCTCCCTTGCAAAGATATGGGCATAATGAGTATTGGAAATGTATTGGAAATGTATAGGAAATGTATACTTTTCATTATACAAGGCCAAACAAGCTGTGATATCTGTACATGTGTACAGTGCACAGATACAGTTCTTTTACCATGTTGTAAGCAGTAACACTGTCTTCAAAACGAGGTATTATTTGGCACCCTGACATGCTCTCTTGCAAAGTTATTTACCAAAATGTGAAGAAAATCATACTTTCCATAACCTAACTCCAAAACAAACTTTGATATCTGCACAAGTGTACAACATACAGGCACAATTCTTTTACCATGTTGGAACCAGAAATGCTGTCTTCAAAAATGAGGTATTACTTAGCGCATTCAGATTCTCCCTTGCAAAGTTATTTACCAAAATATGAAAAAATCATAATTTCCATAACCTATGTCCAAAACAAAATTTGATGTTTGTACTTGTGTACAACGTATAGGCACAGTTCTTTTACCATGTTGAAACTATCAATACTGTCTTCGAATTGAGGCATTATTTAGCACATTCAGATGCAGCACAAGGATGTCGGGCCCAGGGTGCGCACCTCCTAACTTGACCTGGCCAAATCCTTCGATACTATTCCCCACTTGAGTATAAAAGATAAACTCTTTCAACTAGGCATCAATTGTATGTTAGAGATGGGTAGCAAACTAGCTCACTGACAGAATGCTCCTAGTCAAAGTAGAGGAAGCCACCTCAAGCAGAAGACCTGTAATAGGCGGTGTACCCCAGGGATTGGTCTTGGGACCTCTGTTGTTTGGGATATACTTTTCTGAGGTGCAGGCCAAAATCGGTGGGCTATAGCTGACCAAGTTTACAGATGACTGCAAGCTGGGCACTGTCATCAATTCCTCTAATGATGTGGACATCCTCCAAGAGGGTATCACCCAAATGACTGGTGCCAGAAACAAGACCTGAAATTAAGCAGTCACCCACGTGACCCTTTGAATAAAGTGTAGATGTATGTACAAGCACCTGAATGAAATATTTTCCAAATGACCATCCAGTCATATTTCTTGCCATGTACCTGCACCATAATGAAACATACAGTGACTGTTTTAAATAGCACAAAAGTTGACCAGTCAGCCCCTAGGGTCATATGCCTCACTACCACTCCATCCACCTATAAAAAAGGAATAAAGGAAAAAGAAATCGCCTCTAACTACAGCCAAAATATGCAGATTCATCACCCTATTTCCCAAGAGAGACCACTGTCATGCTGATCACAAAGTGAAATAGTTGGTCTGACAAGACATATACGTGCATATATATATATATATATATATATATATATATATATGTGTGTGTGTGTGTATATATATATATATATATAGGTGCAAGTACATTATGTGCATACATATCCACACACCCACACACACACACACCCACACATATATATATATATTGTGTATATGTGTGTGTGTATGTGTGTGTGTGTGTGTGTGTATATATATATATATATATATATATATATATATATATATATATATATATACACAGACACACACACATATATATATATATATATATATATATATATATATATATATACACACACACACATATATATATATATATATACGTATACACACAGACACACTCATGGAAAAAAGTCGGGTTTTGGGGTGTAGGTAGTTGATGAAGAATGAGGGAGGTGGCTTGCAAGGACTCCAAGCAGAGAAAAAACACAATCTGGCTTGTGCATTCATCAGTGTGATAACGACTGCTACTTATGTGAATAACAGTGACAGCTGCTGAGAATTTTACCTGAAAAGTGATAATGACTCAGTGCTATATTGTAACTGCACTTATTGCTAATGTGATAATGACCTGCCTTTCATTACTGTAAAGTTATGCATGCTCAGACACAAGTGATAATTGCTGCATATAACCTGTTGAGTAGGCATTCATTATATTACCTTGTGCAGCTGTGTAACACAGACTCATTATCAGTAGGGGGAAGACCTGAGTAATTCAGTAAAATACTATCACACACAGATATTATAGAGCCCTTCCTCCCACCTAAATTCTCCACATGACGGACAAAGCCAAGAAAAAATCCCAAAATATAAGGTAGCTCCATGCTGGTAGTAGCCAGCAAGTTATAACCTTTATTTCACTCTGGGAACTATTTAGTATTACCAGAAATACAGGTCATCTCACCTCAAGGTAGAGCCTATCTAATCCCACCCTAGAGTTTAGAAAGGTCTACATTACAACTACCTCAAGACTTGCAATTCAGTATCTCAAAAATGAGATATCAAACATCGCTGTTCTTTAAACTTGTTTTTTTGCAGGGAGATAAGCCCCTTGCACCCCCAAGTATGCGACATCAACAAAACCTGCTGCCGAGAAAGGTTAGTCTCCCAGACGTTGCTCCTCCTCTGGAAGAGACTTCCCATACACGTCAAACAGAGCACCTCACTGACCCTATTCAAGTGTAGCCTTGATGAGTGGATGGGAACATTGACAGAGATGACAGGTGCTGACTGAGGTTTGTTTTGGGGGATAAACTCTTGGCTAGGTTTGTAAGGCCCCCAAGGCCATTAGGCTAGTAACCTTCTGTGATGCTATGAAGAACCACAACTCAACAAAAACTTATTCTTTGTCTGCTGGATCGTCAAATGGCTATAGGGAAGAGCTCATACGACAAAGATGTCTACTATAACTGGAATGGAGGTGCTGCAATCCTGAGCGTGCCACCCTTCAGAGGAGATTGTAAACGTACTACAAGGGCAAGCAATGCGTGCACTGCAGTGGACCATTGAGTCATAAGTATTTTTCATCACAATAACAGTGTTTCAACTTCTGGATAGAATTAAGAAAAAAAAATGAAATAAACGGTGCCTCAAAACAATTGTCAACCTAGATGAAAGAATCACAGGCAAGCCATTTCTGAGGTTACACACTGACAACTGAGGAAAAAGAAAAAGTGGAAAAGAAAGGTTTTATTCACCTTATCATTTTCCCCTCCCTCCAGCCACTCACATGATCATAATGGTTGCCTAGAACATCCAACCCTTCAATTCTTTCTTACTCTCTCATTCCAGACCATATAGTTTCTGTCCCTATAAGACAATATGCCAAGTTACATCTATTTGTATGAGATGACATTATTTCTCATTCCTAGACAATACTAAAAAGAACTAAAGGAACTAATATTTCAGTACTTCAGCACTGCTGACTCAAGTCTACTGGAGCCAATGAATCTGTCAAGTTTTTAACTTGCAGGCCTCTACATGGCAGTTAATGCATCTTATTAGCCTTTTTAAAGTTACAACAGTCATTAACATCCATCCTAGTCTTGCCCTAGTAAAACCCATGCAACTTCCTCTCTTCTCTGCAGTTAGAGTTATATGTTCTCAGATTAGAAAATCTTTCTTAAAGTGCAAAATTACCCAAACAATTATTTCATTTCACAAATCCAGCAATATGTCAAATATTATTTCCTTGACATAATAAATGTAAATCACTGCCCATATAATCTTTTTTTTTTTTTTTATTTTTTACTTTACAATATTCAGATATTGGCAAAATGGCAAAAATGTTAATTGTGAAGTGAAGGCAAAGCACACTACAATCCTAAAGAGCACCGCTAACACACACATACATGCTCTTCATAGTGCTCAGAGATCTATGAACCTCTCGCCTTGTGCTTGAATCTAGATTCTTCACCCTTAAGGCTTCCTCAGCACATGTTCCTTCTTGGCACCCTCACCTCATGCAACCTTTCTCTAACTGCACAAGCAGCTCCTGCAGTGCCCCGCCTGCCGACTAGGCACCAGATACTTACAGGTACCGGTTCTCTCCGTTAGTGAACTCTCTCATGGAGAGCTGCAGTTTGTTCCTTAGACACTGCCCACATATGATTTAGTTGTAAGTTATACTACTTAATTAAATGACCAAACAGAATTTCAATTACAAGTTCTGTTTGGTCATTTAATAGTAAGTACATGTGTAATATGCATGAGACACTAACTTCAACTGATTACGCCCTTCATATTGCTGGTTGCAGACAAATTAGCAGTCAAAAGTTTAGATGCAGACACCCAAAGGGAGACTCCCTGAATATGCAGACAGCATCGCTCATCTCTGCTCCCATTCAAACCACAATGTAAGATGGAAAGTAAACATGAGAGCTCTCCATGTGAAGGTGAAATGTACTTTATATGTAGATGAAACTAATACATTATAGAAGGCAAGCAAGCAACTCTGCAGGTGTGAATACAGAATGGAAGGCATTCGCATCTGCATAGTTTAGTCACTTGCTTGCCGTTCGTGGTTGCCTGATTTAAAAAAGTCGTATTCAACTGCATCTGCATCTCTCTCTCTCTTTTTTTTTTTTTTTTTTTTTTAATAGAAGATGAGCTGCTTAGTATGCAAATGCTCAAACACCCCCCCACACACACACACACACACACACACCCTACAGTTCTGGCATCCATGGATCAAGTTTGTGAAAGTTGTATAAAGTTTATGTACAGCTGATGGGTGTTCAGCACTAACTTTCCCTCCATGTTTTCTTAAAGTTATATCACTATTACGTCTAGCATTAAGTCTCATTGGGTTCTGGTGCCACTGTTTATTATTGCAAAAAGATCAGAATGTAGCACTTCTGGGGTAGCGTTTCTTTAACTGCACCATTCTTGTCATTCTCTGGCACTTTGGCAGAAACAGTGACCGCCCTGCAAGTCATGGCTGACTGTTCAGGTGCAGATTGCCATCTATTTTGAATAGTACGATCTAGCTGTAACACACGCACATACCTCGTCAGTCCATCCTGTAAAAGGATGGAGGTGCCATATCTGCAATACATCTATTGATTAATAATTCTTGGCTATTTGTGACATCATCGTGAATTGGATTAGTGCATTTTTGTGGGTTTTGGCTGGAGAAGGACACGTTTCTGTATTTTCAAAACTGGCTAATCTGGTATAGGAAATTATAATTACTTTTCTGTTTTCACGTCAAACTTGTGTTTTTTTTTTCAGTCTTGTAAAAAGCTTCTTTCATAAAACAAGGGCAGCTCTAGGGTGTGTAATTTGCTTACCTTCTGAACTTTTTACAGGGCACCTTATTCATTGTTTCCAAGACGAAAGGTGTGTGACGCAAGTGGTGGCTTGGATTGCAAGAATCCAATTGGCTGGCACCACTTGCTTTATCAAGAACGTTTAAACATGATTTAAACACATTTAAACATGATTTTCTACAAGAACTTTAATGTGAACTTAACATAAAAACACATTGAATCATAACTATATAAGGTAATTTACACATTCAGTTAAGATTTCTGCGTGTTTTACGTTAAGCTCAGCTACAAATCTTTTAGCACAGTTTCTGACACTTGTGGAAGGCACTCGGGGGTAACAGCTTGCAATTATCTTCTCATGGTGTGCTCGGAGGTACAGAGGCGCTAATGAGAAGGTACTCTGGGTTAATGAGTTAAAGGAAGCTTACCTGCACATCCCAATAAGGGAGTCTTGCAAAAAAATACCTACACTTCAGAGCAGGCTACATGCACTATCAGATGATGTTCGTGTTTCACTGTTGCAGTCATCACATTTGGATTATCTGCTTGCAGGTAGCCTTCAGTCATCCTGATTGTCAAAGTCTTGGATCCTGCGTCGGTTGCTGTCTCATCTTCCATTATGTCAGGTAGTCAGGGGTACAAAGCAAGCAGCCGATGCCATTACATCAGTCTTTCTTGCCGTGCGGTGCCCGAAGCAGAAGCAGTTCACAAGTGCTAGTCGGCAGATTCCTGAAATTTTCGTTTTCGAGTTTCAGATCCTAAGTCTTCAACTAAGCTAAGTACCCCGTTGGGGATCCTTTTTCTTGCTCTAAACCAATGTCAGTAAAAGTTAACAGTTGTATTTCTTGTGGAAAGCAAATACCTCAAAGATTTTCATTTGTACTGCATTCCTTGCCTAGGCCCAGACCACGACATACCTCGCTGTCAGTTTTGTGCCTTATTCAAACCTTGTACTATTTGTCGTCTGTTCATTTTCGCATCTAAATACTTTGGTACTCAGCTCCGTTATCCAGAAATGGCTTCGGTAAGCCACCCAGCTACCGACATTCTGAAAAACCGTAAAGATAAAGACAGACCGCATAGGTCCAAAGCTGATGACAACTCTTCTAAGCTAGTCGCCAGTTTGCCGGTACTCAGTGAGGCACTTTCGCAGCCCCTGATACCCTCTACTTCAGATTTGCAGGCTTTTACTGAGACCCATTTAGAGTCCTGTATGCCACGTGATGATTCTTCAACTGTGGAACTTGCGGGTGTCTGTACCTTGGATGATGGGTCTGTAGCGGCTGTGCAGGAACCAGCTTCTGAGGGTGTATTCAGGCCTACTGACTTGCATATTAAACCAACGCCATCTTCTTCTTCAAGGCCTAAAACTCGAGCCATGCCCAGAAAACCGACTCCCAGACCACATGGTCAGGCCCCTATGCCTAAAAAAATAAAAATGATAAGAATGGCTGAAGACCTTATTACTCTAATCAGGGGAAGCCACCTTTCTCCCTCTAAGAGACCCGAGGATAGATTTTCCTTCTGATTCTTCTGATCAGGATTCTGAAATTTCTGTTTTCTCTGATGACCAGGATTTGCCCTTGGCTACCAATGAGGATTCTTATGCAGAGGACTCCATTCCCTCTGCTTCCCCTCCAGAGGGTTTCTCTTTTGGTGAAACCTTGCATACTCTGGGAAAGCCAGGAGTACTCTGACTCTAAAAAGAAGCTAAGGAAATTCTTGCTCCTGCCTCAACACAGGCCTTTAGATAGCCCTCCTGTACTGGACATAGTGGATGATGCCTTCTCGGAATCTAGCCTGGCCCTTGACACTCCCAGAAAACCTGATGGGTATTATTGGGTACCTGACTCTCAAAAGTTCATTTTTAAAAATCCTACTGTGGATCCTGAGACCATTTCACAGGGAGCCAAGGGCATTAAGGCTACTACTGCCAAAATCCCTATCCCCTCTGATAGAGATTCAGGGCGCTGGATAGATGGGGTAAGAAGGTATACACTTCTGCAACTGTGGCCATTAGGACCGTAAACTGCCAGTTTCATATGTTAAAGTAGCAGCAGCATATTATTGGATTGCTTAAACAGAAACTGATGTTGATTCCTGACTGTGCTGAAAATAAAGAATTACAGGATTTAATGCCTTCTGCTGAAGAAGTTGGAAAACGTACTTTGCAGTGTGGTTTTGATTCATTAGAGGCATCTTGCAGGGCTACTGTCACTGGGTCTGTACTTAGAAGGCATGCTTGGTTTAAGGAGCAATCTTTGCCAGATCATGTTAAAGCTAAATTACTGGATGCTCCCTTAAACCAAGACTGCCTGTTTAGCAACAAAGCAGAAGTAGTACTTAAGATGGAGGAAAAAGCTAAAATCTGTGCAAACTGTTAGATTTCCTGCAAGTACAGCCTCCCAGATTTAGTAGGCATTGACCCTCTACAAATTGGTCCTTTCCTGCCTCTTCCAGGCTTTCTCAGTCCAAACCCAGAACCAGCAGAACACACAGGCTTCAGTCCCAAGGTACTCAAAGGCCTAAGTAGTGGGGGGCTCCCACTTCCAAATCTGGGAGTAGTAAGACTCCCCCCTATGGTAAACTGTCTCAATAACTTAGCTTTAAACCTTCAAAGCCCAGCTCAACTGACTGTTCCTTTAGGGGGAAAGATCGCCCTGCATGCAAAAAATTGGGAACTCATTACCCAGGACAAATGGGTTTTAAATATAGTTTCCCCAAGGATGCAGATTCCACTTCTACTCCTTGCCAACCCCACACAGTTGGCCAGACCTACCCCTAAATCAGTGGGCAGAGGCTCAAAAGCAAGTTCTTTCTCTTTTAAGCATCAGGGCTATTCAGCCTGTCCCAGAAGAAGAATCGGGACAAGGTTTCTACTCAAGACTTTTCCTGGTACTCAGAAAAGACAATTCCTGGTGTCCTATCCTGGACCTGTGTATCCTAAACACTATTGGTAATCCCAAAATTCAAGATGCTAACTCTGCGACTGCTTCCCATGCTAGGCAAAAATGCCTGGTTGGCAACACTGGTTTTAAGGGAAGCCTACCTGCGCATTCCAATAAGGGAATCTTTCAGAAGATACCTACGCTTCAGAGCAGGTTACGTACACTATCAGTTCACTGCACTGCCCTTTGGCTTATCTACTGCGCTCAGGGCTTTCACAAAGTGCCTAGCTCCAGTCATTGCATTTTGCAGGCAAAGAAATATTCATATATACACATACCTGGACAATTGTCTAATTCACGCAGAAAGCCAGGACAATAGTATTAAATCATCTGGCATTTGTAAAGAAATTGCTAACTTCTCTGAGGTGCACCATAAAAGAATAAAAATCACATCTTGCACCCTGCCAGCAAATTATATTCCTGGGAGCAAGCTTGAATACAACTTCCCAGATTGCCTACCTCACGCCAGAGAAACAAGTTCATTTGACAGCCTACTACAAACTGCTGGCCACAAAGACCCAGCTATCTGCAAGGAAAATACTGCAAGCCCTGGGGTTCATGGCCTCTTGCATTCTAATAATTCCATATGCAAGACTGCATATGAGGAAACTACAATGCTATTTAAAAAGCCTGTGGTGTCAACATTCTCAGGATCTGGAATCAATGATTCCTGTCATACCTTGTCTGAAGATAGGGTTCCTTTGGTGGGCAGAGGCCTGCCACCAGAACAAGGGACTGCTATTCACTCTACCCCCTGCCGCCCAAACCCTAACAGACTAATCAGACTATGCATGGGGGGCTCACTTAACAGGGCAGTGCATTCAGGACAAATGGAACCAAAGTCAAATGCACCTGCATATCAATCAAAAAGAAATGCTACCTGTACAGAATGCTCTGACAGCCTTCAAGGACCACCTTCTTCCAGGAGAATTATTGTTAAAAACGGACAGCACCACTGTTGTGGCACATAAACAGGGGGGAGCCCACTCATACCCTCTCTGCAGACTAGTCATGGCTCTGTGGAACACAGCCTTGAGCTACCAAGTGCAACTACAGTCTCAGTTCCTACCAGGAAAGCTAAATACACTGGCAGATGACCTAAGCAGAAATCACATGGACCCACATGAATGGAAACTGGAACCAAAGATGTTAAGTTGTCTATCTCGCCTTCATTCTTGCTGGTTGGGTTCTCGGCTCCGACTCTGCCATCTTCTAAAGCTGGAGAGCTACATACTGGCTCGAGGCCTCCCCATATCCCATGATGCCTGGCGCTAGAAGCCCAGATCTCTTTGCCGCTTCTGCTGCGAGGTTGCTCTTCTGGCTTAGGTTGTATAAAACTTTTATATTGTCTTTTTTTCTGTCATAAAACTAGTTAGTTTTAGAGTAGAAATTCTCATTTAGATATATCCTTGGTATTGTAGTTGTTTTCGTATCTGAAGCCTTGTCTTTTCCCCTCAGAAACTCGTTTTTTAGAGAGTTACCCTCCCCCTTTCTCTTTCCTTTTCCTCTTAAGGTTTTCCGTTTAAGTTAGAGGATAACCTTACCTCTAAAAGGTTTCCGTTTAAGTTAGAGGATCATCTTTTTTTCTCTCTCTCTCTCCCCTTTAAAAAAAAAAATCTTTTATTACTGTTAGTTTAGCTATTGTTAATTATAGTTGTTTTAGTGTAGTTTGGTTCTGGTAACTGTAGTGTATTTTTGTTGTGGGTTAGTTACCTTAACCCTTTGGTGTGTGTGTGTTTTTCCTTGGTTTTTCTTCTTTCAAGATGTCCAAGGATCCTAAGCTGTCCGGATTCAAGAAGTGTGACTCATGCTGTCAGAAGATGTCTCTGACAGATGGTCACACTTCTTGTGTTTATTGTCTGGGCGCCGTGCACCTGCAGGACTTTTGCTCGATTTACCATGCATTCAGTCCAGGAGTCCTGCAGGAGCGCAAAAATAAGTTGATCCTTAGAGGTTTATTTAAACCTCAAGATTCACCGGCTAAGGCTCAGCCCGTGAAATCTTCCAGGGCACCTAAACCTTCGGCTCCCAGTTCGGAGCCATCGTTGGGTGAACCTGTGCCTTCCATCTCAGCTACGGCTGGAACTGATGCTCTTCCCTCCCAGTCGGCTCCGATACGTTCTTCGGAGCCCTCTGAGAGTCGAAAAAGGTCTAGAATCTCCTTCTCTGGAGTCGATACGCTCGGCTCCGAGATCACCTCTGCTCCAATCAGAGCATAGTCATCACTCATCCCTCTCTTCTCGGTCCTCAAGACTTTCGGACCATGACTTGGAAAGAGTGGTCAGTAGACTGTTAAAATCGCAGGCCCTTGCTAAAATGTTGTCCACATCTGCAGATATTCCTCTTCCTCCGACTCGCCCTTTGAGCTCGGACCTGGAGTTTGTTGGGGTTCGAGTCGTGGAACCGTCGGCTCTGATACCTTCCCCTTTGGTTCCTTCGTCGGCTCCGATCACTTCCATGGTTCCATCCCTGGAGAGATCTGGGCACCGGGACTCCCTTGTCGGCTCCGTGGGGGGCGAGTGGCATCGGACCTTGTCCGACCCTGCTCTCCCCCTCGGAGCTTCAGCTCGGCTCCCACATCAGCCTCGGAGCCGTCCCCCTCAGTGTGGAGAGGGATTCTGATTTCTTCCGAACCGGACCCCTCTCTGCGTTCCGGTAGGGATGCCTTCGAGGTGATGAGGAGTGTACTGGCCCCTGAGCCAGTCCCACGATCAACCCCATCGGCTCCTCCCCCTATGGTGCCTGCATCAGTCTCTGTCTCTCTTCCAGACCCCAAGTGTGGGGATCCAGCGGCCCAGGACACCCCTTTGGGTGTATCTTCCTCTTCCGAGGCCTCCCCTGATCATTCAGAGAAGCCACCTCATAAGAGGAAATGCAAGAGGAAGCATGTTGACTCCCCTGAGTTTGTCACTTCAGATACCGACTTAGAGATTTCGGAGGGGTCCCCGAGATCCCCCTCTGAAGATGTTTCCTTCTCAGACATACTTGAGATGCTTAGGCAGAGGGGGAACTGGACTGCCCTAAGCCCTTCTGAGGATGAGTCCGTATTCCTAGACGTGTTTGGATCCCGACCTTCCACCTCTTGGGTGTCTCCGCCTTTTGACCCACTAATGTCTGTGGTGGCTCGGAAGGCGTGGTCAGCTCCAGACAGTGGAACCGACCCCCAGAAAGCCAGCTGAATTCATTACTGCACCACAGGACAAGCAATTTTTGACCAAAGGGGTCCCCGTTGATGTCATGGTGTTAGCGGCGGCCACAAAGGAGTTGGCTGAAACTTCATCTGTCTATCCCCCTAATAAGGAGTCTAGGACGATGGACAGATATGGGAAACGGATGATGTTAAGTTGTCTATCTCGCCTTCATTCTTGCTGGATGGGTTCGGAGCCGATCCTCGGCTCCAACTCGGCCATTCTAAAAGCTCGAGAGCTAGTTCCACCGGCTCGAGGCTCCCCTATATCCCACAATGCTAGGCGGTAACTCCTCAGATCTCGTTTGCCGCTACAGCGATAGACGTGCTTTTTCAACCGGCTCGTCAGGTTAGTTGAAATATTTAGTTGTATCACAGAATAGACCCCTTTTAAGTTAGTTTTTCCTCATAGTTTTAAAAGTTAAATAGTTTACTCCCCCTTATAGTCAAGTTTCCCCAGTTTTTCTCCTAAATTTCCTAATTTTATTCCCTTGGGCTTTAGGCCCAGTCCCTCCCTTCCTTAGTAGTTGGAGTGACTGTGTTTTTGTAGGGATTTAATTTCTAATTACTAACTTTTAATTTAAAAATTTTACAAGTGTAATCGGTGTGTGTGTTTGTGGTTGCACTTTGACTTTTTCTTGGACATGTCCAAAGAATCGAAGGTCTCAGGCTTCAAGAAGTGTGACTCGTGCTGTCAGAAGATGTCTCTGACAGACGGTCACACTTCTTGTGTATACTGCCTGGGGCCTTTGCACCTGCAGGACTCATGTGCTGTTTGCCATGGCTTCAGCCCTAGAGTCCTGCAGGAGTGAAAAAATAAACTCATATTAAGGGGCTTATTGAAGCCTGAGGGTCCCTCGACTCAATCCTCGGGGAAACCCTCTAAGCCTTCCAGACCTTCAGCTCCGGTCTCTGAGCCGTCTTCTGGGGGTCCAAAGGCTGTTCGAACATCGGCTCCGGCCGGAGCCGATGAATCTCGAACACATGCCCCTACTATTTCCTCTGCTCCGGCCGGAGCCGAGGAAGACATAACTGAGTCGGCTCCGATCAAGTTGTCGGAACCAACATCTAGAAAAAGGTCCCGATCTCCATCTATCGGCTCCGTTCATTCGGCTCCAGCATCACCTTTGCTGTCTGAACGGAGCCATAGATCTCACTCCTCTAGGTCTTCCAGACTATCGGATCATGACCTTCAGAGAGTAGTGAGTCGACTTCTTAAGTCCGAGGCACTGGCCCAGATGCTTCAAAGTTCGACTCAACAGTCAAGAACTATTCCCATTGCTCAAAATGTTCCTCCTCTGACTCTTCTGAGTTCGGAGCCGGGGCGGCTCGGACCCGAGACTGTGGTGGCGTCAGAACCGATACCTTTGTCTTCGGTGCAGTCGTCTGCTCCGATGTCTTCCTTGGAAGAATCTCGGCGCCGGATTTCCCTCGTCAGCTCCGAGGGGGCGAGTGGCATCAGACCCTTGTCCGACCCCGCTGTCCCTCTCTGTGCTTCGGCGCTGGTGAGTTCGGCTCCATCGGCCTCGGAGCCATCATTGTCGGTGCCGGGGGAGGTTTTCAGCTTTTTGGAGCGGAGACCTCCGGCTCTGCCTGACAGGGGTGCCTTCGAGGTCATGAGGAGCGTGTTAGAACCAGGTTCAACTCCACAGTCGGCTCCTTCTGCCCCTCCCTCCACGGTGCCTCCGGTGATTTCTGCTCACTCTCTCATCCCCGACCGTAGAGAGCCAGCTCCTCAAGTTTCCCCAGTGGGGATCTCCTCCTCTTCCGCGGCCTCTCCTGACCCGGTAGGAGAGCCCCCTAGGAAGAGGCAGTGCAAGAGGAAGCACATTGACTCCCCTGAGTCTGTCACCTCTGACACTGATTTCGAGGATTCTGAAGGTTCCCCTCGTTCCCCCTCTGAAGATGTCTCCTTTACAGACATCCTCGAGATCTTAAAACAGAGGGGGAATTGGCCAGCCCTCAACCCTTCAGAGGATGAATCAGTGTATCTTGAGGCATTTGGCTCTCGCCCTTCCACCTCCTGGGTGTCCCCTCCCTTTGACCCCCTTATGCAAGTGGTGGCAAAGAAGGCCTGGGCGGCTCCTGATTCAGTGGAACCCACCCCCAGGAGACCAGCAAAATTTATCACTGCCCCCAAGGACAAAGAATTTTTAACCAAAGGCGTCTCTGTTGATGCTATGGTGGTGGCTGCGGCCACCAAGAAGGAGTTAGCTGATCCTTCGGTGCCTGTTCATCCTTCTAACAAGGAGTCTAGGTCGATGGACAGGTACGGGAAGCGGATGTTCTCGTCGGCGACCTTTACTGTGCGCTCGCTGAATTACCTGTGTCATTTCACTCGTCTTCAGAGGGATTTGCTCAAGGAAGCGAGCGAAATGTTAAAGCACCCAACAGCTGCGGGTTTTCAGGATAGGATGAACTCTCAGCTGGCAACCTTTAATTCTATAACTAACTCCTCCATGCGCCTCCTTTCATATGCGGCGGATGGAGCAAGTAGAGCGGCAGGTACAGGTGTAGCCTTGCGTCGGCACGCCTGGATGCGGCTATGTATCTTTGTGGACCCTTTCAAGGCGTCCTTCACTAATTCCCCCTTTGATGGATCATCCCTCTTTGGTCCTCAAGTGAAGGAAACCCTGACTAGGTGCGAGACTGATGGCAAAACTCTCTCTGCCGTCAGAGTCCGTTTTTCTACTCCTTCTAGGCCTTACCCCAAAGGCCAGAAAGGGGGAAAGATGTGGTTCCGCAAACAATCTCAGGGAGATTTGCCTGACGCACAGAGTCGATTCCCCTCTAGAGGCAGAGGGGGGAACAATAATGGTAGACGCCGTCCTAGAGGCAGAGGGGGCCCGCAGAATCAGGGCAGTCGAGAATCCTTTTCCGACCAGCCTTTTCAGCATCCCTGAGGTGTTGCCCGACTGTCCACCTTCGGAGGCAGTCGGGGGAAGATTATCGCTGTACCCAGAAGCCTGGCTATCCGTAACTCAAGACAAGTGGGTACAGTATCATTTCCGAAGGCTACAGAATCCCATTCCTTTTCATTCCGAAGCAATCCAAAAAATCCCTTCCAGACGTTCCACCCAGTCAAAGGGAGTAAGCAGCATTAGAAATTTCAAAGCTGCTCGCAAAAAGAGCCATTCAACCAGTTCCAGCAGACCAAACAGGATCCGGAATCTACTCCAAATTCTTTTTGGTTCCAAAGAAAACAGGGGACTGGAGACCCATTTTGGATCTCAGCAACTTGAACAAGTTTGTCAAGAAAACAAAGTTCCGGATGGTCACGCTGCAGTCCATTCTACCCCTTTTGGGGCGGGACAACTGGATGTGCTCGATAGATCTCCAGGACGTGTACTATCACATCAGAATGAGTCAACGCTCCAGGAGATTCCTCCGCTTCAGGCTGGGAACCAGTCATTTCCAATTCAGAGCCCTGCCCTTTGGTCTCACTACAGCCCCCCCCGAGTGTTTACCGAATGCATGGCAGTGGTAGCCTCTCATCCGAGACGACAAGGATTCCAGGTGTTTCCTAATTTAGACTACTGGCTCCTTACAGCCCCCACCAAGCATCTTTTGCTTCTCGCCAGAGACTACGCCTTTCACACGTCAGACACTAGGCATTTCAATAAATTACGAAAAGTCTGTCTTGTCGCCTTGTCGTGTTATTACCTTTATAGGTGCAAATCTAGACAGTCAACATGTCAGCCAGACTCACAGAGCAGAGAATAGCAGATATACACAGACCGGTCTCTCTTGTCTTGCAGAGCAACAAAGTCAAAGCCAGATTGATCCTGAAAGTCTTAGGGATTATGGCAGCGGCCATCCCTCTTCTGCCATTAGCTCGCTTCCATATGAGAATTTTACAATGGATGCTTTTCACACAATGGTCTTTCCAACGACTTCCAATGTCCCATCCTATCCGGATAACTCAATCGTGCAAGAATCATCTCTCTTGGTGGATCACATCTCCCCAGCTCCACCTAGGGAGACCTTTCGTCCCTTCCCCTCCGGTTGCTACAGTGACAACGGACGCCTCCCTGATCGGGTGGGGGTGGCATTACCAGGGTAGGACGGTCCAAGGCATGTGGCAACCTTTCGAGTGCCACTTGCACATAAATGTCCTAGAGATGAGAACAGTGCTTCAAGCGTTGCAAGCCTTACAAGACTCTCTTCCCAAGGGAACTATAGCAATTCAGACAGACAATATGTCTGTAGTGTGGTACATCAACAAACAAGGCAGAACCAGATCTTACCCCCTATGTCGAGAGGCACTCGGACTGTGGCAAAGGGCGATTTCTTCTCAGCGGTTTCTGTTAGCAACGCACATTCCCGGGAAGTCCAATGTGATTGCAGACAAATTGAGCAGAGCTATTCTCATGCCTCACGAGTGGTCTCTGAAGAATTCAGTGTTGGAGAAAGTTTTTCGAAAGTGGGGCCGGCCTTGCTGCGACCTTTTCGCTACTCCCCAAAACAGCAAGTGCGACGATTTTTCACCCTCTTTCCCCAACCAGGCCACCCCAGCAGAGACGCTCTAGTACACGATTGGCCCCGGGGACTTCTGTATGCTTTTCCTCCCTTCCCACTGATATCTCAGCTAATACAGAAAGCCATCGCTCAGAAAGCTTCCATGATCCTTATTGCCCCTTACTGGCCTCGACAGGTTTGGTTCCCGTTTCTCCACCGTTATCTGTTGGAGCAACCTTGGCATCTGGACCCAGTTCCAGACCTCTTGACCCATTAGTCGGGTCAGTTGCACCACTCCCTTCCTTCTCTGAACCTCACAGCGTGGTTCCTCCAATTCCAACTCTAGCCAGGCTTCCTCTGATATCTCGCTCAGAGATATTTTGATAGCCTCTCATAAATCTTCCACTCGGAAGATTTATCATAGCAAGTGGAAACGTTTTTCCTATTGGGCGCAGTCAAAGGATATAGATCCTTTCACTGCTTCCATTCAATCAGTTCTAGACTTTCTAGCCGAACTTTTCCACTCAGGTTCGTCCCCGCCTACCATCAGAGTTCAATTGGCAGCAATATCGAACTTTCATGTTGGAGTCTCAGAGTCATCCATTATGTCTCACAAACTCTGCAAAGCCTTTTTAAAGGGAGTTTTTCTCCTCAAACCACCAATCAGGGATCCTCCTCCTCAATGGGATCTCAACTTGGCTCTGGCGTCCTTAATTCTTCCCCCCTTTGAACCTGCGGCTTCATGTTCAATAAAGTTACTTTCTTGGAAAACACTCTTTTTAGTAGCTATCACTTCAGCTAGAAGAGTCTCTGAACTCCATGCTCTGTGTAGTCGACCCCCTTATCTTGTGTTTCATAAGGATAGGGTGTCCTTGCGTACTAACCAGTCCTTTTTGCCCAAGGTAGCTTCACTGGCAAATTTGAATCAAACCATTGAGCTTCCTGTCTTCTTCCCTAATTCTAATAGGTCAGAACAAACGTTACACTGTTTAGATGTTCATCGCCAACTTAGGTACTATTTAGACAGGACCAAACAATTCAGGAAGTCTGATCAACTGTTTGTTTCTTATGCAGAAGGTAGAATGGGCCTTCCAGTTTCTAAAGTGTCTCTCTCTAGATGGCTTACTTCGTTGATTACCCTTGTGTATGAGATCAGACATCAGCAATTGCCATCCAAACCCAGGGCTCATTCAACTAGAGCTTTAGCCACTTCTATAGCTTTCCAAGATAGGCTGCCTATTGATTCGATTTGTTCTGCAGCTACTTGGGCTTCTCCCCATACCTTCATTTCTCTTAAGTTGGACTTGGCCTCTAGAGACCGAGCCAACTTTGGTTCCACTGTACTCAAGAGTCTGTTCCGATAGGCCACCCGGGACGAGGTGCTAGGGACGCGGTCCCATCCAGCAAGAATGAAGGCAAGATAGACAACTTAACATTTAGAAGTTATGTACCTACCATAACGTTCCATGTTAGTTGTCTTCTTCTCGCCTTCTTTCTTGCGTCCCACCCTCCTTCCCCCTAGCCTGGACAGACCTAGAGGAGTTCTCTTTTGTTCCTTTTATGGAATTTACTTGCTGGGCTTAGCTTTCAAACGAGATCCGAGGAGTTACTGCCTAGCATTGTGGGATATAGGGGAGCCTCGAGCCGGTGGAACTAGCTCTCGAAGTTTGAGTGGCCGAGTCGGAGCCGAGGATCGGCTCCGAACCCATCCAGCAAGAAAGAAGGCGAGAAGAAGACAACTAACATGGAACGTTATGGTAGGTACATAACTTCTAATTTTCTTCAGCAACTTTTTCCATGAAGTCTCTGAATTACTTGTGCCACTTTACTCGTCTACAGAGGGATTTCCTAAAAGAGCTCGGCGATACCCTCCAAGATCCATCAGATGAGGGGGCCTAGGCCAAGGTTGCCTCCCAGCTGTGGTGAACTCCTCCATGAGGCTCATTTCTTATGCAGCCGATGAGGCGAGTAGAGCCGCAGGCACAGGCGTCGCTCTAAGGAGACAGGCTTGGATGCGGCTTTGTAACTTTGCGGAACCTTTCAAAGCGTCTTTCACCAACACCCCCTTTGATGTTTCCTCTCTCTCTGTGGATCACAGGTGTAGGACACCCTTACCAGGTGTGAGCAGGAAGACAAGACTCTCTCTGCTGTAGGAGTCCGTTTTTCCACTCCTTCCAGACCATATCCCAAGGGTCAGAAGAGTGGAAAGATGTGGTTCCGGAAATCCCGGGGAGCCTTGCTGGACACACATGGTGAGTTTCCCTCCAGGGGCAGAGGAGGGAACAATAACGGATGCTGCCCTTGTGGCAGAGAGGGTCTGCAAAACCAGGGCAGCAGAGAATCTTTCTCTGACAAGCCCTTCCAGCATCCCTGAAGGGTTGCCCGGCTGCTCACCTCTGGAGGCAGTCAGGGGAAGATTATCGCTGTACCCTAGAGCCTGGCAAGACATAACACAAGACAAATGGGTACTGTCCGTTATATCCGGAGGCTACATAATTCCCTTTGTTCGCGCTCCTTTCTTGTCGAACAAGTCCCTTCCAGATGTTCCACCCAATCTAAGGGATGAAGCAGTTCAGGAAGTTTCAAAACTGCTAAGAAAAAGGGCCATCCAGCAAGTCCCAGCAGATCAGCAAGGATCCAGAATTTGCTCAAGGTTCTTTTTGGTACCAAAAAAGACAGGGGACTGGAGACCCATTTTGGATCTCAGCAGACTAAACAGGTCTGTACAAAGAACGAAGTTTCGGATGGTCACGCTACAGTCCATTTTACCCTTCCTGGGTCAGGACAATTGGATGTGCTCCATAGATCTTCAGGATGTGTACTACCACATCAAAATGGGCAGGAGCTCCAGAAGATTCCTGCGCTTCCGGCTGGGAGCCAGCCATTATCAGTTCAGAGCTCTGCCCTTTGGTCTCACCACAGCCCCCAGGGTGTTCACCAAATGTATGGCAGTAATTACCGCTCACTTGAGATGGCAAGGATTCCAGGTGTTTCCGTATCTAGACTGGCTCCTCACTGCTACCACCGGGCATCACCTTCTGCAAGCCAGAGACTATACTATCCAGACGTGCTCCAGATTAAGTATCACTATAAATTTCGAAAAATCTGCTTTGTCGCCTTCTCAGTCTATCGCCTTTATAGGCGCAAACGTAAATTCAAAAGACAGGTCAGCCAGCCTTCCACCAGACAGGGTGTTAGTCATTCGGCGGCATGTCCAGGTCTTGTTAGAATGCAAGAGAATTCAAGCCAGGTTCGTCCTCCAAACCCTGGGTCTCATGGCAGCAGCAATCATACTAGTCCCTCTGGCATGTTTTCACATGAGGATCCTCCAATGGCTTCTTTTCACCCAATAGTCCTTCCAGCAGCTTCCCATATCTCACATGATTATTACAGAAGCATGCAAAAAGCACCTTGCGTGGTGGATGGTCTCCTCATTGGTGCCCCTGGGCAGACAATTTGTACTTCCCCCGCCAGTTGCTACTGTGACCACGGATGCCTCCCTGATTGGGTGGGAGGGCATTATCAGGGTAGAACAGTCCAGGGTACCTGGCAACCTCAAAGAGTACTCTCTGCACATAAACGTCTTGGAGATGAGGGCCGTGCTTTTAGTGTTGCAAGCTCTTCAGGACTCTCTTCCTACCGGGACAATTGCAATTTACTCGGACAATATGTCAGTCGTGTGGTACATCAACAAGCAGGACGGAACCAGGTCCTATCCCCTATGTCGAGAAGCACTCGGACTCTGGCAGTGGGCGATTTCTTCAACGGTTTCTGACCGTAACACACATCCCTGGGAAATCCAACGTCATAGCAGACGAGGTTGAGCAGAGCTATTCTCATGCCTTACGAGTGGTCTCTGAATCAAGTAGTAGCGGACCAAATCTTCCGCAAATGGGGGCAACCTTGCTGCGACCTCTTTGCCACCCCCTTCAACAGCAAGAGCAGCAACTTCTTCTCTCTCCTTCCACATCCAGAGCATTCCCCCAGAGACGCTCTCGTCCACGATTGGCCTCAGGGACTTCTGTATGCATTCCCCCCCTTTTCCCCTAATTCCCAAGCTGATACAGAAAGCTACCGTATTGGGTTGCAGAATGATCCTCATTGCCCCATATTGGCCTCTACAAATATGGTTTCCGTTCCTTCATCATTATCTTATCGAGCAGCCTTGGACTCTGGACCCAGCTCCAGACCCCCTGATCCATCAGTCGGGCAGGCTGCATCATTCCCTACAATCTCTCAAGCTCATGGCTTGGTTGTTCCACTTCCAACCCTAGCCAGGCTTCCTGATATCTCCCAATCGGTGCGTGAAATCATTTTATCATCGCACAAGTCTACCACTAGAAAAACGTACGCTAGTAAGTGGAAAAGTTTTTCTTCCTGGGCGGAGGCTAAGAATATAGACCCATTTTCACCCCTGTTCACCACATCCTGAAATTTCTTGCGGAGCTCTTTCATACCGGGTCTGCTTCCACTACAATTAGAGTGCAGTTAGCCGCAATTTCAAATTTTCACATTGGCCTTTCAGAAAGTAGTATAATGTCTCATAAGCTTTGTAAGGCCTTCCTCAAAGGAACCACTCTGCTCAGTTCCCTGGTTAGAGATCATCCACCCCCGTGGGATCTTAATTTGATTCTAGCCTCTCTAATTTTGCCCCCCCTTGAACCTGTAGCTTCCTGTTCTTTGAAATTTTTATCTTGGAAAACACTTTTTCTGGTAGCAATTACTTCAGCGAGAAGAGTTTCTGAACTGCAGGCTCTCTGTATCCGTCCCCCGTACCTAGTGTTCCACAAAAACAGGGTTGCTCTTAGGACTAATCCTTCCTTCCTTCCTATGGTCTCTTCTGAGAATAACTTGAATCAGTCCATTGACCTTCCTGTGTTTTTTTCCATCCATTCCAACAGGGCAGAATACAAGTTACATCAATTAGATGTTCACAGGCAACTGCTCTTTTATTTGCATAGGACTAAGGACTTCAGAAAATCGGATCAGCTTTTCCTCTCTTATGCAGAGGGCAAGCGAGGCCTACCAGTATCAGAAGTAACTTTATCTAGGTAGCTGACTTCTATCATCACCTTTATCTATCAGTTGAGGAATAAAGAATTGCCTGTTAAACCAAAAGGCCACTCCACCAGAGCATTAGCCACTTCTGTTGCGTTTCAAGCTAAGTTGTCCATGGAATCTATTTGTGCAGTGGCCACATGGGCAAACCCTCATACTTTCATCTCGCATTATAAGTTGGACGTGGTTTCCAGGAGCAGAGCTGATTTTGGTTCCACTGTTCTGAAGAGCCTTTTCCACTGAGCCACCCAAGATATTAGGTGCTAGGGACGCTGTCCCAACCAGCAAGAATGAAGGCGATATAGACAACTTACCATAAAGAAGTTATGTACCTACCATAACGTTCCGTGTTAGTTGTCTCCTCTCGCCTTCTTTCTTGCGTCCCACCCTCCATCCCCCTGTCCTACTAGACCGAGAAGAGTTTCTCTATGGATTTACACTGGCTGAGCCTTCTCTGGCTATCCCACTCTACCTGGTAGTCTCTATAGTTGGGCTTTTGTATGATAGGATAGGATTCCTTCATTATTTTGTCTGCTGTTAGTCTTACCAAACTTGATCTGGGTTTCTAGTGCCAGGCATCATGGGATATGGGGAGGCCTCGAGCCAGTATGTAGCTCTCAAGCTTTAGAAGATAGCCGATCCTCAGCTCCGAACCCAATCAGCAGAAAGAAGGCGAGAGGAGACTACTAACATGGAGCGTTATGGTAGGTAAACAAGTTCTTTATATTCAACATGTTGAAAAACAAATGGGGGAGCCCAGAGATAGACCTGTTTGGCTCCCCTCAGAGCGGCCAGTTGGACAAATTCTGGACAAGGACTCCCCACAGACAAGCTTGGAAAGTGGATGCCCTGTCCTTCACCTGGAAAAAAAACATCAGTTTATGCCTTTCCCCCTCTGCCTCTCCTCTCCAAAGTGCTTGTAGAGCTCAAATTGGACAAACCAAGGACAATTCTGATTGCACCAGACTGGCCACGCTAACACTGGTAACCCTCCTCTTGCACAGTGTGTCACTGCTGGCACCATGGCACCTGCGTCAGACCCCTGCCCTGCTGTCCCAGCAGTAGGGCCAGATTCTGCACCCACAGCTTCAAACCCTGAACCTTGCAGCCTGGCTAATTACCTGATCTGTCAGTTACCATCACTCAGTAACCAAGTGATGGATGTCATTCTGGAGGCAAGGAGGCCAAGTACTAGAAAATCCTATGCTGAAAAATGGAAAAGATTCTGTTCTTGGAGCCAAACTCAGGGGAATGGGCACAGTGGTGCCCAGTTTACCTCATATTCTTCAATACTTAACTGCGATTCCCATAGCTTGCTGACAAATGAAGTTTACCTACTCAGATGGAACGTTATGATGAGCACATAACCCACTGCAATATATAGAAACTATTCAAACCCTAAATTAAATCAGCTAATTAAATAAACTCCAGTCCTGACTGGATATTGATCATATAATAATACTTCCAGTCAGAATAATAGTCCATATGTTGGAAGCCACAACCTTTTCAAGTTTTACCCAGAACCATTGTAGTAAATCAAAGACTTCCCAGTAAAGGCCTTCTAGAATATTTGAAATTCCAGTTCATAATAGTCATACCCAAAAAAAGTAATTATTCACCATATAGAACAGTAGAAAAAAACAAACATATCATGCCTTTCAAATAACATTCCTGTTTACAAAAAAAAATTGACAGTTGTCAAGATGGTAAAATGGAACTTGATACCCCAAAATACCTGCCAGTATATACATATGGATAATATCATACTACCTCCATTAAGCGATTGATACGTATATATTATATCAATATTATTCATACACAGAAATGGCATAGAAACATTACTATTAAGTAAAAAAAAAAACCAGTAGCAGAATAATCCAGTGAACTGCTATGAAAAATAAGCTGTTCAAACCTTAAAAAAAGGCAGAAAATACAGAGGGGCTTAGTATTAAACCGTATGTGCGATGCTAGCAAAAACTTTGCTGCCCCTATCAAAGAACCGCAATTTAAGTTGCATTCATTGATTATACACTCATCCACCCAAGGCCGAATGTTCTACTAATATCTCCTCGCGTGTAAAAAATGTAAGTTGTTAGTCTGTTTATCAATGAACAACATTCACCCACAAAATGGTCCAAAGTCCCAACAAAAAGCCACTGTTCTTTAATACGAATAGTGGAGGAACTGTCCGTCACTTCAAACAAAGTACCGGGCCCAAAAGTCAAAAGTTCCCCTAAGGCCATCTTTGAAAGAGACACTGGTTTATTTGTTGTTGATTTTGTTCCAGAATGACATTGCTCTCCTCAAAAAGCATGGTTCACCACACAGGACTCTGAAATCAGACCATTTATGGGTTCCGTATACACAAACCAAGACACTAACCTCATCACACTTTTGAGTCCATTTGAGGATGGCGTCAGTTTGTCGTTGTTAGTTCCATTCCAAAATTATATCACTCTCCTCAAAAAAACCTAGTTTATCTCCCAGGACTCAGGACTCAATCATCAATCATCAAACCATTTGTGGTTTCCGTGTGCCAAAACCAAGACTCTCGCCTCATCGCACGTTGTTTTAACAAGACAAAGCCCTTATTCTACCACTTTGAGTTGACGAAAGCTATCCACAAAGCGAGGAAACTCCACCCAGAATCACCAAATAAACAATTATTCGATAATAAGCCAGTTAAAGGCAAAACTTCACGGTCAAGATATCCAAACCATACCCAATCGGGAAAATATACGAGATGAATCAAACTCTGCTACTAATACTGAAAATGTGTCCCAACACCAGCAGCCAGCAAAGAATACTAAGTCACACCCTAAAAAGCAAGCAAGTACGGCAGGTGCAAACGGTCAAACCAATTCTGTAGAAATCCAAAAAGAAGCCAGCACCACCAAGGGCACAAACTTCAAATAAAAAATTTTTAATAAGTATATATATCAGACCGGTTTCGCCTTATCAGTGACAAACTGCACTGATAAATAGTTGTCGTGTGTGTATGTATGTATATGTATATGTATATATATATATATATATATATATATATATATATATATATATGTGTATATATATGTGTATATATATATATATATATATGTATATATATATATGTATATATATATATATATATGTATATATATATATATATGTATATATGTATATATATATATATATATATATATATATATGTATATATATATATATATATATATATATATATATATGTATGTATGTATATATATGTATGTATATATATGTATGTATACATATATATATATAGACCCAATGATAGAACCAAAAGTCTTTTCCAAATAAACAGAGTTCCAGTGATAGTTTCCAAAGTCCTTCGATATCTCCGAAACGAACACCACCATCCAACGATACATCCAGGACGAAAAGCACCTTAACTAACGAGTTCCAGGATGGAGTTTTCCTTTAATATTTAAAAGTGAAAATACTAAATGACTGGGGCCTCCTGAGTAAATAATTTTTCTCATCCTAATTTTAATTTATTTTACAATATCGTAGTCATCTTCTCACCAACCAGCTGTTCCTTTACCTTCCTGGACTAGTCTTAACATAATGTATTCCTTGCCTTTGAAAGGTCTACCTTCCAATATTTGATCATGCAGTTCTTTGGTGGGATCTTGTTGACAGTAATGGTAATGGGTATCTGAAGTCTGCTTTTGATCAGGAAGCTGTTATCCCAACAGTCATAAATGGGTCAAATGTTTTGGCTTCTCTTACTGTAGTCATGCAGAGAAATCCTTGACATCCCCACTTCCATAAGAATTTACATGACCTTCTCCAAATTAAAAAAATCTGCCTGGAACAAGTCTAAAAGTTTAAGTCTGGCTTCTGCCTCATGTAAGACAGGCTTCAGGAAAGCAATTCCTGCTCCCCTTTCCAACTGAGCTGACATTGTTCCTTATAAAGCTGTGGCAGTGAGATTCCAAGTGGAGGAGGAGGAATAATTCTGAGGAACTGAGAGGGGGCAAATGCATGAATGAGACATAAAACATGCACCTGTAGGATTGTACAGCTGTCATTAAATTTGTGCATCACTGCCTTTTGTAATCTCAAACAGTAGTACATTTGTTAACCACCTTTTGATTTTGATTTTTTAGTTTCTTAGAAAAAATTGTGCTTGCTTTTCTGGAGAAAATTCTAATAGCATTTCAATATTATATTTTCTTTTAAAATTATTTTTCTAGATTTTAAAATGGAAGATGTTCGTCAGACTGTATTAGACCTGTTTTTTTTGCACCCTGATGGATTTCCTGTCAAGCAGCTAGCTTCAATCTTCAGTCAGCGATATAGAAGAAATTTGACTGTGTCACATTATGGCTTTAAGTCAGTGCAGAATTTTGTGGAATCCATGTGTGATGTCATTTGTATTGAAAATGGCATCATGAGGCCCATTAGTCGTCAGTCTGGAGTTAGAGAAGATGCACCTCAGGGTCGGATTATTAGTCTGCCATCTCCTGCACATCAACAAATGGGAACAAAAGGTACTGTGCAGTGTTTTTTAAATTCATGTTAATGGAATCTATAACTAGTACAGGACTTTTTTTTAAATATGTAATAGCTGTTTTTATTCCACTGAAATTACCTTTCATGATAACTTGTTATTTTGGAAACCATAATTGTACAAATAATTACTGTAGAGTTACTGCTTAATAGCTGTTCAGATGTACAGTCAGGAAAGGAGGAGTATAGGTTTGTAGGTGTTTACTAGGCTAACGACCACAAGGGCCTTTTTAAGCCTAGCCATGCATCCGAAACTCTGAAAAGTTCTGATACCCTTGATAAGTGTAAGCATGGGTCTGGGAGATGAACCATTTACAGGTTACCTGTTTGCAGTAGAGACATGGGTGCCAAACCAGGGATGAATTTCCGGTTTCCCATCCATTTATTATTCAAGTTGCACTTCAATTGGGTTAGGGAGGAACTCTGCTTCACATGGGTGAGGTAATGTCTGGAATGCATACTTTTCTCTCCAGCAGGCTCTGTTTATATAACAGGCATGGTTTAAGTCTTTAAAACTGCTAATTCCGGTACTGTTTGTTTTGTGGATATGCAGGAGGGCCATCAGAGTGGGGTCTGACAATGCCCTGTATGCCAAGCATAGATCTCCCCTCAAAAGCCTGTAGGAGACTGAATGCAGAGATAGGACCTTGAGGCGGTCTGCATAGTACATATTACTTATGCCTTGTATTGTTTTTAGTAAGGAACCTTTGTTGACATTCCAGTTGTTTGATATGCCTGGTTAGGTACATACCAAAGGGGGCATTGTACTCAATGATAGGTCTGATGAATGCCAAGTACAATGGAACAATGACTTCCTTGGGACTTCGATGCCATACCTTTGTTTATACGTTGCAGAACATAGAATGCTTTCCTCACCACTGTAGACACGTGGTGATCAAAGGCTAGATGACTATCTGTGTGTTTCTAAGTCCTTGACTACTGGATCAATTCTAAGGGATGTGTTTGTCAGTATGATAAGTTACCAGGGATGGATGACTTCCCAAAGGATACCATTATGCATTTCTTGGGATTTAGTTTTAGTCCATAGCTCTGACACCAGTTGTTTATGTCAGCCCCTCTTGGGGAACATTTGTTTCAGTGTGAGATGCAATGACTGCTCCTAATTTGCAATGATCTGCAGATTTAGTCAGCCAGAGACCACTGACATTGGCTTTGACTTCTGAGAAGTAAATGCCAAAAAGGAGCGGTCCAAGGACTGATCACTGAGGGACTCCACTTGTGACTGGCCTCTTTGTAGAGGTGGACTCCTCAGATGTTCATTGTGTTTCACTGTTGCAGTCATTACACTTGGGTTATCCTGCTGGCAGGCTACCCGCAGTCGGCCAGAGTTCCAAAGTCTAGGTCTGGCGTTGGTTGCCGTCGCCTCTTCCCTCACGTCAGTGCGCTAGGGGTATGAAAGATGCAGCCGACGCCATTTTCTTCTGTCTTTCTTGCCGCGCGGTGCTCGAAGCAAAAGCAGTTCGCAAGTGCAGGTCGGCCGACTCCTGAGATTTTCGAAATCGAATTTCAGAACCAAAATCTTCAATAAAGCTAAGTACCCTATTGGGGAAACTTTTTCTTGCTCCAGACCGATGTCAGTAAAAGTTAACAATTGTATTTCTTGTGGGAAGCAAATACGTCATAAGGATTTTTACTCTTACTGTATTCCTTGCCTAGGCTCTGACCACGACGTTGCTAGTTGTCGGTTCTGCGCTACATTCAACCAACGCACTATTAAGCGTCAGTTTGATTTTGCTTTACATTACTTTGGCCGAAGATTTAACTACATAATGCCGTCGGAGCAACCGAGGACCGGAATTCATAAAAAATGCTAAGACAAAGAAAAGGACAGGCATCCGAGGTCCAAAACCGACGATGAAGCCTCTTCTAGGCCAGTCGCCAGTTCTCAGTGAGGCGCTTTTGCAGCCCCTGACACCCGCTACCTCAGAGCCACAGGCCGCATCCAACTCCCACGTGGAGACACCTAGGCCTCTGGAAACTCAAGGTATTGGGCCTGCGGAAACTATTCCCTCAGATGGTTCCGGAGCCGCTGAGTAGGCATCGGCTTCTGAGGGTGTTTTCAGACCTTCACAACTTAATATTAAGTCCACTACAGCAGCCAAGGCAAAGTCAAAAACACCATTAAAGTCAAGGAAACAAGTACAGCATTCTTCTGGACAGTCATCAATGCCAAAGAAACAGATGCTTAAAATGGCAGAGGACCTAATTACTTTAATCAGGGGTTCCCATCCCCCTCCTGATAAAAGGCCTAGGCAAGACACTGACTATGACTCCTCTGACCAGGTTTCTATTTCCTCTGATTCCTCTTCAGATCAGGGTTATTCTCTCCCTCCCTATGAGGACTTTGATGCAGAAGAATCTATACCTTCAGCCTCTCCACCTGAGGGATTACTCTCTTGGGGAATCTTTACTCACCATGAGGGAGCATTTCCATTGGGAGAGCCAGGATTATTCAGACTCCAAGAAAAGGCTCGGAGACTTTCTTTTATTGCCTCAGCACAGGCCCCTGGCTATCCCTCCTGTGCTTGATATTGTTGTTGATGTTTTCTCTGAATCCAGTTCATCTCCTGATTCTTTACCCCCTGCACTAGTCAAGCTTGACAGGTTACTACAGGGTCGCAGACTCTCATAAATTTCTTTATAAAAACCCTGCTGCTGACCCAGAAACAATTTCTCAGGGTCCCAAAGGGGTTAAGGCTTCCACTGCAAAAAAACCTGTCCCCTCTGATAGGGATTCTAGAGCTCTGGATAGATGGGGGGAAAAAAGTTTACACTTCTGCTGCTTTAGCTGTAAGGGCTTTAAACTGCCAGTTTTACATGCTAAAATATCAACAATATCTAATGTCTTTGTTAAAATGGAAAATGCTTACAAACTCAGAATGTCCTGACAATAAGGAAATGCAGGATTTATTGCATGCAGCTGAACAAGTGGGAAAGCATACTCTGCAGTGTGGATGTTCTTCATTCCACATTGCTGCAGTCCTAACTATTGGGTAGTCCGCTGTCCAGTCGGCCCGAATACCAAAGTATATGGCTGACGTCGGTCACGGCGCATTAGACTGACGTCAGTACGTCAGGGTACTAATGCGCATGACCGACGTCATATCCTCAGTCTTTTTTGCCGCATGGTCCGATGCAGAAGCAATTTTGCGAGTGCAGGTTGGCGTTCTGAAAGTTTCTGAAGTCAGAGTTTCAGACCGAATCAAAGTTGGCTAAGTACCCCGTTGGGGAATATTTTGTTTTTTTCTTGCCTCAGTATTTAACCGGATGTCAGAAAAAGTGAATAACTGTATTTCTTGTGGGAAACAGATACCTCATAGGGATTACCATACTTTGTGTATACCTTGTTTAGGGCCTGAGCACGGCGTTGTTGGATGCCGCTCTTGTGCAAGATTTAACAAACGCACTATTAAGAGAAGGTTAGACTGTGCCAGGTTAGTGTTTGGGAAGCGTTGTAATTATAGAATGCCGTCGGATGTTCCGACGCCCGCTTCGGCAAAAAGCGCAAGGATAAAGCAGCAAAGCCTAGAGTGGAAGAACCGACAGTCCCTGGCCGGTTCTTTAGAAGGCTCAGTGGAGCGGAGGTTCTGCCAGGTGTTTCTTTGGAGTCTCAGGGTGAGACTTTATTGTTACAGGATGTATCCTCTCAGGAAGTAGGCCAGGCTGAGGGGCTTCTCAGGTGGCTGTTCTTCCCTCTCTTCCTAAGGTGGTTAGAGCCTCCCCTCTGTTTCCAAGGCTTCTTTGAGAGGCAGGCCTAGTGTAGCTTCAGTGGGGTTTCTCCTAGTCCTTCAGAGTGTTTGCCTAACAAACATATGCTTAAAATGGGAGAGGATTTAATTACTATGATTAGAGGTTCTATGCCCCTCCTGATAAGAGGCCTAGGGTGGAACCTGAGTTTGAGAGTTTTGAGCACTGTTCGAGGCTTCTGAGTCTTGCTGAAGACTTGCAGGAGTATCCTCCTTATTCTGATTCTGATGTGGATGATTCTACTCCTTCAGCTTCTCCTCCTGAGGATTTTTCTTTTTCAGAGACTCTGCATTCCATGAGGGAGCATTTTAAATGGGAAGGCCAAGATTTCTCTGATTCCAGGAAGAGGCTTAGGGAATTCTTGTTTTACCCCAGCATAGGCCTTTAGCTATACCTCCGGTTCTGAATGTGGTGGAAGATGTTTTGCAGAGGCTTCCCTGAATCCTGATTCTTTGCCTCCTGCACCAGTTAAACCGGATAGGTACTATAGGGTGCCTGAAGCTCATAAGTATCTTTTTAAGAGTCCTAGGGCAGACCCCGAAACTGTCTCTCAGGGGCCTAAAGGTGTGAAGGCTTCTGTGGTTAAAAATCCTGTTCCTCCTGATAAAGAGGCAAGGGCTTTGGATAGATGGGGAAAGAAAGTGTATACTTCTTCCACTTTAGCCATGAGGGCATTGAATTGTCAGTTTCACATGTTAAAATATCAGAATTACCTCCTTTCACAATTGAAATCTAAGGTGGATGCTCTGGCAGAAGGTATTGTGTGTAAAGAGTTGCAGGATTTAGTTCATGTGTCTGAACAGGTGGGTAAACATTCCTTGCAGTGTGGTTTTGATGCTGTGCAGGCCTCCTCGAGGGTGGCTGCCACTGGTTCTGTTCTTCGAGGCACGCCTGGTTGAGAGATCAGAATTTAGCTGAGCATGTTAAGACAAGGATTTTGGATGCTCCTTTACAGTCTGATGTGTTGTTTGGTTCGCCTGTTGAAGCAGTTTTAAAGAAAATGGAGGACAAGGCTAAGTCTATGCAAACTGTTAAAGATTTTTGCAGGTGCAGCCTCCAAGTTTAGTAGAAATTGGCCTACTAAGGGGTGGACTTATCCTGCTTATGATTCCCAGTCTAGGGGTAGGTCTAGACGTGGTAGGGGCAGAGCTCAAGGTTCTTTTAGGCCTAGGACAGGGAGTTCACCTGCTCAGACTTCTGGTGAGGGCAGGGGTCAGTCCTTTCGTAAGCAGACCCAATGACCTGCCTTTTCAGCTGCCAGTACATTCTCGCCTGGCAGCACCTCTGGGAGGAAGGCTGTCTCTTTTCAAAGAAAATTGGGATTTAATTACCCAAGACAGATGGGTTCTGGATATCATTCACCACGGTTACAGGTTTTATTTCCATACCTTGCCTCCTTTCAAAGGCATGCTAGACATTCCTCCTCTACAAAGAACAGAGGCTCACAAGCAAATTGCTCTGCTGCTCCAAATAGGAGCCATTCAGTCAGTTCCTGTGCCAGAAAGGGGCCTAGGATTTTATTCTCGCCTGTTCCTAGTACCAAAGAAGGGGAACACGTGGAGACCAATTCTGGATTTATCTATCCTCAACACTTATCTGGACATTCCCAAGTTCAAAATGTTGACGTTACAACAGCTTTTACCTCTGCTGGGCAAAGATCACTGGATGGTAACTTTAGATCTCAAGGAGGCTTACCTTCATGTGCCTATAAGGCTAAGTTGCAGGAAGTATCTGCGTTTTCGAGCTGGAAATTCTCATTATCAGTTCTCTGCATTGCCCTTTGGCTTATCCACTGCGCCCAGAGTATTCACAAAGGTTCTGGCTCCAGTGATAGCTTACTTCAGGCTAAAAGGAATTCAAATCTATCCTTACTTGGGCGACTGCCTGATTCTGGCTCAAGAAAAGGAAGACCTTCTACAGCATTTGGAATATGTTATAGCAGTGCTAAGATGCCTAGGGTATTCTGTGAGCGAAATAAAGTCCAGTCTAGTACCCTCTCAAGACATGTGCTTTCTGGGTGTGAGACTGAATACAGCAGCCCAGATGGCCTTTTTAACCCCGGACAAACAAAAGAATCTATCCAGTTACTTCCATCAACTATCTCTTCAGTCCGGGCTGACTGCAAGGACAGTCCTTCAAGCCTTAGGGTTCATGGCATCTTGTATTCTGGTGCTTCCCAATGCCAAACTGCATATGAGGAAGCTACAATGGTATCTAAAAATCTATGGACACAGCACTGCCAGGATTTGGACACTGTCATTCAAATAATACCTTGCATTCAAAAGGAATTTTTGTGGTGGGCTCAGGAATGTCACCTAAACAAGGGACTCTCTGTGACCCGGCCAGAGGCGAGTCAGATTCTAACGACAGATGCCTCAGACATTGCTTGGGGAGCTCATCTAGATGGAAAATGGATACAAGACAAGTGGCCTGCCAGACTACAGCATCTACATATCAACATGAAAGAGATGTTAGCAGTCCAGTTTGCATTAATGGCTTTCAAGGAGTTACTTCTTCCAGGGCAGGTGTTGATTCTAACAGACAATACAACTGTCATGTGGTACATCAACAAACAAGGGGGAACACATTCTTACCCATTGTGCAGGCAAGCAATGATTTTATGGGAGACTGCGCTCAGCTTGCAACTAACTCTTCAGGCAAGGTTTCTGCCGGGAGCACAGAACTCCTTAGCAGATGTGTTAAGCAGGCAAATCATGGATCCCCACGAGTGGAAACTGGATCTTCATGTATTTCAAAAATTGACAGTGTCATGGGGAACTCCAGACATAGATCTGTTCGCTTCTCCACTAAACCACCAGCTGCCAAAGTTTTGCACGAAGGGATGTCATCACACAGCTTGGAAAGTGGATGCTCTTTCTTTCAGTTGGAAAAATCTTCGTGTGTATGCTTTTCCACCTCTTCCTCTTCTCCCACAGGTGCTTCTAAAGGTCAGACAAGACAAGCCAAGGATGATTTTAATAGCTCCAGATTGGCCTCGGCAGCACTGGTACCCATTACTGAGGAGTCTGGTAAGGAAGCCTCCATGGCCTTTACCCTTGATTCCACATCTGTTGTCTCAGAAGGACGGTCGTCTGCTCAATGTCAAGCTTCACTCACTTCATCTAACAGCCTGGCATATTCTGTTTTGAAAGACAGCAGGTCTCAACTTCCTCAACAAGTTTTAAATGTGATTATGGAAGCCAGAAGACCTAGTACAAGGAAAGTGTACATGAAAAATGGAAGAGATTTTTATTTTGGACTGCAGCAAAGAATTTGGAGATTTGAGCCTAATTTGAGTGTGGCTCTTCAATATCTTACTGAGTTATTGGACAAAGGTTTGTCTTTTTCTTCCATTAAGATTCATGCTGCAGCAATTTCAGCTCACTATGATTGTGACCCACCATTGTTTTCACATCCTTTGTTCAAGCAATTTCTTAGAGGGGCAAAGAATATAAGACCCCACGTGAGCTCCTACTCCTGCTTGGGATCTCAATTTTGTGTTGGAGAAACTTACTCTACAACCTTTTGAGCCTCTGGCTACTGCTGAACTGAAATACTTGTCATGGAAGACTGCTTTTTGTTGGCCATTACTTCTGCAAGAAGGGTTTCTGAGTTACAGGCCCTTATGGCGGTTGAGCCTTTTGATTTTCATAAGGATAGGGTATCATTACGTACTAATCCTTCCTTTATGCCTAAGGTGGTTTCTAGTGTGGCTTTAAACCAAACTATTCATTTGCCTACTTTCTATGCAGATCCCCAAAATAAAGGGGAAAAGATTTTGCACACTTTAGATGTACACAGGCAATTGCGTTATTATTTAAGCAGGACTAAGGATTTTAGGCAGTCTCAGCAGTTGTTTGTTTCTTTTGCTTTGAGTTCGCAGGGCAAGCCTGTGTCAAAACAAACTATTTCTAGGTGGATTGGGTTCTGCATTGCATTTTGTTATTCCCATCATGGCAAGGAGATTCCAGCTGGGATTAGGCCTCATTCCACTAGGGCTACTGCCACTTCAACAGCATTTCTAAGGGGTGGCAACTAAGGATATTTTGGAGGCAGCTACTTGGAGTTCAGTGCATACTTTCTCTAAGCATTACCACCTTCCTCTCTACTCTAAGTCTAGGGCTGGTTTTGCCACAGCTATTTTGCAAGGCATGTTATCAGCTCCTGCTTCCTTATGATTTGCCAGCCTCCCTTACCTCTGCTTTGGGATTCTACCCAATAGTTAGGACTGCAGCAATGTGGAATGAAGAACATAGTACAGTTTTGTACCTACCATAAATGTAGATGTTCGAGGATCCACATTGCTGCAGTCCAATTTACCTCCCTCCTTCCCCTCTGTGTTTAGGGGTGGTTGTGTAGGTGAGATTATATTCTGGTACCTTTGTATATGTTGTATATATTTTTGGTGCAGGTATGTTTGGTGTGTTTTGGTTTTGGCCTTGTCTTTTTAGGGTCTTCTGACATCTGGGGCAAGAAAAGACTGAGGATATGGCGTCGGTCATGCGCATTAGTACCCTGACGTACTGACGTCAGTCTAATGCGCCGTGACCGACGTCAGCCATATACTTTGGTATTCGGGCCGACTGGACAGCGGACTACCCAATAGTTAGGACTGCAGCAATGTGGATCCTCGAACATCTACATTTATGGTAGGTACAAAACTGTACTTTTTGATTCATTAGAGGCTTCTTGTAGAGCCGCAGTTACAAGCTCTGTCATTCGAAGGCATGCTTGGTTAAAAAAACAAAGTTTACCTGATCATGCCAAAGTAAAATTATTGGATGCTCCACTACAGCACGATACTTTGCTTGGTGTTAAGGCAGAAGAGATGTTAAAGAAAATGGAGGATAAAGCAAAATCAATGCAGACAGTAAAAGATTTCTTACAGGTTCAGCCACCTATATTTAGCAGAAACTGGCCTTCTAAAAATTGGTCATTTCCGGTGTCAAACAGGCCACAAAGAGGCAGATACAGACACCCAAGAGGCAAATCTCAGCCCCAAGGCTCATACAGACCTAAACAATGGGGAGCTTCAGCCCCCAAAGGAGGAGAAGACAAATCACAACCTTATAGGAAACAGTCCCAATGACTTCCCTCTACAAATGCCAAGCACTTACCTTTTGGCAGCACCCTTAGGGGGGAAAACTAGCACTTTTCGCACAAAATTGGCACATGATCACCCAGGACAAATGGGTACTGAATGTTGTTTCTCAGGGTTACAGGTTGCACTTTCACACCCTTCCAAAATCAAAAGGTATGCCAGACCTGCCACAAAACCAATGGGCAGATGCACAGAAACAAATTTCTGCTCTCGTGGACATGAGAGCTGTTCAAAGAGTAACACAGCAAGAACAGGAACAAGGATTTTACTCGAGACTTTTCCTGGTACCCAGAAAGGACAAAGCCTGGAGACCTATACTGGACCTGTCAATCTTAAATACTTTCCTAGATGTTCCGAAATTCAAAATGTTAACATTGCAGCAACTTCTACCCATGTTGGACAAGAAGGCTTGGTTAGTTACTTTGGACCTCAAGGAGGCATACCTGCATGTCCCAATCAGACAATCTTGCAGAAGACACCTCAGATTCATAGCTAGCTCAATGCATTACCAATTCTCTGCACTGCCCTTTGGTGTATCTACTGCGCCCAGGGTCTTCACAAAATGCCTGGCACCAGTAATTCCATTTTGCAGACAAAAAGGAATTCAGATATATCCCTACTTGGACGACTGCCTTTATTCAAGCAGAGAGCAAGGACATTCTACTAAAGCATCTGGCGTTTGTAAAAAAAAGATTACTAATTTGCCTAGGGTACTCAGTAAACGAAAAGAAGTCAAAACTAATGCCCACTCAAGAGATGATATTCCTGGGTGCAAGCTTAAATACAACTGCCCATATGGCTTATCTCACGCCAGACAAGCAAAGGCAACTGACTCATTACTTTCAAATGATGGCAACAAAGACCCAGCTCCCTGCAAGAAAAATTCTGCAGGCTCTGGGCTTCATGGCATCCTGCATTCTACTAATTCCATATGCAAGATTACATATGAGGAAACTACAATGGTATCTAAAAAGTGTTTGGACTCAACATTGCCACAGCCTGGAAACAATAATATCTCTTATTCCCTGCCTACAACAAGAGTTTCGATGATGGGCCCAGGCCTGTCACCACAACAAGGGACAGCCTTTCACCTTACCTACAGCCAGGCAGACAATAACAACAGATGCATCGGATTATTCCTGGGGGACCCATATGGCAGGAAAATGTATCCAGGGCACGTGGCCCAAGGAACAAATGCATCTTCACATCAATCAAAGAGATGCTAGCTGTACAACATGCCCTGACAGCCTTCAAGGATCTACTACATCCAGGACAACTATTACTAAAGACAGATACCACAGTCATGTGATACATAAACAAGCAAAGGGGCACACATTCCTACCCCGTTTGCAGGCAAGCCATGACTTTGTGGAACACAGCACTGACCTGTCAAGTACATCTGCAGGCACAATTCCTGCCAGGAAAGAAAAATACTCTGGCAGACGACCTAAGCAGAAATCTCATGGATCCTCACGAATGGAAACTAAATCCACAGGTTTTCAGCATGATAACAAGGAAATGGGGACACCCAGACATAGATCTTTTTGCATCCCCTCACAACTGCCAACTACAGAGATTCTGCACAAGGACTTATCACTCACAAGCATGGAAAGTGGATGCTCTATCATTCAGCTGGAAAACACTGACAGTATATGCCCTTCCTCCACTGCCTCTTCTTCCCAAGGTACACCTAAAAGTCAGATGAGAGAAGCCAAAAATGATTCTGATTGCCTCAGACTAGTCACGCTAGCACTGGTACCCAATCGTAAAGAGCTTGTCTCAAGGCCCAGCCTGGCCTTTTCCTCAAATTCCGACTCAACAAAACAATCAGATTCTGCACAGTCAACTCAGAACCTTAAATCTGGCTGCATGGCAGATAATATAGCCACTCAGACCACACCTCTCTCTAAAGCTGTTAGGGATGTCATTTTAGAAGCCAGGAGGCCCAGCACTAGGAAATCTTATGCAGAACAATGGAAGAGATTTTGTGCTTGGAACCAGGCACAAGGACTAAACCACTTGTTCCAAATATTTTTCAGATTTTACAATACCTAACTGAAATGCTAGACCAAAGGCCTATCCTTCTCATCAATTAAGATCCATGCGTCTGCCTTTTCAGCTCATTACAATACAGAACCTCCAATTTTCTCTCATCCACTACTAAGACAGTACCTCAGAGGGGCAAAAAACATAAGACCCCCAAGAAGAGCACCGATGCCTACATGGGACCTCAAAGCTCACACTGCCTCCTTTTGAGCCAGCCAATACAGCTGATATAAAATTCTTATAATTGAAGACTGCTTTGTTCCTAGCAATAACTTCAGCAAGAAGAGTGTCAGAGTTACAGGCATTAATGGCGGTGGAACCTTTCATTATTTTTCATCAGGACAGGGTTTCTCTAAGAACAAACCCAACATTTATGCCAAAGGTAGTATCCAGTGTGGCTCTTAAACAAACCATTCATTTGCCAACATTTTATCCAAATCCCCAGAATAAATGGGAGATACTTCTGCAAGCTTTGGACATACACAGACAGCTACGCTTCTATTTGGACAAAACAAAAGCTTTCAGAAAAACTGAGCAACTGTTTGTAGCTTATACTGCAGGATCACAAGGAAAGCCCATCTCAAAGCAGACTATTTCAAAATGGATAGGACACTGCATTCGTTTCTGCTATTCACAACATGGCAAGCCAGTGCCTAAGGGCATTAGGCCACATTCAACCAGAACAGCAGCCACTTCAGCAGCCTTCCTCAGAGGAGTACCAACCAAAGACATTTTAGAGGCTGCAACCTGGAGTTCAGTGCACACTTTCACCAAGCACTACCACTTACCTCTCTACTCTAAGTCCAGAGCAGGCTTTGCCACTGCAGTTCTGCAGGGCCTTGTGGCCTCTCCTTATCCTATTTAGGCCCAACCACCCAACCTCAACTTTGGGATTCTACCCAAGTGTAATGACTGCAGCAGTGGAACATGATGAACATAGTACAGTTGTGTACCTACCATAAATGTAGATGTTCGAGTGTATTCACTGTTGCAGTCCTGGTTACCCTCCCACCATCCCCCTTTCTTTTGCTGGGTCTTATCTGTACCTCTCTATCCTATACATCCTTTTTGGTGTATTTGCTTGTAGATGAAAAATGTTATTTTTGTGCATGCATTTCTTATTGCTATAATTTTCAGCCTACCTATTTGGGGCACCTGACATCTGGGGCAAGAAAAACTGAAGAAAATGGTTACAGCTGCATCTTTTAATACCCATGGCGCACTGACGTCAGGGAAGAGGCGACAGCAACTGACGCCGGACCTAGACTTTGGAACTCTGACCGACTGCAGGTAGCCTGCCAGCAGGATAACACAAGTGTAATGACTGCAAAAGTGAATACACTCTAACATCTCTATTTATGGTAGGTACACAACTGTACTTTCTAACTTCTTGGGGCCTGTCTATGAGCTATTTGGCTATCCACTGGGTGACATACAGGTTTGTACCTAACCTCCTGAAGTTGTCAACAATGCCATAGTGGGGGTATTGTGTCAAATGCCTTGGCCAGGTCAAGGTAGGCAGTGTGAAAGATTTTGCTCTCATCCATTGCTTTGGTGACCTTCCCAAAGAAGTCCACCAGGTTTAGTAGGCATGATCTGCCCTTGACAAAACCAAACTGGGTTGGATCCAGTATCTAGAGGTTTACTGTATCTCTGCTGATCATCTCCATGATAATTCTTTCTATGGCTTTACATACAAGACTAGTGAGACTTATGGGTCTGTAGTTTCCAGGGTCTGTAGATGACCCACTTCTGTGAAGAGGGATGACTGTTGCCTTTCTCCATTCATGAGGCATGAAGCCTGTTTGGAGGCTACAGTTAAATAGTAATTCCAGAAGCCCTGATAGGTCATGTGTCATGCTATTTAGAAGGCATCCTGGGATATTGTCTGTGCCCTTTGATGCAGTGTTCTTGGTCTTAGAGCGTTAAGGACCTGTTCCCTATTGATAGTAGGGGGAGTTAAATTTGATGATATTTCCAGGGGGAAGTTTGGGGAGGGGGGTATAGTTGGAGCTGAATTTTTATCAGCTAGGAGGTTTGCTGTATCTTCTGGTTCAGTATAGGTGGCTCCATTTACACGGAGCTCTGCACACAGTTGTGTATTGCCTTTAAGGTTGCGGACATAGCTAAAGAATGCTTTTTAGTTGTCCTTGGCTTGGGAGGCCAAACATACCTCGCATTTGATTTTGGTAGACTTTTGTCCTCTGAGTTGTTTTAGTTTGAGAGTGCTTTTATTCTGCTGGGTGCTGTACCTCCTATTTTTTGCCATGATTTTCTCCTGCCTGTTATATATTCAGTTGATTTTTGTGATTCCACCAGGGTGGCTTGTTTTTTGAGTTTGTACTTTTCTGGTAGGTACAGCTGCATCTATGCAGCTATTAACATGCTTGTACAGAGTTTCTGTGAACGGTTCTGCATGGGCAGAAGTGTTCTCTGGGTTTATGGGGACTTGAAATTTTTCCAGGGTCTCACTTAATAGCAAAAGGTTAGCCTTAGAATAGTTCCTGAATATTCCCGGTTTAGCTGGGGGTCAGGGTTTTATTTTTACTTCAAAGGAGACAGTTTTGTGGTCTGACCTTACCAGGAAAGGCATTACACTAGAGGGTGTGCAGCACTCTCCCATATTAATGATGACCAGATCCAGTATGGTTGCACCCCTGGTTGGTGTATTGACTATCTGGCCCAGGGAGTTTGTGTTTACAAAATCCAGGAATTTCTGCATGTACGTTTGGTGTCATATAGGATTCCCACTTAATAGTGGGGTAACTGAAGTCACCCATGAATAATGGTATTGGGGTTGGATGGTTAGTGTTTCTAATAAGTTTAAATGCATAGTGTGGGTTTCCTGGGTCATAGAGGAGGACCTGTAGCTTGCAAGGAAGTGGTATTGGATTTTACCTATGGTGATTTGAACATGGAGCAGCTCAAGTGCGTTGTTTTGTTTGACTAGCCATGAAGTATATTTATTTTTTATGTAAATAGAGACACCTCCACCTTTATTCCCTGCCTGTGAAGTACCTGTACTAAATGTGTGGAAGGCATTATAACCTTGCACTATTGGTGTGCTCTCTCCGGCTTTAAACCACGCCTCAGTGACTGCGCTGACATAAGCATTCTGTAGGGTAAAGAGAGCTTCTAGTGAGTGGAGTTTTGTGTTTAGACTCCTAGCTTTGAGCAGTAATACCTTTAAATTTTCTTGGTTTTGATTTTCTATGTCAGAAGTACTCTGACATTCACTAAAAAAGGCACTATCAGGGAAGACTATAATCTTATGTTGTTAATCTTCATTCATTCATCACTGATGGGGTAGTCGGTTCTGTCCTCTGAACCGAGTCAGCCTTATACCAAGCTTGCACTAGCCAAAACCCCTCGAGCTAAGCTTTTACCCACAATACTCTTCTCCCTGTTAGGTCAGATCTTTGCTACGTAGCCGTAAAGCTGCATTCAAGCCAGCTCTCAGCTAAGTCTTATATTTTTTTGTATTTGATAAAGCTTCCATATAAAAATTTTCTGTAGTTTCTCCTTTTTTATACTTCCTACAGTCTATTGCTAGTTTTTACTCTCTTGGTTTCACTTTCTGCTTGGCTTTTCTCTTCAGATTACCTTTGGGTAATCTTAATACCACTGGTTATACAGCTCTTTCTCCCTACCCACTGTGGTAGTCCTCAAAATACCATTGTTGGTATTTCACTTTCTCTTTCTCAATATAAAAAAAAACTTTTTTTCTGTTCTTCCCTACTTTACTTTTCTTGTGACAGTTTGTTTTATTTTTTTTTTTTCAATATGTCTGAGAAGGGGACTTCAGGCTTCAAGCAGTCTTGAAATGTTCAAATAGTGACTCTCATGATGATTGTATTTATTGTTTGGGAGATGTTCTTCGTCTTCCATTGCTGCAGTCCTGACTATTGGGTATAGTCCGCGTCCAGTCGCGGCGACCAGACCAGAGTATGAGGCTGGCGTCGAGCTGCATTAGACTGGACGCCAGTACGCCAGGTACTAACGCCATGACTGCGCCCGCCTCAGTCTCAGTCTTTTGCGCATGTGGCATGAAGCAGTTTTACAGTTTGCGTTGGCGACTGAAATATTTCTGAAACCGGAGTTTCAGACCAAACAGAAGCTACGGCACTCTGCTAGAAGGTTTCCTAGCTTTTTTTTTTGCAGTTTTTCTTTACCTGTCAGAAAAGTGGGAACACCGTATTTTGTGGGTAACAGATACCTCATAGGATTATCATACCTTGTGTGTATACCTTGTTTAGGCCTGAGCACCTACGCTGTTGCCTTGGGCCTTGTGCTAGGTGTAATAAACGCATCTATTAAGATAAGCAAGTTAGAGAGTGCCAGGTTGCGTGTTAGAAGCGCGGTGTTTATAAAATGCCGCCGGGATGCTCCACCGCCTTCCTCCTCGAAGCTGCAAGGGATAAAATACACAGTGAAGCCTATAGGCCTGGGGTTGCGGTCAGGGCGTCGGTTCCTTAGAAGGCTCAGTGGAGCCGAGGTTTTACCAGGAGTGTCTATGTCTATCCCAGGCAGAAACTATACTATACTCTTACAGGATGTGCCTTCTCAGGAGGTAGGCCAGGCTGAGGGGCTTCTCAGGTGACTGTTCTTCCCTCTCTTCCCAAGGTAGTTAGGGCCTCTCCTTCTGTTGCCAAAACTTCTTTGAGAGGACAGCTTCAGTAGCTTCCTAGCATTTCGGGTTCTGTTCCTTCCTGTACCCACAATGCTTAAAATGGCAGAATGGCATTAGACTATGATTAGTTTATGATTACGCCTTTATGCCCGCCTAGGGTGGAAACTGAGTTTATAGTTTTGTTTGATAGTTTTGAACAGTGTTCAATCTTCTCAGAAGATTCACAGGAGTATCCTAATTTATTCTACTTCTGATGTGGATGATGTGGATGTCTCCACTCTCCTGAGGATTTCTTCAGACTTTGCTTTCCATTCCATGACTTTGCACTCCAACTTTTGAAGGCCAGGGATTACTCTGACTCCAGTGGAACTTTAGGGAGTTCTTGCTTTTTACCCCAGCATAGGCCTTTAGAGTTTCCTCCTGTGTTGAATGTGGTGGAAGATGTTTCTGAGAGGCTTCCCTGAACCCGACTCTTTGCTCCTGCCCTGCCTCCTGCCATAGGGTATTATAGGGTGCCCGGCTCATAAATATTTGTTTGAGTCCTAGGCAGACCCAGAAACTATTTCTCATACCTAAGGGTGTAAAGGCTTCTGTGGTTAAAAAATAAAATCTCTAATTGATAGAGGCAAGGGCTTAAGATGGTGGTGAAAGTGTATAACTCTTAGGGTCTAGCCATGAGAGCTTAAAATATCAGTTTTCATATGCTAAAATATCAAAATTATCTCCTTTGCTTCTTCATCTCTCTCTGCAACCGCCTTGCTCTATCTGCCAGGGGTTTAGCTTCCGTACTAAAATGAAGGAAGAAATAAATTAATCCTGAAGGGCCTTCTTAAGACACCCTTTTCAGAGGCTCTTTTTGCATTGGAGGGCTCACCCCCCCCCAAAAGAAAGAGTCAGCTTTTGGTTCCTTCTTCACCTTCTGATGATGAGAAACAACTGAGACCTTAAATACCAAAATTGTCTTCATTGGCTCCAGGCCCGAAATCAGTCCCTATGACACCAATCTCGGTACCGTCAGCAAAGCATAATGTTGGCACTGATAAAGTCTGAGCCACCAGCTCTGCCTAAATTAGAAATCTTAACTTCCACACCTACTTCAGCACTGAGTACTTCCATGGCGCCGAGCTCACCCGCAGAGCCTGTCTCTATTGTGGACCAGCCGCCCTCACACATCTCCGAACTCGAGACAGTGGTGCCGTTAGTGCAGCATGAACCCTATACTCCCTGTTAGTGGATCCTTTCCTTGGGCAGGTATATAGTCCCTTTTTTAGAATAGCCAGTGTCCCCATTGGGGATATACACTAGATTCACTAGGCTCCTTTTAGATCTAGATGTGTTGTGCCTTGTGGACCAGCTGCTGACAGCCAGGGAGATTCCTACACTTTCAAAGACCCCATCCCTTTTCAGACTTGGGAATATCTCTCCACAGACTCCATTCTGTTCTGCTTTGACCTCCTTGCAGATTTCGAAACCTTTGACACAGACGCCCTTTTCGGCCTCCACATCTTTGGTGCCAGTAATGGATCTCACTGTGGCCCTGGAGTCGTCCCTTTGGCTCGTTCAGAGCCAGGTCTTCTTCAGGTCCAGGATTGGGCTATGGGCTCCACGGTGCCGGGTATGGTTCCAAGCCTTCCTGAGGTGCCATCCACAGTGCCTGGAGTCTTGTCAGTACCGATCCCCTCTTGAGGCTCCATTCTTGGGAGTGGGCTCGATAGAGCGCCATGTGACCCTTGTTCTGGGCTACCATTCCTCTTTGGGTGGGCCTGCTTTTCAAGCGATGGAGAGGGTCCTTGCCTCTGTAGGCAAGCCTTCGGCATCTGACCCCTAGACGTGTCCTCCCTCTGAGCTGCAGCTGACACGAGCTACTGTTTTGGAACATTGAGAACAAAAGCCTCAGGAGACCGTACCGCATGGTGCTCCTTTTACTGAGTCCTCTTCAGAAGCCCCCACAGAAGAGGTACCATGAAAGAAGTTGTGCAAGGGGAAGCATGTAGACTCCCCTGAGGAGTCTCTTGCTGAGGATGTGGATTACAATGAAGGGGAGGGGTTCTCACGGTCGCCCCCTGAAGATGTTTTCTTTGGGGACATCCTTGAAATACTGAAACAGAGGGGTGACTAGAAGCCCAAAAATCCTTCCTCCCAGGAATCCGTGTCCCTGGTGGGTTTCGTGCTCGGCCATCTACCTCTTGGGTGACCCCACCTGCGGACGAGCTAGCTCAGCTTGTGGTGCAGCACGCCTGGAAGAATCCTGACTATGTTTAGCCAATCCCACGGAGACAGATAAGATTCTACCCCCCCAGGAAAGCCCACATTGGTCTAAAGGTCTGCCAGTAGATGCGATGGTGGTGGCGGCCACAAAGAAAGAGCTCACCGAAGTGAGCCAGACTATTCATCCACAGAACAGGGAGTCTTGGTCGGTAGACAGGCTAGTAAAGCGAGTTTTTGCTTCATCGACCTTTGCCATACGGTCTTTGAACTACCTGGCACATTTTACTAGGCTCCAGAGAGACTTAATTTCCACATGTTCAGGAACTTTATCAGGACAGGTGTCTGACAAGATACGTGACAAAGTTCCCTCACAGCTAACAACCCTGGAATCTATATTCAACTCGTCCATGAGGTTAATATCCCATGCAACTGAAGGGGCTGCAAAAGCTGCGGGTGTGAGCGTAGTTATGAGATGTTACGCCTGGATGCACCACTGTGATTTTGCGGATCCCTTTATGTTTTCTTTCTTCAACATTGCAGGGGAAGTGTCTTCCCTGTTTGGCCCAAAAGTGAAAGGTACTCTAGCCAGGTGTAAGAAGGATGGCAAGACCATGCCTGCTGTAGCTGTACACTTTTCCACCCCCCCCCCCCCAGTGTACACCAGGAACCAGAGGATCGGAAAATTTTGGCCCAAAAAGTCTGTGTCCTTTTCGTGACACATGTGGTGAGTTCACCCCCAAAGGCAGAGGGAGCAACTCTTCTGGAAGACCCCCCCCCCCCCTACAGAGGCAGATGAGGCCACGTAACCAAGGACACAGATTCTTTCTCTGGACAACCCTTCCAGTGCTCCTGAAGAGTGGCCTGATTGCTTTCCTCTGGAAGCAGTCGGGGAGAAGTTTTTCTCTGCACCACACTGCCTGGCAATCAGTAACCGACTCTTGGGTGCAGAAGATAATAACCAGAGGTTACCACATTCCACTCCATTCCTTCCCAAAACCACTAAGGTGAATCCCCGACATTCCACCCAGTCAGAGGGAAGAAGTAGCTCTAGAGATAATAAAGCTGTGTCAAAAAAGAGTTGTCCAAGCAGTCCCTCTAGACCAGATCAGATCTGGATTCTACTCGAGATTCTTTTTGGTGCCAAAAAAGACGGGACTGGATACCGATCTTGGAGCTCAGCACTTTAAACAAGTTTGTCACCCAAACAAAATTCCAGATGGTCACGGTTCAGTCCATTTTTGGAAAGAGGCGATTGGATGTGCTCAATGGATCTTTAAGATGCATATTACCACATCAAAATGGACAAACACTCCAGAAGGCTATTTCACTTCTGGTTGGGAGCCAATCATTATCAATTCTGTGCTGTGCCATTCAGACTTTCTACAGTCCCCAGAGTGTTTACCAAATGCATGGCAGTAGTAACAGCTCACTTGAGACAAGGATTCTGGGTGTTTCCATAGTTAAGACGATTGGCTCCTTACCGCCACTACCAAGCATCTACTGGTAATGTCCCTAAACTACACACTCTCACTGGCGAAGTTTCTGGGAATCTCTCTAAATTGGGTGAAAAGCAACCTGACTCTGACCTACACCATTGAATTCATAGCGGTAGTGTTCAATACCCAGATCTGTTTAGTCTCTCTCCCAGATCACAGATTACGAAGACTAAGGCTCCACCTCTAAGTGGTACTCTCTCAAAACATGGTTTCAGCTCGAGAGGTCCTTCAACTCATAGGTTCAATGGCAACATCAATAACAATAGTACCTCTTGCAAGACTTTACATGAGACTCCTCCAGTGGCTTCAGTTATCTCAGTGGTATCAGAAACATCATCCTTTGTCCTTTCAGATTCGAATAACAAATTGATGCAAACAGGACCTAATTTGTGGATTAGGACAGAAACGTAACTTGGGCGTCACCCTTTCTACCCTTGTCAGCCCTGGGCCACTGTGACCATGGATGCTTCCCTGATTGGGGGGGGGGGGGCATTTTCAGGAGATGACCATCCAAGGCACATTGTCCACTGTAGAGGCCAATATGCATATAAATGTCCTAGAACTGCGTGTAGTGCTTTTAGCATTGCAGGCATTTCAATCTGTCCTTCCTTCTGGAACAATTGCCATCCAATCAGACAACATGGCAGTAGTTTGGTATATCAACAAGCAAGGAGGAACCAAGTCCTACCTGATGTCGAGAGGCCATGAGAATTTGGCAATGGGCAATAACTTCCAACTGCTTTCTGATCGCAACGGATATTCTGGGGATTCCAACTTGATTACAGACAAGCTAAGCAGATTTATCCTTCTGCCTCACAAGTGGTCCCTCAATTTGAGCTTAGCGGTGAAGATCTTCAGCCATTTGGGCCAACCTTGCTGCAACCTATTCGCCTCCCCGTCAAACCACAAATGCAGCAGCTACTTTGCCCTAATTCTCTCGCAGGGGGAGTCCACGAGGGGCATTTTAATCCATGATTGGCCCACGGGACTTTACTCTTACCCTCCCCCTGATCCTCCAATTCTTGAAGAAAGCTCTTCGGTTGAATAGCAAAGTGATCCTCATTGCACCTTATTGGCCTCGACAAGTATGGTTCCCCTTTCTCTGGCCTCACTTGCTATGCCGGCCGTGGATTCTGGATCCAACTCCAGATATGATTTCTCACCCCCAAGAGTTGAGCCACCTGAACATGACCAGCCTCAAGCTGACAGCTTGGTTTCTCCACTTCCAATGATCGCCAGGCAGAGCAACCTTTCCTCTTTAGTGCATGACATTATTCTGGCCTCGCACAAGCCGTCCACCAGGAAAATACATATTGTGTTTTCTGTCTATCTGTGTAAAAAAACTTGAAAAAAACAAAAAAAAATATCCTTGTTTTCCATACTTTCCTAGCTAGTGTTCCAGTGATCAGATTTTGCTGATCCCTGGGCTTTATCTTGGTTCCTGTACTTCTCCATTTTCCTTGTTTGGTCAGGGGGAAGTTTCTTTACTCACCAGTGAGAGTGGGGAGTACTGAGCTGCCTGTTTGTCCTCAGAGGAGTGGTTTAAGGCAGTAACTTGTAGTTTATTGGCCATTTTGGGTCATTTCCTGTCTTTTCCAGCCCCCTGCTATAAAGCACGCTTTAGCTCGGAGTTGCCACAGGAGCACACAAGAGCAGCGGCGGTTAATCTATTCAGGCTACCTAAAGTCCACTCTTCAAATTTTCCCTTAAAACAGCCTTCCTTGAACTGTACTGCTGATCAAACCAAGCGTATTCTATATCTAAAAAGTTCAGCTCTACTTGATTCCTAAGTAGACTATTCTCTATCTGTAAAGCCTAGCACTTGCTCCTAAAGTATTTTTCTTACTTTGATATAGCACTTTTATTATACATAGTACCCCACCAGCCTAAAACCCCTTTAGCGATCACCCACATCCCCCGGAGTCTTTTTTAAAGTTTTTTTCTATTCCTTCTAGCATGTCGAGGGATCAGTTGCTAGTGTCCTCTCCTGCTCAGCTGGTGAATCTGGGAATATTGAGGCAATGTTCCAATTGCCTCATGTACACAGACAACCCTCTCCTTCTCCCACAAAACACAAATACATGCGAGAGATGCAACTATATAGCCAAACTGGAGGCTGAGCTCTCTCAACATAGGACTGGCAAGACCAGACAGGAGGAGAAGGTAACCATACACACCACAAACACAGTCTCACATAGTACTATCACAACTTCAAATCATACACATAAACACACAAAGACATACTCGGATGCTCTGATCAAAAATCTACCAAAACAGCAGAGGCCACCAAAGCAGACACCCAAACTACTGCCACCTCAGGTCACAACACATGCATCACATAGACCACATAGTGTGCCAAACAGTCACAGCCCTTAAGGCCAAACACAATGCAAGACACACTTGTCATTGGTGACTCCATAGTCAGACACACTGACGACCCGCTCACCAGACTGAGTAAGGAGAAGGTCACAGTAAGCTGCCTGTCGGGCACTAGAATCCCCCACATAACGCAAGCACTCAGGTCTCTCAACAGCAGGTACAAGTACGACTCGGTCATTGTCCACGCTGGTGTGAACGACCTGAGACGCACCTCCCTGGACTACATGAAAAGAGACATAGAGGAGCTCTCTGATTATGTAGCCCAGGCAGGTATGACCCTGACCTTGAGCAGTATCCTACCTTCACCAAGAATGATGCCACAATACAGAGACAAGATGATCAGCTTTAATAATTGGCTTAAACTCTGGTGTCATTCAAAGGGGATCCAATGTCTGTCTGCCTGGGATGACATGCTGGACAAGCCACGCTGCTTCGCAAGGGACGGCTTGCACCTGTCACCCCTGGGCTTCCAGATATTGGCAAAGGCTCTTGCCACCCCCATAGTGCCTTTTTTAGGCAAGGCTCAAATTCTAAACCTAGCACCCTAGAACACAAAAAAGGAAAAAAGCTAAGGGTAATGCTGCTCAATGCCAGAAGTCTCAACCTCAAGATGCACGCACTCGAGGCCCTTCTCAGTATGGAGAACATCGATGTCTGTGCTGTGACTGAAACCTGGTTCAAGGCTCCTGAGAGCACCCTGGCATTATCAGGTTTTACCTCATATCATGCGTTCCGGCCCCAAAATCCGGACACCACCAAGAAAGGAGGGGGGGGGTGTCAATATTCATTAAGGACACCCACACCTCAAGGTTGGTGGCAACGCACGATGCATCGGAGACTATCCAGGTGCAATTAACCGTAGGCAAGACTGCTCTGCAATTTGTAGCATGTTACAGGCCACCCTCTCAAACTCAGGAACCTCACATAGCTTTCCTGAAAACACTGGAGGGGATAAATGTATCTCCAAACACCATCATACTAGGTGACTTCAGCTACCCGAATATAGACTCGGATCACTACTCAAGCCAACACTCTAGCCCAAAGGTTCCTAGAGTTCATAAACTCAAATGCCATGGAACAACTAGTCACCATCCCCACAAGAGGAGAAAACTTACTAGATCTCATCATCACGAACATGGGGTCACAATGTTCAACACCGGATGTATACCCCTCACTGGTGAGATCAGATCATAAACTAATCTCACTGGAAGTCCACATCCTGCCCCCACCTGAGAATAAAAAGCCCACAGTGACTTCTCAAAAGCCGACTTCACACTTCTAAAGACTAGTGTGGTCTCTTTTAAGGCCCCCGAGCCTGCGGAAACCATTACTCAAGCCGCTGAATCACTTACAAATGCCTTCTACCAGCACTTACAGGACTGCATGGATCAGGCAATCCCAAACAAAACAAAGACTCTTTGTACCAAAGGCAAGCGTCCAGTCTGGTGGACTCCAGCCATAAAACAAGCTCTACAACAAAAGGAGGAAGCTGCTACAAGATAAGAGCAAAATCCTTAAAAGGGAAGACACCCTTGATCATTATAAGTAAAAAAAAACTAAGATCTCCCATAAAATCATCCAAGGCAAATTTTGAGAGAAAAGTCGCTAAGGACTCAAGACAATCATAAGGCCTTCTTTAGCTATGTTAGAAACCTGGGAGGAAACTCCCAGATATGCTCAGAATTAGTTCAAAATTATGTAAAAATCACTGAACCTACAGACATTGCCAACATACTGGCTGACAGGTTCAGTGCAAAACCCCCCCCTCCCCCCCAAAAGGTGAGATATCTATACCAGAGGATTGTAGCCCCCCAAACATTTCTAACGCTCAGGTGAGAACTGCTCTCTCCAAGGCGAAAAACACAGCATCCATGGGACCAGATCGTGTCCCCAGTTGTGTGCTCCATGAACTCAATGAGGAATTAAACCCGCAGTTAGGGCAGCTGTTTAATCTTAGCCTCACCTCAGGATACGTACCCAAGGAGTGGCGTACGGCAACTGTGGTCCCACTTCACAAAGGCGGTGCCTCCACCGACCCTGGAAATTACCGTCCCATCAGCTTGACAAGCCTGATCTGCAAAGCTATGGAGAGGATCATAATGGAACTCATAAATAAAGACATAGGGGACTTGCAGACTTTGGATCCAACCCAGTTTGGCTTTGTCAAAGGCAGATCATGCCTTTTAAACCTGGTTGACTTTTTCGAAACAGTCACCAAGGCCATTGAGGGAAAGGCAGTCCACACAGCCTACCTCGACCTGGCAAAGGCTTTCGACACAATACCCCACTCAGGTATCATTGAAAAACTCATCAGCTTAAATGTAAACCCATACGTCACAAGACGGGTTGCAAACTGGCTAAGTGACAGAACCCACAGGGTCAGAGTTGCTGGAGCCATGTCAGACTCAAAGCCTGTCACAAGTGGTATCCCACAGGGCTCAGTCCTGGGCCCACTCTTGTTCGGCATCTACTTTTCAGAAGTACAAGCAAACACAGGAGGGTTATGGCTGACAAAGTTTGCAGATGACTGCAAACTGGGCGCCATAGTCGAGAACACATCTGACACAGATATCCTTCAGAAGGGTCTTATAGAAACGGATAACTGGTGCCAGAGCCATGGCCTAAAGTTAAACGCCAGAAAATGCATAGTCATACCCTTCGGGAAAAACAAGGTCACCCCTAGCTACCATATAGGTGGCAATCCACTAAGCACAGAAGAGGTTATCAGGGATCTGGGGACCCAGGTTGACAGTAACCTTTCGTTTGACACTCACGTTGCCAAAGTAGTTAGGAAGACCACCTACATTGCCCACCTGATCATGAAGGGATTCACATCTTGGTCATGGGAGGTCATCGTCCCCCTGTACTCATCACTCATCAGACCAATGATTGAGTACAATGCCCCATTCGGAATGTATCTGACCCGACACCTGCAGCAACTGGAAAGGCCCCAAAAGTTCCTCACCAAAAGGATAAAGGGTCTCAAAAATATGTCTTATGCTGCCCAACTGAAGGAACTCCAGCTCTATTCAGTCGCTTACCGTCTGCTCAGAGGTGACCTGTGCCTGACATACAAGGCCATGTCCAACCCGGAATTGATGAACATGCTTCACCTCAAAAAATCTAGATCCCTCAGAACTACAAGGGCGGGAGACTTGAACCTTGACACGGTTATTAATAGGACGTGCTGGAGGGACAGATTCATCACCCAGAGACTCCCTATGCTGTGGAACAAAATCCCGGTACATGTGAGGCAGAGCACCTCACTGGCTTTGTTCAAGAGAAATCTTGACCAATGGATGGGAGATCGCAGATATACCCCAGGGATTACCTCAGTGTCACTGCTTGACAGAGGCACAGCAAAATAATGGGCATAGTATCCTTCAAACTAAAGGGGTGGCGAAAGCCACAAAACTCTGGGCTAGGCTTATAAATGCCCTTGGGCAGATAGCCTAGCATGAACCTATGACAAATGGAGAAGGTTTTTAACTTGGTCTAAGCAGAAAAAAGTCTAGACCCGTATTCAGCTCCAGTTACTGCAGTACTAGATTACTTATCAAAATTTTTCGGAGAGGGAACTGCAGCATCCACTATTAGAGTTCAGCTAGCTGCCATTTCAGATTTCCATGATGGTTTCAAGGATTCCTCGTTAATCTCACATAGTCTGTGTAAAACCTTTCTAAAAGGAGTCTCTCACATTAGACCTCCAATCAAACAACCAGTAGAACCATTGAGTCTCACACTAGTCCTCCAATCTTTGACACAACCTCCCTTTGAACCTGCAGCCACCTGTGACATCAAGTTTTTATCCTGGAAATCTCTCTTTCTGGTGGCCATCACCTCAGCTAGATGCATTTCTGAGCTTCACGCATTATGCATAAAGTGCCCTTATTTGATTTTCCACAAGGACAGAGTATTACTCCGGGCGACCCCATCCTTCCTTCCCAAAGTTTTCTGATTTCACTATTAACCAGACTATTGACCTGCCGGTTTTCTTCCCTAATATTTGAATAAAGGAGAGTACTGTCTGCATTGAGTAGATGGACACAGACAGCTGAGATTTTATATTGATAGGACAAAAACAATGTGCAAATTCAACCAGCTATTTGTATCATTCTCTGGTCCTAAAATGGGAAAGTCAGTTTCTAACGTGATTTTATCTAAATGGCTCAGAGACTGTGTACTCTTCATCTACTGACACTCAAAAATCCTTATACCAGAAAAAATCGAAGCACACTCCACCAGATCAATGGCAACTTCTGTGGCTTTCCATTCAAGGTGTTCTATGGATGATATCTGTGCAGCACCAATGTGTGGGCTGCTACTCGTACCTTTATAACTCATTAAGAATTGGATTTGGTCTTCAGGGGAAGAGTTTCCTTTGGTTAAATGGTGCTCAGGCATATTCTTCAATAAGGGCTGCCCAAGGGACACAAGGTAGCAGGGGGACTCTATCCCTTCAGTGACGAATGAATGAAGATTAACAACATCAGATAAAGAAGTTAGGTCTTACCATAATGTTCCATCTGTGTTGTTCATCTTCATTCATTCATTATGTCCCACCCTCCTTCCCCCTCCTAGCGGCTCCTGGGGGATTGCTTGGGTCCAAATCCTGCTTTAGGGTACTTGCTCAGAAAAAGCCTCTGCTTTACTAATAATGGGCAAACTCAGTCTGAGGTAACAGTGAAGAAGGGTATTATGAATAAAAGCTTAACTTGAGTTTTGGCTGGCGTGAGTTTGATATAAGGCCGACACGGTTCCGAGGACGGAACAGACTACCCCATCAGTGATGAATATTTGAAAGACTAGAGGGGGAGAGGTGGAGACCATCCCTGGCAAAGCATCATGGTCTGACTATCTCCTTCCATGCTGACAAATACTGCATCCCCTTAGAATGACTCCAGAAACTAAGCCAATTATTAGTCGGTCATCTTTTGATGATCATAGTGTTTCACTGTTGCAGTCATTACAATTCGGTTATCCTGCTGGCAGGCTACCTGCAGTCTGCCTGAATTCCAAAGTCTAGGTCCGGCGTCGGTGTCTGTCGCCTCCTCCCTGACGTCCGTGCGCCAGGGGTATAAAAGATGCAGCAGACACCATTTTCTCCAGTCTTTCTTGCCGTGCGGTGCCTGAAGCAAAAGCAGTTCGCAAGTGCCAGTCGGTCGACTCCTGAGATTTTCAAGTTCAAATTTCAGATCCGAAGTTTTCATTAAAAGCCAAGTACCCCATAGGGGAAACTTTTTTCTTTCTCCAGACCAATGTCAGAAAAAGTTAATAATTGTATTTCTTGTGGGAAGCAAATACCTCATAAGGATTTTCATTCTTACTGCATTCCTTGCCTCGGCCCTGACCATGACGTTGCTAGTTTTCGGTTTTGTGCTAGATTTAACCAACACACTACTGAGCGTCGGTACGATTTTGCATTTCATTACTTTGGCAGAAGATTTAATTATATAATGCCGTTGGAACAGCCGACTACCGGAGTTTACAAAAAACGCAAAGAAAAGGACAAGCATCCGAGGTCCAAAACTGACGAGGCGGCTTCTAGGCCAAGTCGCCGGTTCTCAGTGAGGAGCTTTTGCCACAGGCCACAGGCCGATACCAACTCCCACGTGGAGTCAACCAGCCCTACACAAACTCAAGGTATTGGACCTTCGGAAACCATTCCCTCAGATGAGTCTGGAGCCGCTGAGCAGGCATCGGCTTCTGAGGGCGTTTTCAGGCCTACACAATTATTTGTTAAAACAACTTCAGCTTCAAAGGCAAAGACTAAAGCAGCTTTAAAGACAAAAAAACAAGTACAACAGCCCCATGGACAGGTCTCCATGCCTAAAAAACAGGTGCTCAAAATGGCCGAAGACCTGATTACTTTGATCAGGGGTTCTCATCCCCCTCCTGACAAGAGGCCTAGGCAAGAGATATGAATCTTCAGATCAGGTTTCCATTTCATCTGATTCCTCTTCTGATCAGGAATACTCTCTTCCTCTTTATGAGGATTCTGATGCTGAAGAATCTATCCCCTCAGCTTCTCCTCCTGAGGATTATTCTTTTGGGGAAACACTGCATACCATGAGGGAGCATTTCCACTGGGATAACCAAGATTATTCAGAATCTAAGAAAAGGCTCAGAGACTTTTTTACTGCCTCAGCACAGGCCCCTTGCTATTCCACCTGTGCTAGACATTGTAGATGTATTTTCAGAGTCCAGCTGACTCCTGACTCCTTACCTCCAGCTCCTGTTAAGCCAGACAGATACTACAGGGTTCCAGAATCCCACACATTTCTTTTTAAAAACCCTGCTGCTGACCCAGAAACTATCTCTCAGGGTCCCAAGGGGGTCAGGGCTTCCACTGAAAAAAACCCTACCCCCTCTGACAGAGATTCTAGGGCACTAGACAGATGGGGAAAAAAGATTTACACTTCTGCTACCTTGGCTGTAAGGGCTTTAAATTGTCAGTTTCATATGCTTAAATATCAGCAGTACATTATGTCACTGCTTAAACAGAAAATGTTGACAAATTCTGAATGTGCAGAAAATAAAGAAATGCAGGATTTATTGCATGCAGCTGAACAAGCTGGAAAGCATACTTTACAATGCGGTTTTGATTCTTTGGAGGCCTCCTGCAGAGCCGCTGTTACGGGTTCTGTCGTTAGGATACATGCTTGGTTAAAGGAACAGAATCTGCCTGATCATGTTAATGCAAAATTATTAGATGCTCCATTACAGCATGATTCCTTGTTTGGAGTTAAAGCAGAAGAGGTGTTGAAGAAAATGGAGGACAAAGCCAAATCTATGCAAACAGTCAAGGATTTCTTACAGGTACAGCCTCCAAGATTTAGCAGACACTGGCCTACAAAGAATTGGTCCTTTCCAGTGTCAAACAGGCCACAAAGAGGCAGATCCCAGCCCCAAGGCTCATACAGGTCTAAAAAAATGGGGTGCTTCTATCACCAAAAGCGGAGAAGACAAATCACAGCCATACAGAAAGCAGTCCCAATGACTTCCCCCTGCCAGCACCAAGCACTTATCTTCTGGCAGCTCCTTTAGGGGGAAAACTAGCAGTTTTTCTCTTAACTGGCACCTAATCACCCAGGACAAATGGGTCTTGAACATAGTGTCACAAGGTTGCAGGTTCCACTTTCACACCCTGCCAAGGGCAAACAGTATGCCAGACCTGCCAAAACATCAATGGGCAGAGGCATAAAAGCAAGTTTCATCCCTCATGGACATGAGGGCCATTCAGCAAGAACCACAGGAAGAGCAGGGACAAGGATTTTACTCGAGACTTTTCTTGGTTCCCAGAAAGGACAAAGCCTGGAGGGCCAGTACTGGACCTATCTATTTCTAAACACATACCTGGATATTCCAAAATTCAAAATGTTGACTCTGCAGCAGCTTCTGCCCATGCTGGGCAAGAAGGCTTGGCTTGTAACTTTAGACCTAAAAGAGGCATACCTGCATGTCCCAATCAGACAATCATGCAGAAGATACCTCCGATTCATAGCTGGCTCAATGCAGTACCAATTCTCTGCACTGCCCTTTGGCTTATCTACTGCGCCCAGGGTCTTCACAAAATGCCTGGCACCAGTAATTGCATTTTGCAGACAAAGAGGAATATAAATATATCCTTACTTGTACGACTGCTTTATTCAAGCAGAGAACAAGGACATACTACTACAGCATCTGGCGTTTGTAAAAAGATTATTAACATGCCTAGGAGGGTACACAGTGAATGAAAAGAAATCAAAACTAGTACCCTCTCGAGAGATAATATTCCTGGGTGCAAGCTTAAATACAACTGCCCAGATGGCTTATCTCACGCCAGACGAGCAAAGGCAACTGACTCATTACTTCCAAATGATGGCAACAAAAACCCAGTTACCTGCAAGAAAAATTCTGCAGGCTTTGGGCTTCATGGCATCCTGCATTCTACTAATTCCATATGCAAGACTGCATATGAGGAAACTACAATGGTATCTAAAAAGTGTTTGGACTCAACATTGCCACAGACTGGAAACAATAATCACTCACACTCCCTGCCTGCAACAGGAGTTTCGATGGTGGGCACTGGCCTGTTGCCACAACAAGGGAAAGCCATTCACTTTACCCACAGCCAGGCAGACGCTAACAACAGATGCATTGGATTATGCCTGGGGGACGCACCTGGCAGGAAAATGTATTCAGGGCATGTGGCCCGCAAGCCAAATGCATCTTCATATCGGTCAAAAAGAGATGCTAGCTGGACAGAATGCCCTGACAGCCTTCAAGGATCTACTCCATCCAGTACAACTATTGCTAAAGACGGACAATACTACAGTCTTGTGGTACATAAACAAGCAAGGGGGTACACATTCCTACCCCCTCTGCAGGCAAACCATGACTTTGTGGAACACAGCATTGACCTATCAAGTGCATCTGCAAGCACAATTCCTGCCAGGAAAGAAATACTCTGGCAGACGAACTAAGCAGAAACCTCATGGATCCTCACGAGTGGAAACTAGATCCACAAGTCTTCAGCATGATAACAAGGAAATTGGGATGCCCAGACATAGATCTATTTGCCTCCCCTCACAACTGCCAACTACAGAGATTCTGCACAAGGACTTATAACACACAAGCATGGAAGGTGGATGCTCTATCATTCAGCTGGAAAACCCCGACAGTTTGCCTTTCCTCCACTGCCTCTCCTCTCCAAGGTACTCGTAAAGGTCAGACAAGAGAAGCCAAAAATGAATGATTGCCCCAGACTGGCCCCACCAGCACTGGTACCCAATCCTAAAGAGCTTGTCTCTAGGCCCAGCCTGGATTTTACCTCAAATTCCTCATCTTCTGACCCAACAAAACAATCAGATCCTGCACAGCCGACTCAGAACCTTAAATCTGGCTGCATGGCAAATAATACAACCACTCAGAGCGCACCTCTCTCTAAAGCAGTTATGTTTGTCATTTTGGAAGCCAGGATGCCCAGCACCAGAATATCTTATGCAGACAAATGGAAGAGATTCTGTGCTTGGAATTGGGCACAACAAATTGACCCGCTTGTTCCAAATATTCCTCAGATTTTGCAATACCTAACTGTGAGATGTTGGACAAAGGCCTATCCTTCTCTTTAATTAAGATCCATGCCTCTGCAATTTCAGCTCATTACAATACAGAACCACCTATTTTTTCACATCCACTTGCTAAGGCGGTACCTCAGATGGGCCAAAAACATAAGACCCCCAAGGAGAGCACCGATACCTACATGGGACCTCAGTTTTGTCTTGGAAAAGCTCACACTGCCTCCTTTTGAGCCAGCCAATACAGCTGAGACAAAATACTTATCATGGTAAACAGCTCTGCTCTTAGCAATAACTTTAGCAAGAAGAGTCTCAGAGTTGCAGGCATTAATGGCAGTCGAACCTTTTATAATTTTCCATCTGGACAGGGTTTCTCTAAGGACAAAACCAACATTTATGCCAAAGGTAGTATCCAGTGTGGCTCTTAATTAAACCATTGATTTGCCTACTTTTTATCCAAATCCCCAGAATAAAGGTGGGAGACTTCTGCATTCTTTGGACATACACAGACATCTACGCTTCTACTTGGACAAAACTAAAGCTTTCAGAAAAACTTAGCTACTTTTAGTGGCATATGCTGCAGGATCACAAGGAAAGGCAAAGCAGACCATTTAAAAATGGATAGGACACTGCATTCATTTCTGCAATGCACAGCATGGCAAATCAGTGCCTAAGGGCATTAGGCCACATTCGACCAGGGCAGCAGCCACTTCAACCTTTCTCAGAGGAGTACCAACCAAGGAGATTTTGGAGGCTGCAACTTGGAGTTCAGTGCACACTTTTACCAAGCACTACAACTTACCTCTTTACTCTAAATCCAGAGCAGGCTTTGCCACTGCAGTTCTGCAGGGCCTCATAGCCACTCCTATTTCTATTTAGACCCAGCCGCCCATCCTCAGCTTTGGGATTCAACCCAAGTGTAATGACTGCAACAGTGAAACGCGATGTACATAGTACAGTCGTATACCTGGTGCAGCTGCTGCAAAATTTTCTCATTCACTCCAGTGGAGCATAGGAAGTTTGCACTGTAACTTCCAATGGGCAGAGCCTAAGCCTTTTGACAGAGTCAAACTATGTCCTCACATTTCAAACAAATGGTCATATCTCTGGAACCATAGGGGTTATGAAAGAATTATAAATGGCAAACCCTTCAGCACTAATTATTTTTATAGTGGTAGTATTCTTTAGGTTTTAAATTCTAAACTGAATTCTGTAACTCACAGTAAACAAAATAAAATGTTGGTAATATTTTGTAAACAGCTTACAATTTCTCTGCAACCTTTCAAGTTACACACAGTGTCAGCAGCATTTTATTCATCTAGCTGAGTGCTTTCATATGAGCCAAAGAAGTTCTGTCTGTATTCCACAGTTGATATATTTAGAAAAATGTAAAAATTATATCTATATAAATTATCATAAAAACAGTATATCTTAACTTGCGCTAGACAGAGGTCAAATATTAATGCAGTTGAGTTTACCATTGTGTAAGCTTTAAGATTAAATCTATGTAGCATGGTTTTGGAATTATTGATGCAAATATGAACAAGCAGTATGTGATGCCTAGAGGCATCAGTAGGAGTTAACTGCAGATGCACTTGGAGGTGCCTCTCGAATGTAATGAGTTAATTCCATGCAAGAAAAGGGCAAGACCTTACAGGAGGTGAAGCATGTTTTTGTTTCTCTTGTGCCCAAGTTTCAGAGGAATTCTCCTACTTAGCCTGCCTTTGTAGACAGCATTGCCCTCCCCCCAAGTTAAAAAGGGTGGTAGAAGGGTTCCCTCTGCTAAGGCTACCCAAACTCCTCCTACTCAGAAACCCTTTCCTAACGAACCGGGTGCTGTCTGACTTATACATGCCTTGTTCTTTTCCGCCACATTCCTCTTTTTGTCTTTCCCTGTCCCTTCCTGTTTAGCTAAAAATCACCTAAGACTCCTGGGTGCTTTCCATAATTCACCATGGTTATTACGTAGTCTGGAAATCTCTTCCCCCTTTTTTTGGGTATTACTCAGCCTCTTTAGGAACAACTGCTCTTTATTTCAGAGGTGCTTCAGGGACTGTTGGCTCAGGAAACTGTTCAGGAAATTCCAACTCCACAGAGGGGCAAGGGGTTTTACTCTGGAATGTTCATGGTCTCCAGGAAAGAAGGCACCTGGAAGACCCATTATGGATTTCTCTCATCTAAACACATTTTTAAAAGTCCTTTGTGACCTTATTTCCTCTGCTACTTCCTCATGCATTTCTAGTTTTTGTGGATCTCAAGGACGCTTAACTACAGATCCTTATTCATCCTCTTTTCAAGAAATATTTGTTTTTCTGTTGCTTCCTGGCATTTTCAGTTCTTTGCTTTGCCCTAAGGCCTGTCTACTGCCCCAAGGGACTTCAACAAATGCTTTGCTCCTATGATTGCTTTTTGCAGGTTAAGGGGGATACAGGTCTTTAACTGGATGACGTATTCAGGCCCCCTCTTCTGAAGATTATTTACAGTTTGCTATCTCCCTTCTACAAAGCTTGGGGATTACTGTAAATTCTGACTGCTCAGGATCATGTTTTTCCTGGGAAGCAGGATCCAGACTGTTCCAATGCTGGCATCCCTGCCTTCTCTCAAACACTAACTCTAATTGCTTTCTTTCACTCCCTTCTTCCTCTGGCTTCAGTCACAGCCTGAAAATTTCTGAGGGCTTTGGGTTCCATGGCTTCCACTATTCCTGTGCTTCCTCTAGCCAGAATCCACATGAGAAAGCTCCAGTGGTTCCTGGAATCAGTTTGGTTTCAACATTCTCATCCATTGGAATTTCTAGTCTCTCTTCCTACATGCGCAAAGCTGGAACTTCAGTGGTGGATTTATCAATTATCCTTCAACTAAGGGATTCCCCTTCAGCTTCCAATTCCCCCTCAAGAACTTTCCACAGATGCCTCAAATATGGGATGGGGAGCCGCCTCCGGCCCTCTGAAGGTGCAGGTCCTTCGGTCTCTTTGAGAAAAGGATCATATAAATGTCAGAGATGACAGCTCTTCTGTTGGCTCTCCAGACTTTTCATTCTCTTCCTTCCAGGGCCCCTCAAGATTCCCACAGACAGTACCACAGTGATGGTGATGTGTCAACAAGCAAGGGGGATATGAGGTATTTTCTCTTATACAGGTTAGCTCTTGAAATTTGGGAACTAGCTATCCAGTACCAGGTGACCCTTCAGGCAGTTTACATTCCCTCCGATCAGAACAATAGTGGCAGATTCTCTGAGCAGGTCCATAATACAGTCCCACAAGTGGATGCTTCACAGGGATTTGTTTCTGGACATTGTCGACCAGTGGGGTACTCATCAAGTAGACCTATTTGCCTCCCCTCTAAACAGCTTCCTCTCTCTTGGGCCAGAGTCCTATGCCATCTGGCTTGAAAGGTGGACGTACTTTCTCTCTTGGAAGGGGATGTTTCTCTTTGCCTTCCCTCCCCTTACTCTTTCTGAAAGTCCAGATCAAAATATAGCAGGATGCTCCCAAAATCTTGCATGCTTGGTTAAAGGAACAAACTCTGCCTGATCATGTTAAAGCAAAACTACTAGACGCTCCCTTACAGCAGGATGTTCTTTTTGGAGTTAAAGCAGAAGTCTTCTTAAAGAAAATGGAGGATAAGGCAAAATCTATGCAGACAGTCAAAGATTTCCTACAGGTACAACCCCCTCGCTTCAGCAGAAATTGGCCAACAAAAAATTGGTCCTTTTCAGCTACTGACAGACCACAGAGGGGTAAATACAGATGTCCAAGGGGCAGAGGACAACCACAAGCCCAGTATAAACCTCACCAATGGGGCACTACAACACAGAAGGGAGGAGAAGACAGGTCCCAGTCCACCAGAAGGCAAACTCAATGACTTGCACCTCATCTGACCAAGCAATCCTCTCTTGGCAGCCCCCTTGGGGGGAAAACTCGCACCTTTTGCAGACAACTGGCACATTGTCACAAAGGACAAATGGGTCCTAGACATAATTTTACGAGGATACAGATTCCATTTTCACACCTTGCCAATGAAAAGAGAAATGCCAAACCTGCCACAAAATCAATGGGCAGAGGCACAAAAGCAAATTACAGCTTTCATGGGCATGAGAGCCATTCAACTGGTACCTACTCGAGAGCAAGGCCAAGGACTTTACTCAAGACTCTTTCTAGTGCCCAGAAAGGTCAATGCCTGGAGACCAATTCTGGACCTTTTCAATTCTAAACATTTACAAGTACCCAAATTCAAGATGCTAACACTACAGCAGCTACTTCCCATGTTGGGCAAAGAAGCATGGCTAGTAACGTTGGACCTCAAGGAGGCATACCTGCATGTCCCTATCAGACAAAGTTGCAGAAGATACCTCCGTTTCATTGCAGGTTCAACCCATTACCAATTCTCTGCACTGCCCTTTGGCTTATCTGCTGTGCCCAGAGTCTTCACAAAATGCCTGGCACCAGTAATTGCATACTGCAGACAAAGAGGAATTCAAATATATCCATACCTGGACGACTATGTCCATACCTGGACGACTGCCTCATCCAAGCGGAAAGCAAAGACATCATCTGGCCTTTGTAAAGCATCTACTAAACTGCCTGGGGTACACAGTAAACGAAAAGAAGTCAAAACTAGTACCCTCACAAAAAATGACATTCCTGGATGCCAGCTTGAATACAACGGCCTAGAAGGCTTATCTTACGCCAGACAAGCAACTACAACTGACTCAATATTTCAAGACAATGGCAACAAAGACCCGATTAACTGCAAGAAAAATTCTGCAGGCCTTGGGCTTCATGGCATCTTGCATACTAATACCATTTGCAAAGCTGCATATGAGGAAATTACAGTGGTACCTAAAAAGCGTATGGTCTCAACACAGCCACAGCTTGGACACAATGATATCTCTCATTCTCTGCCTACAACAGGAATTTCTATGGTGGTCACAGGCATGTCACCTCAACAAGGGTCAGCCTTTCACCTTGCCCCCAGCCAGGCAAACTATCACAACAGATGCTTCAAATTACGCCTGGGGGGCACACACGGCAGGACAATGCGTTCAAGGCGTATGGACTGCAGATCAAAGGAATCTGCACATAAATCAGAAAGAGATGCTAGCTGTACAGAAAGCTCTGACAGCCTTCAAGGATCTATTACATGCAGGACAACTTGCAATAAAGACGGACAGCACCACAGTAATGTGGTACATAAACAAGGGGGTACACATTCCTACCCTCTATGCAGGCAAGCAATGATCTTATGGAACACAGCTCTGGCTTTCCAAGTTCATGTACAAGCTCAATTCCTGCCAGGACAGAAGAACACATTGGCAGACGACCTCAGCAGAAACATCAAGGATCCCCACGAGTGGAAACTAGATCCACAAATCTTTGCAATGATAACTCAAAAATTTGCCAGTCCTCAAAACTATCAACTAACAAAATTTTGTACAAGGACACTTCACCATCAAGCTTGGAAAGTGGACGCACTCTCTCTCAGTTGGAAAAACCTGACAGTATATGCCTTCCCTCCATTGCCTCCCCTCACAAAGGTTCTTCTGAAAGCCAAAAAGGAGAGACCACGACTGATTCTCATAGCCCCAGACTGGCCACGTCAGCACTGGTACCCGCTGTTGAGGAATATGGCCCACAGCCCACCATGGATATTGCCACAAATTCCCCATTTGCTCATACAACAAAACAATCAGATTCTTCACAGCCAGCTCAAAACTTTAAATCTGGCTGCATGGCAAATCAACTAAACATCCAACCAGCTCCTCTTTCCCAAGCAGTTCTGGATGTTATTCTGGAAGCCAGGAGGCCAAGCACCAGGAAGGCTTATTCGGACAAATGAAAAAGGTTTTGTGCCTGGAACCAAGCTGAAGGCCAAGACATAATTCAGCCTCACATGCCTCACATTCTACAGTATTTAGCTGAGATGTTGCACGAAGGACTTTCTTTTTCCTCCATTAAAATCCATGCTTCAGCTATTTCAGCCCACTACAACACGGATCCACCTTTATTTTCACATCCTCTTCTAAGGCAGTTCCTCAGAGGGGCAGAAAACATTAGACCACCCAGGAGAGTTCCTACACCAACATGGGACTTCAGTTTTGTTGTGGAAAAACTAACGCTACCTCCCTTTGAACCAGCTTTCTCTGCAGATCTTCAGTTCCTATCATGGAAGACTGCCCTGCTGCTAGCAATGACTTCAGCTAGAAGAGTCTCAGAGCTACAGGCACTAATGGCAGTGGAACCTTTCCTCATTTTTCATCAAGACAGAGTTTCTGTACGAACTAATCCGTCCTTTATGCCTAAGGTGGTTTCCAGTGTGGCTTTAAATCAAACCATCCACTTACCCACCTTCTTCCCAAATCCACAGAACAAAGGTGAGACTTCTGCATTCCTTGGACATTCACAGGCAACTTTGTTACTACTTGGGCAAATCTAAGGCTTTCAGAAAATCTGACCAGCTCTTTGTATCCTATGCTACAGCTTCTCAAGGGAAGGGTATATCAAAGCAAACCATTTCTAAATGGATAGGTCATTGCATACGTTTCTGCTATACCCATCAAGGAAAACCAGTTCCTGCTACCATTAGGTCCCACTCTACCAGGGCAACAGCTACTTCTACAGCCTTTCTCAGGGGGTTCCAACCAAGGAGATTTTAGAAGCTGCAACTTTGAGTTCAGTTCACACCTTTATCAAACACTAATACTTACCTCTTTACTCTAAGACCAGGACTGGCTTCGCCACTGCAGTTCTGCAGGGCCTTATAGCCTCCACTAACCCTCTATGATACCTCCTCCCTTCTTTAGCTGTGGGATTCAACCCAAGTGTGATGACTGCAGCAGGGTAACACGATGAACATAGTACAGTTTTGTACCTACCATAAATGTAGATGTTCGAGTGTTCACCCTGCTGCAGTCCAGGTTACCCTCCCTCCATCCCCTCTGATCTACTGACTAAATCTCTTCAATACCTTACTGATGTATTTGCTTATAGCTGAAGGGATTTTGTGTTTGTGCAGAGGATGTTCATCGTGCATACAGCTGCAGTCATAACAGATGGGCTCTCCTGCCGTCAGGCGGGTCCTCGGTCGGCCGAATTCCAAAGTCTAGGTCCGGCGTTGGTTGTCGTCGCTTCTTCCCTGACATCAGTGCGACAGGAGTATAAAGGAAACAGCTAACACCATTTTCTTCAGTCTTTCTTGCCGCGCGGTGCCTGAAGCAGAGGCAGTTCGCAAGTGCCGGTCGGCCAGCTCCTGAAATTACGAAAATTTTGAAACCGAAGTCTTCTTGAAAGCTAAGTACCCCGTTGGGGAAACTTTTCTTGCCTCAGACCGATGTCAGACAAAGTTAATAATTGTATTTCATGTGGGAAGCAAATACCGCATAAGGATTTCCATTCCCTCTCTATACCTTGTTTAGGCCCAGACCACGACGTCTCGGTCTGTCGTTTTTGTGCTGCATTCAACAAACGCACCATTAAGCGTCGAGCGGAGTTCGCCCAGCATTATTTTGGAAAAACATTTAACTATATTATGTCGTCGGATACTCCGACTCCAGTTTTGTCTAAAAAACGCAAAGATAAGGACCGACACACGAGGTCTGCGGCCTCTACCGACACCATGCCAAAGCCGACTACACGTGGTCCGGTTCTCAGCGAGGCGCCTACAAAGCCCCTGACTACCGACGACACTTCATTGGTGGTGTCTCCTGTGCCCGAGGTCGCAGGCTCCTCGGCTCACACCCCGACTACAGATACCGAAGCCACTCTTGGTGTTGAACCTCAAAATGTGGACAGATCTACCTCCACTCAAGATGTCTTCAGACCTTCCTCTTCTTTTTCCATCAAGGCTTTCACTAAGTCTAAAGCAGCCATGCATTCTAAGAGACAAGCTACACAGGGCCCATCTGCAGGCCCCATGCCTAAAAAACAGATGCTTAAAATGGCTGAGGATTTAATTACTCTTATCAGGGGTTCACATCCCCCACTGGACAAAAGGCCCAGAGTGGAGGAAGAATCCCCCTCCTCTGATCAGGGCTCCATTATTTCAGAGCACTCTGATGATCAGGAACATTCTTACTCCCCTTTTGAAGACTCTGATGCAGAGGAGTCCATTCCTTCTGTATCCCCCCCCCAGAGGATTACTCATTTGTGGAAACTTTGCATACCTTAAGGGAACACTTCCACTGGGAAGGCCAAGATTATTCAGATTCCAAGAAAAGGCTTAGGGAATTTCTCTTGCTACCTCAGCACAGGCCTATGGCTATACCTCCTGTCTTGGACATCCTAGATGATGTTTACTCGGAGGCCTGCCTTAACCCAGATTCTCTGCCTCCAGCCCCAGTCAAGCCTGACAGGTACTGCAGGGTTCCTGACTCACACCAATTTCTATACAAAAGCCATGCTGCTGACCCAGAAACCATCTCACAGGGCCCCAAGGGAATTAAGGCCTCCACTGCTAAAAACCCATTACCTTCCGAGAGAGATTCCAGATCCTTAGAAAGGTGGGGGAAAAAGGTATATACCTCGGCTACCTTAACCATGAGGGCCTTAAACTGTCGGTTCCATATGCTAAAATACCAACAGTTTTTGTTATCACAATTGAAAAGTAAAATGTCACAACCTGAACAACCAGACTTGAAGGAATTGCAGGATTTGATGCATAGTGCAGAACAAGTGGGTAAGCATACCTTACAATGTGGTTTTGATGCTCTAGAGGCCTCATGTAGAGCTGCTGTTACAGGATCAGTCATACTTAGACATGCCTGGCTCAAGGAACAAACCTTGCCTCATCATGTCAAAGCTAAATTACTAGATGCCCCTCTACAAAAGGATGTATTATTTGGTGCTAATGCTGAGAAGGTATTAAGGAAAATGGAGGAAAATGCTAAATCAATGCAAACTGTGAAAGATTTTCTACAGGTACAACCCCCACGTTTCAGTAGAAATTGGCATTCCAAAAATTGGTCCTTTCCAGCCACGGACAGACCCCAAAGAGGTAGATACAGGTGCCTGAGGGGCAGAGGACAATCCCAAGGATCGTTTAGAGGCAGACAATGGCAAGCTCCTACGCAAAGAGGTGGTGAGGATAACTCGCAGTCTTTCAGAAAGCAAACCCAATGACTTTCCCCTTTGCATGCCAAGCAAGACTCAAATGGCATCCCCCTTAGGAGGAAAGCTGGCATTATTTTCAAAAAATTGGCATATTGTCACAAAAGACAAATGGATCCTGGACATTATAAACAGACGCTACAGATTACATTTTCACACCCTTCCAAAAATGAGGGGCATGCCAAACCTGCCACACAATCAAAGGGCAGAGGCACAAAGGCAATTTACAGATCTCATAGACTTGAAAGCTATTCAAGAGGTACCTACACACGAACAAGGTCAAGGTTTTTATTCCAGACTATTTCTGGTACCAAGGAAGGGAAAAGATTGGAGACCTATTTTGGACCTATCCATCCTAAACACATTTCTACTCGTACCAAAATTCAAGATGCTCACTCTACAGCAGCTTCTTCCCATGCTGGGCAAGGAGTCTTGGCTGGTAACATTGGACCTCAAGGAGGCATACCTGCATGTCCCAATCAGACAAAATTGCAGAAGATACCTCAGCTTTCTTGCAGGTTTAACCCATTATCAATTTTCTGCATTGCCCTTTGGCTTATCTACTGCGCCCAGAGTATTCACGAAATGCCTGTCATCAGTAATTGCCTACTGCAGACTTCAAGGGATACAAATATACCCCTATTTGGACGACTGCCTGATCCAAGCGGACAGCAAGCACATTCTTCTAAAACATCTGGCTTATGTAATAATGTTATTGAACTCTTTGGGATACACAGTCAACAAAAAGAAATCAAGGCTAATACCCTCTCAGAAGATAATTTTCCTTGGTGCCAACTTTGACACAAACACCCAGATGGCCTTCCTCACACCAGAGAAGCAGGGGCAACTAACTCAATACTTCAGAGCACTAGCAAATTGCACCAGGCTGACTGCAAGGAAAATCCTGCAGGCTCTGGGATTCATGGCATCTTACATCTTACATCTTACTAATCCCATGTGCAAAGCTGCATATGAGGAAATTTCAATGGTACCTGAAAAACATATGGTCTCAACACAGCCACAGTTTGGAAACAATAATACCACTAATTCCATGTCTACAAAAGGAATTTCTGTGGTGGGCTCATGCATGCCAAACAAACACAGGTCTTCCATTCAGCAAGCCTCAAGCAAATCAAGTCATCACAACAGACACCTCGGACTATGCATGGGGGGCGCACATGACAGATCGGTGCATTTAGGGCAAATGGTCCCAAAAAGAAAAGCACCTTCACATCAATCAAAAGGAAATGATAGCAGTAATAAATGCTATTATAGCTTTCAAAGACCTTCTGCAACCAGGTCGGCTATTGATAAGGACGGACAACACCACAGTAATGTGGTACATAAACAAGGAGGAACCCATTCATACCCCCTATGCAGACTGGCCATGTCACTTTGGAACATGGCCATGGACTTACAAATTGAACTACAAGCACAGTACTTGCCAGGCAAGGAAAACACGCTGGCAGACCACCTAAGCAGAAATATGACAGATCCACATGAATGGAAGTTGCATCCAAACATTTTTACAGAAATAATCCAAGCATGGGGAAGGCCAGACATAGATCTGTTTGCCTCCCACAAAAATCACCAATTGACAAAATTCTGCTCAAGGATTTTCCATCCAAAGGCCTGGAGAGTGGACGCTATCTCTTTCAGTTGGACATCAATGACAGTTTATGCCTTCCCACCTCTTTCTCTGCTGCTGCCCAAAGTTCTATTGAAAACCAGAGCAGACAGACCAAAGATGATTCTCATTGCTCCAGACTGGCCAAGACAAATCTGGTGCCCACTCCTGAGGAGCCTGACGCATTCCCCACCATGGACCCTGCCTCTAATGCCTCTTCTCCTGACTCAGCACAGCTTCAAAACTCTTCACAGCCAGCTAAAAACACTCAATCTAGCCGCATGGAAGATTCCTTAGCATCACAACAGACCCTACTCTCCAAGGAGGTGCAGGATGTCATTTTGTAGGCCAGAAGGCCGTCAACTAGAAAAGCTTACTCCGCAAAATAGAAACGGTTTTGTGTCTGGAATGAGAAAAAGGGCCAGGATCCTGGAAAACTGAATTTACCTCAAATACTATAGTATCTAGCTGAGCTGCTAAGCAGTGGACTTTCATTCTCCTCCATCAAAATCCACGCCTCAGCCATTTCTGCAGAATACAACACTGATCCACCCTTATTCTCACCCTCTCTTAAGACAGTTCCTCAGAGGGGCTAAGAATCTAAGACCCCCATGGAAACAACCAATACCTGCTTGGGATCTCAATTTCATTCTGGAAAAACTGAACTTGCCTCCCTTTCAGCCAGCTGCCTCATCAGATTTGCAATATTTTGTCCTGGAAAACAGCTTTCCTTCTGGCTATTACCTCAGCTCGTAGTGTTTCAGAACTACAAGCTGTCATGGCTGTGCAGCCTTTTATCATCTTCCATCAGGACAGAGTCTCCTTACGAACCAACCCGTCCTTTATGCCTAAAGTGGTATCCAGGGTAGCTTTGAACCAGGCCATACACTTACCTACCTCTTATCCTAATCCTCAAAACAAAGGGGAGAGATTACTGCATTTCTTGGACATCCACAGACAACTGCGTTATTATTTGGACAGAACAAAGGCTTTCAGAAAATCAGAACAGCTCTTTGTGTCCTATGCTGTTGGAGCTCAAGGATAGCCAATTTCCAAACAGACCATCTCAAAATGGATAGCCCACTGCATATGCTTTTGCTATTCTTTTCATGGCAAAACTGTACCTACAGGCATCAGATCTCACTCCACAAGGGCCACAGCTACCTCAGCAGCTTTCCTCAGAGGAGTCCCTACCAAAGATATTTTGGAAGCAGCCACTTGGAGTTCTGTGCATAACTTCTCCAAGCACTACCACCTACCATTATACTCCAAAACTAGAGCAGGCTTTGCCACTGCAGTCTTGCAGGGCATCCTGGCTCCTCCTAGTTCCACCTAGTGCCTACCACCTTTTTTTTAGCTTTGGGATTCTACCCATCTGTTATGACTGCAGCTGTATGCACGATGAACATAGTACAGTTTTGTACCTACCATAAATGTAGATGTTCGAGTGCTAATACAGCTGCAGTCCAGGTTTCCCTCCCTCCTTCCCCTCTTGGGACAGGCCTATTGGCTAACACCTCCTCATGCAACCTGTTTGGGGTATTTTTTTATGGTGTATTTGCTTGCAACTACTGTATTTTGATTATATTGCATTGCTTTATTGCACAAATTTATGTATTGCCTTCATGCTGGGGGCACCTGACATCTGGGGCAAGAAAAACTGAAGAAAGTGGCGTCGGCTGGTTCCTTTATACCCCTGTCGCACTGACGTCAGGGAAGAAGCGACGACAACCGACGCCGGACCTAGACTTTGGAATTCAGCCGACCGAGGACCCGCCTGACAGCAGGAGAACCCATCTGTTATGACTGCAGCTGTATTAGCACTCTAACATCTACATTTATGGTAGGTACAAAACTGTACTTTACTCATTTGGTACTAATTACTGACCACCTTTTTGGGGGCACCTGACATCTGGGGCAAGAAAATCTGAAGAAAATGGCGTCTGTTGCATTATATATACCCCTGGCGCACTGACGTCAAGGAAGAGGCGACAGCAACCGACGCCAGACCAAGACTTTGGAATTCCGTCCGACTGCGGTACCGCCTGACGACAGGATAACCCAAGTGTAACGAGTGCAGCAGGGTGAACACTCGAACATCTACATTTATGGTAGGTACAAAACTGTTCTTTTGCGGACATTCATGGATGAGGCTATGCAACTTTGCAGAGCCCTTTAAGTGCCTTTTGTTAATGTCCCCTTTGATGGCTCCTCCTTGTTTGGGTCATCCATGAAGGATACACTTACCCACAGTAAGCAGGAAGGAAAGACCCTGTCTGTCAGAATCCCTCATCATACCCTTTCTAGGAATCTGCGAGGTGATAAGAAAATGTGGTTACGGAATTCGCAGGGACCTTGTCCAGGAGTTATGTAGTGATACTTCTCCAGAGGCAGGGGAGGAGACTTCAATAGCAGTCTTTGCCTCAGAGGCAAAGGAGGTCTGCAAAGCCAGGGCTTCAGAGACTCCTCTGATGGGCCTTATCAGCGGTCCTGAAGTGCTGCCTGACTGTCCACTTCTGGAGGCAGTTAGGTCGTTTTTCCCTGCACCTGGATGCCTGCACAGGTATCACAAAAATGCATGGATGCTTAGTATAATATCCATGGATTACTACATGTCCTTTTCCCTTCCACCTCCTGTCCCAAGGAAGAAACTCCCAATATTCCACCCAGTCAGAGGGAATATGCAGTTAAAGAGATTCAAAAGCTGCTGCCAAAAAATTCATCCATGAGGTCCCGCCTGATCAAATAGGTTTCTGAACTCCTATTCAGTGCCAGCGAAAACAGGAGATCTGATAGCAATTCTGGATCTAAGCAGTCTGAATCAGTATGTAAAGAAGTCAGAGATGTTCTTCGTGTTTCACTGTTGCAATCATCACACTTGGGTTATCCTGCCAGGGGTAGCCCTCAGTTGGCCCCGAATACCAGAGGCATAGTATTTCAGCGTTGGTTGCTGTCACTCCAGGACTGACATCAGGTTGTCAGTGGTATAAAATCAGGCAGTCAGTGCCGTTACATCAGTCTTTCTTGCCTTGGAGCCAGAAGCAGCAGCAGTTTGCACGAGTGCCAGTTGGCCACTACCTGAGTTTTCATTTCCATGTTAAAGTTGATGTCTTCTAACGGTAAGTACCCCATTGGAGATCTTTTGTCTTGCTCTAACCGATGTCAAAAACAGTTAACTATTGTCTTGCCTGTGGAAAGCAAATACCACACCGAGACTTCCATTCTTACTGCGTCACCTGTTTAGGCCCAGACCATGACATCCCTCACTGTAGCTTTTGAGCTTTGTTCAACGCCAGAACCATACTTACCTTTATTGTAGCTAATTATTTTTGCTCTCAGTCCTCTTATTCTGATATGGCTTCGGTAAGCCATCCGACTACCAATCTTCTGAAAAAAAAACATAAGGATAAAGACCGAGACAGACTGCACAGGTCCAAAACTGCCAACGACGCTTCCGTTAAGCTAGTCGTCAATTATCCGGTCCTCAGTGAGGTGCTTTTGCAGCCCCTGATGCCCGCTTCATTGGATTCGCAGGCCACTACTGAGACCCGTTCGGAGTCTGGTATGCCGCAAGATTCTTAGACTAAGGATCCTGTGGATGTCTCTACCTTGAATGGATCTGGAGCTGCTGAGCAGACTCCTGCTTCCGAGGAAGTTCTTCGCACTACTGATTCTCTAGACAAACAGATGATGACTCTTGCATCTTAAGTTCTTTCTAAAACTGAGTTTAAGGCCCAGGGTACGAACTACGCGTAAAAAAAATGACCCAAGCTCAGCCATCTGTTTCCATGCCTCAATCTCAAATGCTTAAAATGGCAGAAGACCTTATGCTTTTTAGGGGAAGCCAGGCTACCCCTTCCAAAAGAAAGAGACTTGTCCCCAGTAGTTTTATCTGAACAGGAGCCCAATGACTCTGAGGTTTCTGAATATGAAGACATGCAACCCCTCTCTGTTTGAGGATTATGATGCAGAGGAATCCATTCCTTCTGCCTCTCCACCCAAGGAGTTTTCATTTGTTGAAACCCTACATACATTAATGGAACATTTCCAATGGGAATGTCAGGACTATCCTCAGTCAAAAAAGAGACTTGGGGAATTTTTAAATTTACCACAGCACAGACCTTTAGCCATTCCTCCTGTCTTGGATGTTGTGGATTTTATGGAATCCAGTTCGACTCCTGACCCCCTCCCTTCTGCTCCCAGGGAACTTGATGGGTACTACAGAGTCCCTGACTCTCTCAAATTCCTTTTCAAAAACCCTACTGCTGACCCAGAAATCATCTCCCAAGGACCTAAAGGAATTAAAGCAACCTCAGCTAAGAATCCCACCCCCTCAGGGATTCCCAAGCTTTAGATAGATGGGGTAAAAAAGTATACACCTCTGCAACTCTTGGTATTAGAGCACTAAATTATCAGTTCCACATGCTGAAATATCAGCAGCATACCATGGAACTCCTCAAACAAAAAATATCTTCCTTTCCTGTTTGTGCAGAAAATAAAGAATTGCAAAAGCTTATGCATTCTGCACGAAAAGTTGCTAAGTACACCTTGCAATGCGACTTTAACACCCTAGAAGCATCTTGCAGGGCACCAGTCACTGGTTTTGTCCTTAGAAGGCATGCTTGGCATAAGGAACAGATCTTGCCAGACCACGTCAAATCAAAATTATTGGACGCACCATTGAACAAAGACAATTTATTTGGCACCAAGCCAGAAGAGGTCTTAAAGATGGAAGAAAAAGCTAAATCTATACAGACAGACTTTTTTACAGGTCCAGCCTCCGGGGGTTCAGTAGGCATTGCCCCTCCAAGCATTGGTCCTTTCCGGCACCCTCCAGGCCAGCTCAGCCAAGACCCAGGGGAAGCAGACCCCCCCAGACAGCAGTCCCAGGGAATGCAGAGATCTAAGAAATGGAGTGCCTCCTCTTCAAAAACAGGGAGTGCTAAGCCACAACCTTATGGTAAGAACTCAGTGACTTTACACCTCCACCCCTTATCTCTGCCCACCTGCTTGTGTCCCTGGGAGGAAAACTCTCCTTCCATGCAAAGGACTGGGCCTCTATTACCAACGACCGATGGGTCCTCAACATAGTGTCCCAGGGATACAAATTTTATTTCCACACACTGCCAACCCCAAAAGAGTTTCCAGATCTTCCTCCAAACTAGTGGGCAGTGGCCAAAAAGCAAGTCCATTCCCTGCTCTCCATGAGGACAATACAGCATGTTCCTGCAGACCAGATAGGCCAAGGTTTCTATTCCAGACTCTTCCTGGTACCCTGAAAAGAGGGCACCTGGCCACCCAATCCTTGATCTATGCATTCTAAACACCTTTCTGGTGATAACAAAATTCAAAATACTCACCCTCCAACAGATTCTTCCTTTGCTTTTCAAGGATGCTTGGTTAGCCACCCTAAATATAAAGGAGGCCTACCTACACATCCCAATCAGGGAGTCTTGCAGGAAATGTCTGTGTTTAAGGGCAGGATATATGCCCTTTCAGTTCTCTGCACTTCCCTTTGGCTTATCCACTGTTCCCAGAGTTTTCACAAAATGCCTCGCTCCAGCCATTTCTTTTTGCAGACAAATATTCAGATTTACCCCTACTTAGAAGATTGCCTGATTCAGGCAAACAGTCAGGAAAAGCTATTACAGCACCTGTCCTTTATAAATGACCTACTGACCTCCCTGGGGTATACTGTCAACAAAAAGAAATCAAAACTAGTCCCCACACAAAAAATTGTATTCCTGGGTGCAAGCCTGGACACAGCTTCCCAGGTGGCATTCCTTACTCCAGAAAAACAAGCCTACCTGACAGGCTACTTCTCCCAACTAGCCACTAGAACCCAGTTGTCCGCAAGGAAAATCCAGCAAGCTCTAGGGTTCATGGCCTCCTGCATTCTACTCATTCCATACGGCAGACTGCATATGAGGAAACTACACTGGTACCTAAAAAGCCTTTGGTGTCAACACTCTCAAGACCTGGAAACTATCATACCTATGATACCCTACCTAAGGAAAGATTTTTTTTGGTGGGCAGCAGCATGCGACTACAACAAGGGACTTCCCTTCTCACAACCCCACGCCGCCCAGACCCTCACCACAGACGCATCGGACTATGCCTGGGGTGCACACCTGGACGACGGTAGATGTATTCAGGTCTGTTGGAGCCCAAACCAAATACATCTGCACATTAACCAAAAAGAGATGCTAGCTGTTCAGCGCACCCTGACAGCTTTCAGACCCCTACTCTTCCTGGGGCCTCTAGTCATCAAAACAGACAACACCACAGTGATGTGGGTATATCAACAAACAGGGAGGGGCTCACTCTTATCCTCTCTGCAGGCTCGCCGTTAAACTTTGGCACACGGCCTCAGCCATGCAAATTCACCTGCTAGCACAATTCCTGCCAGGCTCCCTAAACTCTCTGGCAGAAAACTTAAGCAGAAACCTGCTGGACTACATAACCTTCAACCTTGTAACCCAGAAATGGGGCACCCCGAAGGTGGACCTTTTTGCCTTCTACTCCAGTCATCAGCTCATCAAATTCTGCACCAGGGAACCTCACAGCAAGGCCTGGAAAGTGGATGCTCTATCCTTCCAATGGGTAAAGCAAGCTATCTATGCATTTCCCCTCTACCACTCATTTCAAGGGTACTGCTCAAAATAAGGAAGGAAAAACCAAGGGCAATCTTGATTGCCACATACTGGCCATGCCAGCACTGGTACCCACTGCTGCGCAGCCCGTCACCACTGCCACCATGGCACCAACCGCAGATCCCAACACTCCTGACCCAGAAGAATGGAGAATTCATGCATCCACAATTGCAGACCCTGAACCTGGCAGCCTGGCTTATTCCCTGACCTCTCCTCCAACTGCCAGCCTAAGCAAACAAGTCCTGGATGTTATACGCGAGGCCAGATGCCCCAGCACTAGAAAATCTTACGCTGACAAGTGGAAAAGGTTTTGCATCTGGATCCAGGCTAAGGAAGCCGAAACAGCACAGCTCTTCCCTACCTCTCGTCCTGGATTATCTAGCAGACTTACTAGACAGGGGTCTGTCCTTCTCCTCTTTTAATATTCATGCTTCTGCCATCTCTGCTCTTTACAGCACAGAGCCACCTCTCCACTCACACTCTCTCATCAAACAGTCCCAAAGAGGGGCTAACAACTTAAGGCCACCCAGAAGAGCTCCAACCCCAGCTTGGGACCTTAACTTTGTGTTGGAAAAGCTCACCCTATCCCCTTTGAGCCTGCAGCTTCAGCAGAGTTAAATTTCATCTCTTGGAAAACAGCCTTGCTTCTGGCCATCACTTCAGCTAGAAGAGTTTCAGAGCTGCAACCACTCATGGTTGTAGAGCCTTTCATTATTTTCCATGCTGACAGGGTCTCCCCCAGGACTAACCCATCCTTCATGCCTAACGTGGTGTCCAGTGTGTCTCTCAACCAATCCATTTGCCCACCTTTGTCCCTAACCCTCAAAACAAGATGGGAAAGGATTCTGCACTCTAGATGTGGACAGACAGCTCAGATTCTGTCTGGATAGGACTAAATCTTTTAGAAAAAACTGAAAAATTGCTAGTCAGCTTCGCAGCAGGGGCAGAGGGCAAGCCAATATCCAAACAATCAATCTCCAAATGGATAGCACACTGCATCTATTTCTGCTTCAAACAGCATGGGAAACCGCCCCAAAGGGGGTCAGGATGCATTCCACCAGGGCAGCCTCCACCTCTGCAGCTTTTCTCAGAGTGGTCCCCACCAGTGACATCCTGGAGGCTGCAACATGGACTTCTGTTCATACCTTCACCAATAATTTCCACCTGCCTATCTTCTCCAGATCCAGGGCAAGCTTTGCCACCGCAGTTTTGCAGGGCATCCTAGTCGGCCCCCAGTCTTCTTGACTGCCTCCACCCATTCTTCAGCTTTGGGAATCAACACGTGTGTGCCTCCACCCATTCTTCAGCTTTGGGAATCAACACGTGTGTGATTACTGCAACAGTGAAACAGGAAGAACATAGTACAGTTGTATACACTTACCATAAATGTAGATGTTCGAGTGTATTCACTGTTGCAGTTCTGGTTTCCCACCCTCCACCCCCCCTTGTCTCTCTCTCTCTCTCTCTCTCATTTTTTCTCTCTTCCTCCTAACAGGGAATTTTTGTTATTTACTTTCTACTGGTGGTGTTCTTCCACCATAACCCAGATCCCTATTTGTGGGTTCCTGACAACTGGGGCAAGAAAAACTGATGTAGTAGTGTCGGCTGCCTGATTTTATACAACTGACGCCCTGATGTCAGTCCTGGAGTGATGCAGAAATACTAAGCCTCTGGTGTTCGGGCCGACTGAGGGCTACGTCTGGCAGGATAACCCAAGTGTAATGACTGCAGCAGTGAATACACTGGGAACATCTATATTTATGGTAAGTGTACACAGCTGTACTTTCCAAATGGTTGTAGTTCAGTCCATCCTGCATGTTCTGCACAAGGACTATTGGATGTGCTCTACAGATCTCCAGTATGTGTACTTGTATCAAAATAGACAGGAGCTCAGGAGACACCTGTTCTTTTGGCTGGGAGCCAATCACTACCAATTCAGAGCACTGCCCTTTCTACTTACTACAGCCCCCAGGGTGATACCAAATGTATTGCAGTCATGGCAGCTCACTTGAAGCTCAAAGGATTTAAAGTGTTTCCCTGTCTTGACAATTGGCTGTTCACTTCCCCAACCAGGCATCAACTTCTACAAGCTAGGGATTACTTGCTTCACATCTCCAACTCCTTAAGCATTACAGTAAACCTTGCCAAATTGAAGCGGACTCCTGTACAGAATCTGGAATTTATAGGAACTGAACTGGATAATACAACTCAAGTGGTGTCATTACCTCTTCACCGCATCATATCATTGAGAAATGAAGTGCAGGACATAATGTCTCATCCGTCCCCTCCATCAAAACTAGTGTTACAAGTTCTTGGGTCAGTGTCAGCTGCCATTCTTCTAAGTTCTCTAGCAGGATTGTTTATGGGAATCCCTTCAGTGGACTTTGTTGGTTCACTGGTCCATTCTTTACCAGCCTCTCTCACTTCCTGTAAAACTCACTCTGGTTTGCAAACATGTTCACCGGTGCATCTAATCAGATGACCTCTTTCTGGGCAGACCATTGTCCATTTCTCCCCCTGTAACCACAGTGTCCACGGATGCTTCCCAAGTGGAGTGTGTGTGTGTGTGTGTGTGTGTGTGTGTGTGTGTGTGTGTGTGTGTGTGTGTGTGTGTGTGTGTGTGTGTGTGTGTGTGTGTGTGTGTGTAGGGAGCATTTGATGGGAAATATGGTCCAAGGCTCATGGTCCTCCTTAGAGACCAAGCTGCATATCAGTTTCGTAGAGATGATAGCAGTCCTCCTGATGTTCCAAGCCTTTCAGTATGTTCTTCCTGTAGGGACTATTGCAGTACATGTGAACAACATAGCAGTAGTCTAGTACATCCACAAATAAGGAGAAACGTATTCCTACCTGTTGTGCACATGAGGGTGTGGGAATGGGCAATTTCTTCAGACCCCTTTCTTATTGCAATCCACGTACTGGGGAAAATGAATGCACTGGTTGACAGACTCAGTAGATCCAGTCTGATTCCTCATGAGTGGTCTCTCAAACAGTAGCGAATATGATCTACAGCTACTGAGGCCAACCTTGCTGTGACCTGTTTGCTTCTTGTCTCAACAACAAGTGCAGCAAGTACTTTGCTCTGCTCCCCCCCTCCAGGGAGTCACCTAGGGATAGTGTGATTCACGATTGGCCCCTAGGTCTCCTATACTCCTATTCCCCCTCTTCCTCTGATTCTGAGCTTCATACAGAAAACAAGCAGGCTGAAGATCTCTCATCCACATTGCCCCCTTCTGGCCTGGCTCTCAACAGGCTTGGTTCCCCTTCCTCTGGCCTCACTTGAGATATCCTCCATGGTTACTGGAACCCAGTCAGGATCTTTTATCTCATTTGGCAGGAATTCAACATCCCAGTCTCCATGTCCTCAAACTGACCACATGGTTTCTCCATTTCCATTGATACTGTCAAGGCTTGCATCTGCAGTCCATGACATTAGCCTCTCAGAAAGCATCCACCATTAGTTTATAGAAGCAAATGGAAAAGAATTTTGATTTGGGCTTCCAGTCAGAATATTGGCTCCTTTACAATGCCTCCTTCAGCCGTTCTCTTTCTCACTGCCCTTTTAAAGGAAGGGGCTAGTTTTTCTACTGTTAAACTTCATTTGGCAGGTATTCCCAACTTCCATGCAGGAATTTGAACCATTATCTTTGGCATCTTCCAGATTGTGTAAAGCTTGCATGAAGGGGGTCTTCCTCCGTAGATCTCCACTAAAAGATCCCTCTTCTCCTTGGAATTGTATGGTGGTTCTTCAAGGGTTAACTTTGAACCGGTGAACAACTATATGAAGTTTCTCTCTCGGGAGACCATTTTAGTAGCTGCCACTTCAGCAAAAAGAATTTCTGAACTCTAGGCCTCATCGGCTAAGCCTCCTAAAATCATTTTCCATAAGGATAGGGTGTCTCTTTTGGACCAACCCTTCATTTCTGCCAAAAGTGGCTGCTGAGACTAACATTTAACCAGTCCATTCAGTTGCCAGTTTTCTTTCCAAATTTTACTAGTAAAGGCAAACATATGCCGCACCTCCCTGATGTTCACAGATGGTAATGTTTTTGTCTTCACAGAACAAAACAGTGCAAGAAGTCTGATCAGCTCTGTGTGTTCTTTTCCTCCAATTACTTGGGTTAAGCAGTTTCGCAAATTACTCTAGCCAGATTGATCACTGATTGTATTTCACTGAGTTATTCTCAGAAAGATTTGGAGTTGCCTCCTCCTCCTCCTCCTAGAGATGACTCCACTAGATCTATGACTACTTCATCTGCCTTTTCCTCAAGAACTTCCATTGATGACATCTGCACTGCAGCCATGTGGTCCAAAACGTATAGCTTTGTTGCGCATTGCAAGTTAGACACTGTTTCCAGAAGCAGAGCTTCTTTTTGTTTGGCAGTGCTCCAGTATGTCCTTCCTTGAGGGCCTCCCAAGAGTTATGTAACTAGGGATTCTGACCCACTCATGAGGAAGAATGAAAAGGACATCGTCAGATTTAGAAGTTAAGTACTTACCGTAACTTGGCATCTGTGTTGTCAATTTTCATTCTTCCTTCCCACCCATACCCCTGGCCCTTTTTCTCCTTGACATATCTTTGGATGATATGTGAACCATCATGTTCCTGGTTAGAGCTTCAGTCTTTGTTCTGTCTCTATAACACAGTAGGGGTAAGGCAGCAAATTTGATCTGAGGAGTTGGGGATGGAATAGGGCATTATGGATAGAGGGAGGAGCTCGACATTTGGATCCAAATTATTGTAGAGGCGGCATAGTCTGATCCGAGGATTGGATCAGAGACTTGTTTGTAAGGAAGAATGAAAGTGGACAACACAGATGCCAAGTAATGGTAAGTACATAACTTCTAATTGTCTTCTGTTAAGGCCCACCTTTCAGCTATCTCTCCTTGCCTACTTTTGACTCCCCCCATTGGCCTCTAGTTTTGCTGCCAAATTGTTTCTTAGAGGCATCCTTTACATTAGGCCTCCCAGGAAGCATGTCACCCCTTCCTGGGACCTTAATTTCCAATTTTAGAAAAATTAACCTAGGTGCCTTTTGATCCTGCTGCTTCAGTTTCCTTACAGCATTGTTCTTGGAAGACTGTTGTGCTTTTGGCCCTTACTTCTGCCAGATTGGTGTCTGAGCTGCAAGCCCTTATGTCTGTTTCTCCTTTTTTAGTTTTCCATAAAGACAGGGCATCCCTTCGTACTAATCCTTTTTCTGCTCATGGTGGTTAATGAGTTGTCTCTGAATCAGTTTGTGTTTGCTCATTTCTTCCCTTCTCTGCAGTCTGCTAGTGAGAAGGTTTTGCACACCATGGGTTTACATAGACTGCTGAGATAGTATTTGGATAAGAGTAAAGCTTTTAGTGAATCTGAGCAGATTTTTGTTTTCATCTGAGGTCTTTGGGGGTGGCTGTTTCTAAGCAAACCATTTGTTATTGGATATCTAAAGCCATTTCCTTTTGTTATTCTTTTCATGGATGGCAATAGCCTTCCTTCTGTTAAGGCTCATTCTGCTAGGTGATGGCAATAGCCTTCCTTCTGTTTAGGCTCATTCTGCTAGGGCTGATTATCTTCGTGTTTCACTGTTGCAGTCATTACATTTGGTTATCTGCTTGCAGGTAGCCCTCAGTCGGCCTGATTAGTAAAGTCTTGGGTCCTGCTTCGGTTGCTGTCCCTTCTTCCATGATGTCAGGTCGTCAGGGGTATAAAATATGAAGCAGACACCATTACATCAGTCTTTTTTGCCATGTGGTGCCCGAAGCAGTTCACAAGTGCTGGTCGTCCGACTCCTGAAATTTTTGTTTTCGAGTTTCAGAACTGAAGTCTTCAACTAAAGCTAAGTACCCCGTTGAAGAAACTTTTTCTTGCTCCTTACCAATGTCAGTAAAACTTAATAATTGCATTACTTGTGGAAAGCAAATACCTCAAAGATTTTCATTTGTGCTGTATTCCTTGCCTAGGCCCTGACCTTGCTATCGGTTTTGTGCTTTATTTAATCAGGGCACTATCCGTCGTCTGTATATTTTCGACTCTAAATATTTCGGTTCTCGGTTTAGTTATCCAGAAATGTCGTCTGTTAGCCATCCGACTACCGGGATTCCAAAAAAACACAAAGATAAAGACAGAGACAGGCCGCCGAAGTCCAAAACTGCCAATGGCGCTTATCCTAAGCCAGTCACCAGTTCGCCGGTAACTCAGTGAGGTGCTTTCGCAGCCCCTGATACCCGCTACTTCTGATTCACAGGCCTCTACTGAGACCCATTTGGAGTCTGGTATGCCACGAGATGCTTCAGCTATGAGACCTGCGGATGTCTCTACCTTGGGTGGGCCTGTAGCCGCTGTGCAGGCACCGGCTTCTGAGGGTGTATTCAGGGTTACGGACTTGCATATTAAACTGACGCCTCCTTCTTTACTTGGGCTTAAATCTCGATCCATGCCTAAAAAAACGACGCCCAGGCCACATGCTCAGGCCTGTATGCCTAAAAAACAAATGAGAAGAAAGGCTGAAGATCTAATAACTCTAATCAGGGGTAGCCAACCCCCCTCCCCTTCTAGGAGGCCTAGGATTGAAGTTGATTATGAATCTTCTGATCAGGATTCTCTTTCTGATTCTTCTGATGATATGGATTTGCCCTTATCTACTTATGAAGGTTCTGATGCAGAGGACTGCATTACCTCTGCTTCCCCTCCTGAGGATTTTTCTTTAGGGGAAATCTTACATACTCTAAGGGAGCATTTCCACCGGGAAAGCCAGGATTTTTCTGATTCAAAAAAGAGGCTTAGGGATTTCCTTCTACTTCAGCATTGGCCTTTAGCTATTCCTCCTATACTAGACATTGTTGATACTTTTTTGGAATCTAGTTTGGCCCCCGATTTCCTGCCTCCTGCTCCCAGAAAACCTGACAGATACTACAGGGTCCCCGAGTCCCACAAGTTCCTTTTTAAAAATCCTATTGCAGTTCCAGAGACTGTCACAGGGGCTCAAGGGCATTAAGGCTTCTACTGCTAAAAATCCTACCTCTTCTGATAGATAATCCAGGGCGCTGGATAGATGAAGTAAGAAGGTTTACACTTCTGCAACCTTGGCCATTAGGGTTTTAAACTGCCAGTTTCATATGTTAAAGTATCAGCAACATGTTATTGGACTGCTTAAATAGAAAATGATGATTCCTGACTGTGTGGAAAATAAAGAATTACAGGATTTAATGCATTCTGCTGAACAAGTTGGAAAACATACTTTGCAATGTGGTTTTGATTCATTAGAGGCCTCTTGCAGGGCTGCTGTTACTGGGTCTCTGCTCAAAGGCATGCTTGGCTTGAGCAATCTTTGCCTGATCATGCTGATGCTCCTTTAAACCAGGACCGCCTGTTTGGCAACTAGGCTGAGGAAGTTCTTAAGACGGACGATAAAGCTAAATCTATGCAAACTTTTTTACAAGTTCAGCCTTCTAGGTTTAGTAGGCACAGGCCCTCTAAGAATTGGTCCTTTCCAGTCCCTTCCAGGTCTTCTCAAGCCAAACCCAGACACAGCAAAAACTCCAGATTTAAATTTCCAAGCACTTATCAACTGACTGCCCCTTAGGGGGGGAAAGATTGCTCTTCATGCAAAGAATTGGGAACTCTTTACCCAAGACAAATGGGTTTTAAATATAGTGTCCCAGGGATACAGATTTCACTTCCACACGTTGCCAACACCAAGCGGGTTGCCGGACCTACCCCCAAATCAGTGGGCAGAGGCCCACAAACAAGTACTTTCTCTCAAGCATGGGGGCTATTCAACTGGTACCCGAAGCGGAAAAGGGACAAGGTTTCTACTCGAGGCTTTTCCCGGTACCCAGAAAAGACAATTCATGGCGTGGACCTGTCTACTCTAAACACCTTTTTGGAGATTCCAAAATTCAAGATGCTGACTCTTCACCAATTACTTCCTATGCTAGGCAAAAGATGCCTGGTTGGCAACACTAGATTTAAAAGAAGCATAAATATATCAAGAAAAAAACGAAAGAATATGGAGCAGTGCAGAGAAAAGACAAAACTGAACAATAAATGCACTGAGCCTGCAAGGCTGAAGTCATAGTATAAAAACATAGTTTAATGTAGGATAAAATAGAAGTGGTAAGCGCTTTCATGATCACAAAGTCGCTTCATAAGACAAACACTTCTATAAAAAGCATGAATATATACTTGTTGAACAATCACCTGACAATCGTCTTAGTTAAGCGGAATCACCAAATATGGTATAAATACATCTCATAGAATATATATCAATTAACCTGGCTAAATTAAATGCATTTCAGGTGTGGATAAAAAATTATGTATTTATACCATACGTTTTTATACTATGACTTCAGCCTTGTAGGCTCAGTGCATTTATTTTTCATTTAAAAGAAGCATACCTGCACATCCTAATCAGGGAATTTTGCAGAAGATACCTACACTTCAAAGCAGGCTGCATGTACTATCAGTTCTCTGCACTGCCCTTTGGCTCATCTACTACGCCCAGGGTATTCAGAAAGTGCCTAGCTCCAGTTATTCCATTTTTCAGGCAAAGAAATATTCTAATGTACCCATACCTGGAAGATTGTTTAATTCAGGCAGAAATCCAGGACATACGTTTGAATCATCTGGCCTTTGTACAAAGGGTTCTAATTTTTCTGGGGTACACCATAAAAGCAAAGAAATCACACCTGGTACCCTGTCAAGAAATTATATTCCTGGGTGCAAGCTTGAATACAACTTCCCAGATAGCTTACCTCACACCAGAGAAACAAATTCATTTGACAACCTACTTCAAACAAGTGGCCACAAAAACCCTGCTGTATCTGCAAGACAAATACTGCAAACCTTGGGGTTAATGGCCTCCTGCATTTTTCTAATTCCATATGCAAGACTGCATATGAGGAAACTACAGTGGTATCTAAAAAGCCTATGGTATCAACATTCTCAAGACCTAGAAACAATGATTCATATCATACCTTGCCTACGCCTAGAGTTCCTTTGGTGGGCAGAGGCCTGCCACCAAAACAAGGGACTACCTTTCACACCACCCCCTGCCCCCCAAACCCTAACAGACTCATCAAACTATGCCTGGGGGGCTCACTTGGCGGGAAGTGCATTCAGGGCAAATGGAACCCAAGTCAAATGCACCTGCATATCAGTCAAAAAGAAATGTTAGCTGTACAGAATGCTCTGACAGCTTTCAGGGATCACATTCTTCCAGGACAACTAATAGTAAAGACGGACAACACCACTGTTATGTGGTACATAAACAAGCAGGGGGTACATATTCTTACCCCCTCTGCAGACTAGCCATGGCGTTGTGGAACACAGCCCTGAGCTACCAAGTGCACCTACAAGCTCAGTTCCTGCCAGGAAAATTAAATACACTGGCAGACAGACTAAGCAGAAACCTCATGGACCCACACGAGTGGAAACTGGAACCAAGGATTTTCAAAATGTTGACAAGCAAATGGGGGTAGCCCAGATATAGACCTGTTTGCCTCTCCCCAGAACTATCAATTGGACAACCTTTGCACAAGGACTCCCCACAAACAAGCCTGGAAAGAGGATGCTCTGTCCTTCAGCTGGAAAAACCTATCAGACTATGCCTTCCCCCCTCTGACTCTGTTCTCCAAAGTACTACTAAAAATCAAACAGGACAAGCCAAGGATGATTTTGATTGCTCCAGACTGGCCGCCCCAACACTGGTACCCCCTCTGGCGCAGTGTGTCACAGTTATCTCCATGGCACCTGCCTCAGACTCCTTCCCTGCTGTCTCAGCAGGAGAACCAGATTCTGCACCCTCAGCTTCTAGCACTGAACCTTGCAGCCTGGCTAATTACTTAAACTCTCCTTTATCATTCCTCAGCAAACCTGTGATGGATATCATTTTAGAGGCAAGGAGGCCTAGTACTAGAAAATCTTATGCTGAAAAATGGAAAAGATTCTGTGCCTGGAACCAATCTCAAGGGATAAGCACAGCAGCGCCCAGTTTACCTCAGATTTTACAATACTTAACTGAGATGCTTCACAAGAGCCTGTCTTTCTCCTCCATTATAATGCACGCCTCAGCCATTTCAGCTCATAACACAGAACCTCCCCTCTTCTCTCATCCACTGCTCAAGCAGTTCCTCAGAGGGGCCAAAATTTGAGACCACCCAGGAGAGCTCCAACCCCAGTCTGGGACCTTAACTTTGTCTTGGAGAAACTCACTCTACCTCCTTTCGAGCCAGCTGCTACTGCAGACTTAAAATTTCTTTCTTGGAAAGCAGCTTTCCTTTTAGCAATCACTTCAGCTAGAAGGGTATCTAAATTACAGGCCCTTATGACAGTGGAGCCTTTCATCATCTTTCATGCGGGACAGGGTGTCCCTCGGAACCAGTCCATCCTTCATGCCCAAGGTGGTATCCAGTTTGGCTCTTAATCAGTCCATTCATTTGCCAACCTTCTTTCCCAATCCACAGAATAAAGGGGAACGGATACTGCATTCCGTAGAGGTGCACAGACAACTTAGATTCTACTGGGACAGGACTAAACCTCAAAGGAAATCTGAACAACTGCTGGTGGCATTTGCTGCAGGGGCAGAGGGGAAGGCTATTTCAAAGCAAACCATTTCTAAATGGATAAGTCAATGCATTCATTTCTGCTATAAGCACCATGGAAAACCTATCCCCCAGGGGATCAGACCTCACTCCACCAGGGCTGCATCTACCTCTACAGCCTTTCTCAGAGGCGTCCCTACCAGGGACGTCCTAGAAGCTGCTACCTGGAGTTCTGTACATACTTTCACCAAGCATTATCATTTGCCAATTTTCTCTAAATCCAGAGCTGGCTTTGCCACTGCAGTCTTGCAGGGCCTTATAGCTGGCCCTAATGTTATCTAAATTCATCCTCCCAACCATAGCTTTGAGAATCTACCCAAATGTAATGACTGCAACAGTGAAACACGAAGAACATAGTACAGTTGTGTACACTTACCATAAATGTAGATGTTCACTGTTGCAGTCCTGGTTTACCCTCCCTCTAGTCCCCTAACGTCTTTTGACTATACCTCTACTTTCATTTACTATGCTTAAAAGCCTTTTTGGTGTATTTGCTTTTTTTGTTAGCGGTATATCTCTGTACTTTTATATTTAATTGCTTCCCATTAGGGGGGCACCTGACATCTGGGGCTGCATGTTTTATACCCCTGCCGACCTGACGTCATGGAAGAAGGGGCAGCAAACAACTCAAGGCCCAAGACTTTGTTAATCAGACCGACTGAGGGCCACCTGCAGCAGATAACCAAATGTAATGACTGCAACAGTGAATACGCTCTTAACATCTACATTTATGGTAAGTGTACACAACTGTACTTTTCTTCCTCTGGTGATTTTTTTTTTTTTTTTTTTTAAGGGTTTGGATACTAATTCTATTCTTGAGGCAGCTACCTGGACTTCCATGTATACCAAGCACTGTAAGTTGGATGTGATCTCAAGGGCCAGAGCTGGCTTTGCCAGAGCCATACTTCATGGCTTCCTAGAGAGCTCTACTGGCCCTTCCTCCTCCCAGTCGTCTTCCTGAGCTTTTGCATTCTCTTTATTATAAAGAATACTTTAACAGTGATATAGAAGGATGTAGTACAATTGTATAAGATTGTACAGTAACAGTAGATGTCCTTCTCTTCACTGTTGCAGTATTGCCCCCCCCCCCCCCGGTCCTTTTTCCTTCTAGTTGTGCTGGTTGCCTACTAGTATCCTTGGGCTGTCGTTCCTTATGGGGTTTTTCAGTTCTGAGGATTGTATGCCCGGGTGTCACTTTTTTACCCTATGCTCTGTGTGTGTGTGTGTGTGTGTGTGTGTGGGGGGGCATGTTTGACGAACAGCGTACCCTCTACAGCCTAAAGGATTTTGTATTCTGGCCGAATGTTAGGTTGCCCTTGGCAGGGAATCCCAGTTGTAAAGAATTCTGCATTAGTGAAGAGAAGGGCATCTAATGTTATGGTAAGATTTTACGCAACTGTACTTTGTGTCTGAGAAACTCAGACAAGCACTCGTTTAACCAGCAGGAACATTACTTAAGTTTCTGACATGGCAGTGATCCCTTCTGCCTGCTATTACATCAGGTCAGAAGATTTCAGAATTGCAAGCACTTCAGTGCAGGTAATCTTTTTTGGTGTTCCATAAGGATATTCGGCGTGAGAACAAACTCTTCGTTTATGCCTAAACATTGCAACAGAATTTTTGTTCAGCATAGTATTCACTGATGCAGCCCTCAAGTTTGGGATATCCTGTTTGCAGGTAGTCAGTGGCTGGCCTGACTTCCAGGGATTTGGCTTTTGTTCTCCCACCAAGGTGTAGATACATCAGTAGTATAAAAGATACATTGGTGAGCACCATGTTCTGAACATTTTTGCGTTGCAATGTGTGTAGCCATGTTTTTAATTTTTGTAAGGGTCAGTCTGTTGGTTGGTGTACTTCCAGCAGCCAGAAAAGTACCCCAAAGGGAATTTTTTCCTCTTATTTAATTGATTTTGTCTGGTGTCTATTAATGAATCCAGTTCTTAAGAGTATTTTGTTGAGGTTAATGCCTGAATGGCATGTGGGGGAGGGGGCTGGAATTCCCCACAAGGATTTTCAATTTCGATGATTATCTGTCTTATGCCTAGAACACAACTTGGACTCCAGCTTGCAATGTACTTTAACCCAAAAGACAGTCTCGTCACTCTCTCCAGGAGCTTGCATGTAGAAAAGCACATCCATAGATGTCCTTCAAGAATGCAACTGCAGTCCTGACATACGGGTTGTCCTGCCTCAGGCAGCCCTTCGGTCGGCCGGATTCCAAAGTCTGGGTCCGGCGTCGGCTGATGTCGCCTCCTCCCTGACATCAGAGCGGCTGGGGTATAAAGGCATCAGCCGGTGCCATCTTCTTCAGTCTTTCTTGCCGCGCGGTGCCCGAAGCAGAAGCAGTTTGCAAGTGCCGGTCGGTCAGCTCCTGTGTTTTCAGTTACCAAAGTCATCTAAAAAGCTAAGTACCCCGTTGGGGAACATTTTTTCTTGCCTCAGCCGATGTCAGAACAAATTGAGAAAGTTAATAATTGTTTGTCTTGTGGTAAACAAATACCTCATAAGGACTTCCATTCTTACTGCCTCCCTTGCCTGGGCCCAGACCACGACGTCTCGGCCTGTGCTTGCTTTAATAAGCGCACTCTCAGGCGCCGGGCAGAATTTGCCAAAAACGTTTTGGACGAATCCTTTGCTTACATCATGCCGTCGGACAACCGACAGCACAAACTACCAAAAAACGTAAGGACCGGGACCGACACCCTCGGCCCGCGTCTTCTACTGATACTACTCCTAAGCCCTCCGCGAGTGCTTCGGTCCCTTCGGAAGCGATTATTCAACCGCTCCAGGCCGACGACACTGCATTAACACGCTGTTCGGTCTCGGAGCCTACACTGGTGCCGGTTGTTGATTTTCCTCCAGAAACCGAAGTTCTCGATCTACCCGACACCATTCCTGTTGACAAGGTTACTCCTGCACGTGGGGCAGCTAGGCCTCCTGTATCCATGTCCATCAAGGCCTTTGTACGTGCTAAGGCCGCCAGCCAGGCCAAGGCCCATCCAAAGCCTACCTCACAGGCCCCTTCTTCTGATAGACAGATCATGTCTCTTGCTGCAGATCTAATCTCTCTTATCAGGGGGTCTCAGCCCCATCCAGACAGAGGTTCTCAGCCACCTGCAGAAAAAAGGCCTAGAACTGAGCAGGCCGACAACCTCTCTTCAGATGAAGCCTCTGGGGTTTCAGAGCATTCAGATACGCAATAAGAATCCTTGCAAGCCTATGAAGACTCTGATGCTGAGGAATCAATTCCCTCTGCCTCTCCTCCGGAGGATTTTTCTTTCGGTGAAGTCCTCCACTCCACGAGGGAACATTTTAAGTGGCAGGGTCGGGAATTCTCTAATTCTAGGAAAAGGCTCCGTACCTTCCTCAAGTTTCCCCAGCACAGGCCTTTGGCTATCCCTCCAGTTTTGGATGTCCTGGATGATGTATTCTCAGACTCCAGTGCTTCCCCTGATTCTCTCCCTCCTGCTCCTGTCAAGCCAGACAGGTATTACAGGGTCCCTGACACTCACAAGCATTTCTTTAAGGCCCAATCTGTGGATCTAGAAACTATTTCACAGGGCCCCAAAGGAGTGGCTTCTCCCTCGGCCAAAAATACACTACCAGCTGACAGGGAAGCAAGGTCCCTGGAGAGATGGGGTAAAAAAGTTTATACCTCTACCACCCTTGCCATGAGGTCACTTAACTGCCTTTTTCATATGTTTAAGTACCAGGATTTTTTGCTGGATGATTTGCAGAAAAAGCTAGCCTCTCCTGAGCCTATAGCTAGAAAGGCATTGCAGGATTTGGTTCATAATTCTCAGCAGGTTAGAAACCATTTTCTTCAGTGTGGTTATGATGCATTGGAGGCTTCATGTAGGGCAGCTATGACAGGGGCTGTTATCCGTAGACATGCTTGGTTGAAAGAGCAGCCACTGCCGGATCATGTTAAAGTAAAGCTCCTGGACGCACCTCTGGATAAACAGAAGCTTTTTGGTGCTAATGCTCAGGATGTGTTGAAGTCTATTGAGGAGAAGGCAAAATCAGTACAGACAGTAAAAGATTTCTTCCAGGTTCAGCCACCCAGATTCAGCAGGAATTGGCCTTCAAAGAATTGGTCCTTTCCAGACTCAGACAAGTTTCAAAGGGGAAAGAACAGGCATGCACGAGGTAGAGGGCAATATCGAGGCTCCTACAGGGGCCGCCAGTGGCAACCTCAAAATCAAAGTGGCGGCACAGGTACTTCACCTGCACCACAGGGACAATCACAATGACTTACCTATCGCTCCGCCTTCCAAGGCTCAAAGAGAAGCACCTTTAGGCGGAAAGTTATCTCTATTCTCAAGAAACTGGCACATTATAACAAAGGACAATTGGATTCTGGACATAATAGACAGAGGTTACAAGTTCCACTTCCATACTTTACCAACAGGACAAGGCATGCCAAACCTGCCACAAAATCAAAGGGCAGAGGCACTCACTGAAGTCTCAAAGCTGTTACAAATAAAAGCAATAGAGAAGGTTCCTCCTCAGGAACAAGGCCAGGAATTTTACTCAAGACTGTTCCTTGTTCCAAGAAAAGAAAAGCAATGGAGGCCTATTTTGGACTTGTCCGTACTAAATACTTTTCTCATGGTGCCAAAATTCAAGATGCTGACGTTACAGCAACTTCTTCCCATGTTGGGCAAGGGGTCGTGGCTGGTTACTCTGGACCTCAAGGAGGCATACTTGCATGTCCCTATCAGACACAGTTGCAGAAGATACCTCAGATTTCTTGCAGGAACAGAGCATTATCAATTCTCAGCATTGCCGTTTGGCTTATCTACTTCGCCCAGAGTATTCACGAAATGCCTGGCATCAGTAGTGGCACACTGCAGACTCCAGGGGATTCAAATATACCCTTACCTGGACGACTGCCTCATACAAGCAGACAGCAAACAAACCTTGACAAAACACTTGGATTATGTCATTCAGTTGCTACAGGCTTTGGGATACACAGTCAACATTCAAAAATCAAGACTACTGCCATCCCAAGAGATTATTTTTCTAGGAGCAAAGCTGAACACACAGCTAGAAATGGCCTTTCTCACAGAGGAGAAACAAGAGCATTTGACAGACTACTTCAAAAGCCTAGCAAAACTAACCCACCTGACCGCAAGGAAGACCCTGCAGGCCCTGGGGTTCATGGCATCTTGCATTCTTCTAATCCCTCTGGCAAGACTACACATGAGAAAACTACAATGGTACCTCAAAAGCTTGTGGTCTCAACACAGCCACAACCTAGAACACATAATTCCTCTCATACCATGCCTGCAAAGGGAATTTTTATGGTGGGCTCAAGCAAGTCACTTAAACGAAGGCATGCCTTTCAGCAAAGCTCCAACAAGTCAAACTATTACAACAGATGCCTCAGACCATGGATGGGGGGGGGGTGCACATGGATGGCAGATGCATTCAAGGGCAATGGACTCCCATGGAAAGGCATCAGCACATAAATCAAAAAGATGTTGGCAGTGATGCATGCAATAGAAGCCTTTGGAAAATTTCTTCAGCAAGGCCATCTGCTAATAAGGACAGACAACACCACTGTCATGTGGTACATAAACAAACAAGGGGGCACTCATTCCTACCCCCTCTGCAGACTAACAATGACTCTTTGGGAAAAGTCCCTGAAACTGAACATCTACTTGCAATCCCAGTTTGTTCCGGGCAAGGACAATGTTCTGGCAGACTGGTTGAGCAGAAATTTCTTGGATCCACACGAATGGATGCTGCACCCACGCATTTTCTCACAAATAACTGCATGGGGAAGGCCAGACATAGACCTCTTTGCATCTCCTCTCAGTCATCATCTGGAAAGGTTTTGCACAAGGATTTACCATCCTCTAGCTTGGAAAACGGATGCTCTTTCCTTCAGTTGGAATGCCCTAACAATTTATGCATTCCCTCCCCTACCTTTAATCACCAAGGTGTTACTGAAGATCAAGACAGAACAACCAAGAGGAATCTTGATAGCTCCAGACTGGCCAAGGCAACACTGGTACCCACTGCTACTGAGCATTACTCACACCAAACCGTGGCCCTTGCCTCAATGGCCTCAGCTCCTGACTCAGCACAACTACAAAACTGTTCATCCGAAGCTGCAAACCTTAAAGCTGACAGCTTGGAGAGTTCCATGACTGGGATCCACGACTCCCTCTCCAAAGAGGTTCAGGAAATTTTTTTGGAGGCACGCAGACCTTCCACCAGAAAAACCTATTCGGCCAAATGGAAGAGATTCACCATCTGGAATGTCAACAAGGGCCAGGATGCATCCCTGATGAACATGCCTCTGATATTAGAATACTTGGCAGAAATGTTTTGCAGTGGCCTGTCATACTCTTCCATCAAAATCCACGCTTCAGCTAATCTCAGCACATTACAACTGTGATCCACCTGTGTTTTCGCATCCTTTGCTAAGACAGTTTCTAAGGGGTATAAAGAATATCAAACCTCCAAGGAAACAACCAATTCCTGCATGGGACCTCAATTACGTCTTGGAAAAATTAACTCTTCCTCCTTTTGAACCAGCAGCATCTTCAGAAATGCAATTCCTATCTTGGAAAACGGTTTTCCTGTTGGTAGTCACTTCAGCAAGAAGAGTCTCTGAGACACAGGCCCTCATGGCAGTTCCTCCTTTCCTCATCTTTCATCAGGACAGAGTTTCTCTTAGGACCAATCCTTCCTTCATGCCTAAGGTGATATCCAGAGTGTCTCTAAACCAAGCAATTCACCTGCCTACTTTCTTTCCTAACCCTCAAAACAAAGGGGAAAAGCTGTTGCATACTTTAGACATTCACAGGCAACTACGCTACTACTTGGACAGAACAAAGTCTACCAGGAAGTCTGACCAACTGTTCGTAGCCTATGCTGCTGGGGCACAAGGAAAGGCAGTCACCAAGCAAACTATCTCAAAATGGATTGGACACTGCATCAGATTCTGTTATTCTTTCCATGGAAAAAGTGTGCCAGTCAATATTAGACCACACTCCACCAGAGCTATGGCCACATCCACAGCCTTTCTAAGAGGAGTGGCTACAAAAGATATTCTAGAGGCTGCTACATGGAGCTCCGTGCATACATTTACCAAACACTACAACCTGCCAATTATACTCCAGAGCCTGAGCAGGCTTTGCTTCGGCAGTCCTGCAGGGCCTTCTAGCTACACCATCTCTTGCTTAGTCCTACCACCCCCAGCTTGGCTATGGTATTCAACCCATATGTGAGGACTGCAGTTGCATTCTTGAAGGACATATTACAGTTTTGTACCTACCATAAATGTAGATGTCCGATAGATATGCAACTGCAGTCAGGTTTTCCCTCCCTCCTACCCCTCTGTTTTTTCCCTTGCGTCCATTTCCCCCCCTTTTTTCCTATAAGCTGGGGGATATCTGTTATGGTTTATCTGTTTATTACTGTTGTGCATTTCTGGATTTTTTGTTTATCCATTCACAAAATTTAGCCTTCCTTGGAGGGCACCTGGCATCTGGGGCAAGAAACACTGAAGAAGATGGCGCCGGCTGATGCCTTTATACCCCAGCCACTCTGACGTCAGGGAGGAGGCGACATCAGCCGACGCCGGACCCAGACTTTGGAATCCGGCCGACTGAAGGGCTGCCTGAGGCAGGACAACCTGTTTGTCAGGACTGCAGTTGCATATCTATCGGACATCTACATTTATGGTAGGTACAAAACTGTACTTTCCTGGACTCCATGGTACTTGCCAAAGCCTTTGGCAGCCTCTCTCCTAAGGAAAAAACTTTGAGAGGGAGATGCATTGAGAAAACTGAAAATGTCTCTGACTGGAGTTTTCCTGGGCTCAGGGAACCTGAGGACTGATGCACACTTTTTTAGCTCTGGCAATGGAGTCTCCTCTGAGGCCTCTGACATGACTTCCTGTAGGCATTCACACTTATGATGGAAGGGCCCATACTGTGATTTCTGAATGGTGAAGGTGGGATCTCAACTCTCCAGGAATGCAGGAAGCTTGTGGTGACTGCATTGATGGTTATGGTCCAGTCTTCATCTTAAAGCCTCTAGGATGGCTGTTCCAAAAGTCATGAGGCAAAAAAACAGTGAAACATAAACTGGTGCCTGCCAGCGTGTATTGGCATATGCCATATGGTGCCTTTTCCCACTTCACTTCCTGGTTTTCCAGAGTCTTTAGCTGAGTAATTTGCCTTTTTTGAAGACTAGAAGGCCAGACTTGAACATACTTGAGATGTCTGAGGCCCCTTCGTAAAAAAGAAAAGATGGACCCTCTGCAAAAGGACTCTGATGATTATAACACAGAAGCTGATAAGCTGACATATTTGGGCCAGATTTCATCTGCTGAAAAGTGATCGACACCACAGATAACTTAGCCACTGCTTTATCACCAGAGGATTTTTTCCCCTCTGCACATCAACTTCATGTGCTGAAGGAAGTTCTCACGAACAAGCGAAAAAGTTTTCTGCAGCCCAGCAATGGTACAGAGATTTTCCTGGGCTTGTTTGAACCTAAAGCTATGTCTTTCCTTCCAGTGCTAGATGTCCTGGTTGATGACCTCATTAATACATCTGTGTGGCCTGACTCCCTTCCCTCTCCTCCTAGGAAGCTCTTGGGTGTCTATACAAGAACCAATTGGCAAATTCAGATACATTGTTTCCGGACCACAACAAGGCAGCAGTCGCTATTCCAGTCAGAAATCATATTCCCAATGATAAGGAAAGCAGAGCTTTTGGTATATATATGGAGTAAAAGTACACTTAACCTGCTAGCATTTCCAGAAGATTTACTAGCATCAATACCTGCTACAGAAGATGAGGGCTAAAACAGGTTGGAAGACAAAGATATGAAGCAAGAGATGCAGGACCAATGTGATCTCTCTTGACATTACCAAATGTTGAAAGGAATGTGACTGTGATCTTGTGGGTGCATCATGCAGGGCAGCAGATGTACAGAGTCTTTAATGTGGAAGTATAACTGGCTGAGCATGATGCTCCTTTCAGGGAACATCAAGGCAGAGATACCAAATGCACCATTCAACGAGGATTACTTATTTGGTCCCCCTGCTGAGGAACTTCACAAATTAAAAAATGGTGAAAAAGGGAGACCATCCAGTCTGTAGGGCAACTTTTACAGGCCTAAGTTCACGGATAATGCTGAAATTTCACAGTAAAAGCTTGGCCCTCTCACCCAATACCTGGGAAAAGAATGAAGGGGAACTTTAAGGAAGATTGAAGTCAGTGGGCCTTCAGAGATGAGACCTCCAGAGGGATCATCCTTGTCTCAGCCAGGCTGACCCCCAGCCCAGTGTACTGTTCCCAACAACTTCCTTAATTTTGTATCCTGAAAAGACTTGAAACTGTCGCAAAATGCTCCACAACAACAGTATATATTTTTATAGATTTAAAGGCAAGATGCCTGAAAATAAAGCCAACCTTTCTTGGTTGCTATACCAATTATATCCGTAAATGTCTCATTCCCATGTTTTTTTGGCAGTGGTTCTAAACAGAAAGGAAGTAAAGAAGGAAAAGGGCTTCCCACCTGGTTCCTTTGTTCAAGCATAATTCATTAGAGAGGAGCTTTCCCACTTTTAATTCTTGCCTCTAATCCTTCATATATCCTCCAGATTAACCTTATTGTGTCATGGAATGCAGATGCTCTCATTGCCCTACTCGTAAAATCCCAGCTTACTCTGATGAATGCTTTTCCTGCATCAAGACCCACCAACAGCAGTAGTATTTTCTTACATTTGCCATCTCCGTGGATCATCCTGTTAATGCAGTTAAATGTTTGCTTCAACTCCACAAGTTATTTTATTTTCTATTTTTGACCGGGTTAGTCCCACTGGGCTAGTAGCCTTTTACATGGGAAACCCACGATGGTATTTATACTGCTATGGTAAATTTGGCCATAGGCTCAGGGAACTTGCCCTACTATTTCGATATGTGCCATGGGATCTTTTGCACTCACCTGAACTTCCATCAACTCAAGCAGATGGGGTCTTGGTTTAACGTATCATTCGAAGGAATGCAGTCAGGAGTTTAGCGACCCCTTATATTGCACTTTAGTGTCGGTAATTAATTTGATTAGTGTTACAGCAGAACCCACGTCCTTCAGCCCCAAAAGCGAGTATGCTGCCTGTTGTTCTTCTGACACTACATGACACAAAACCACCTTGATCCATTACTGTCAGATCTAATGTCCTTTTCATTTATCCTCTCTAATGGGTTCAGATATGATCCTCTGATCTGACTCTGCCGCATTTATCAGACTTTGATTACAATTCTTGAGCTTCTCCCTGTACCCACAATGCTCTACTCCATCCCTATTGCCTCAGATCTTGTTTGCTGCCATCATGGACAGATGCAGGTTCCACTTTTGAGTGATTTAGCTGGAACAGCCATTTCCAGTAGAGGAACTTCCCCTGTCTTCCGATACCTTTTCAGAGAGTCTCACAGAAGAGGTCCCTTGAAAGAGAATGTTTAAGAGGAGACCCATAGACTCCCTTGTGGAGTTTGTCATGGAAGACACTGATTTTGATGGAGAAAGGGGACCCTCAGGTCACCACCAGATGAACTCTCTTTTGGAGATAGTTTAGATCCTGAAGCAGAGGAGTGGCTGGTTACCCCAAACTCTCTCGTCTGAAGAATCAGTGTTCTTGGAGGCTTTTGGTTTTGGCCTGTCAAAGTAAACTTTATTGTTATATAGAGCATCACAGAGGAAAAGGTGCACATCATTGCACAAAATTTCGATACACAGGCTCTTACCATATGAATGACGGTATACAGAAGGAAGATAGACTAAATTAATAAAAATTAAATAAAAATAAATACAAAAAGTAAGATACTAAAAAGTAAAAGTAAAACAAATTTGGAAACTCTGTCAGAAATGCAAAAAATACAACAGCAGTAATAGATTCAGTAGAAATATAAGTATATGCAAAAACAGTACTATAATAAATGAAGCACACATGTAAACTTACCCACCGCCACCAATATATACCATAAACTTAGTTTACAGTATTCCTAGTGCATACAGAAACGTATGAAGTGAGCCATTCAGAGAATTTATGTAAAGAACAATGACATATTGCACACAAAAAATGTTTTACGCATGTAGCGTGTTAGACTATGGGTTTTGTTATTCAGCAGTCAGATAGCGTGTGGGAAGAAGCTATAATGGAATCTGGATGTCCTGCATCTAATACTTCTGTAGCGCTTCCTTGTTTGCAGGAGTTTCAACAGTACATGAGCCGGATGGTGTATATCCCTCAATAGTTTTTGGACTGTGCCATAGCATTTGTTTGAATATATGTTCATAGGTTCATAGGTTTATACTAGGCTATCTGCCCCAAGGCATTTATAAGCCTAGCCCGAATTTTTGTGGCTTACGCCACCCCTTATATGAAAAAATACTGTACCCATTAGTTTGTTGTGCCTCTGTCCAGCAGTGACACAGAGATGATTCCCGGGGTAAACCCACGATCTCCCATCCACAGGTCAAGATTTCTCTTGAACAGAGCCAGCGAGGTGCTCTGCCTCACATGGACCGGGACTCTATTCCACAGCATAGGGAGTCTCTGAGTGATAAATCTATCCCTCCAGCACGTCCTATTTATATCCGTGCTAAGGTTTAAGTCGCTTGCTCTAGTGGTTTTGGTGGATTTGGATTTTTTGAGGTGGAGCATGTCCATTAATTCCGGGTTGGACATGGCCTTGTATGTCAGGCACATGTCACCTCTGAGCAGACAGTATGCGACTGAATAGAGCTGGAGTTTCTTCAATCTGGCAGCATATGACAGATTTTGGAGTCCCTTTATCCTTTTGGTGAGAAACTTTTGGGGTGTCTCCAATTGCTGCAGATGTCGGGCGAGATACATCCCGAATGGGGCATTATACTCGATCATTGGTCTGATAAGTGAAGAGTACAGGGGAACAATGACCTCACTAGATCTGGATGTGAATCCCTTCATGATCAGGTGGGCAATGTAGAAGGTCTTTCTAACCACTTTAGCAACGTGAGTGTTAAAAGAAAGGCCACTGTCAACCTGGGTCCCCAGGTCCCTGATAACCTCTTCTGTGCTTAGTGGATTGCCACCTATATGGTAGCTTGGGGTTACCTTGTTTTTCCCGAAGGGTATGACTATACATGTTTTGGCATTTAACTTCAGGCCATGGCTCTGGCACCAGCTATCTGTTTCCGTGAGTCCCTTCTGAAGGATATCCGTGTCCGATGCACTTTCCACTATGGCACCCAGTTTGCAGTCGTCTGCAAACTTTGTCAGCCAAAGACCTCCCATGTTGGCCTGTACTTCTGAGAAGTAGATGCCGAACAATAGGGGGCCAAGGACCGAGCCCTGTGGGACACCACTTGTGACCGGCTTGGAGTCTGACTTAGCGCCAGCAACTCTAACCCTGTGGGTTCTGTCCTTAAGCCAGTTTGCAACCCATCTTGACATATGGGTTTACATTTAAGCTGGTAAGTTTTTTTACAATACCCGAGTGGGGTATTGTGTCGAAAGCCTTTGCAAGGTCAAGGTAGGCTGTATGGACTGCCTTTCCCTCATCAGTGGCCTTGGTGACTGTTTCGAAGAAGTCGACCAAGTTCAAAAGGCATGATCTTCCCTTGACGAAGCCAAACTGGGTCGGGTCCAATGTCTGCAAGTCCCCTATATCTTTGTTTATGAGCTCCATTATGATCCTCTCCATAACTTTGCAGACTAGACTTGTTAAGCTTATGGGGCGGTAATTACCAGGGTCCGTAGAGGCACCACCTTTGTGGAGTGGGACCACAGTTGCCGTACGCCACTCCTTGGGCACGTATCCTGTGGTAAGGCTGAGATTAAACAGCTGCGTTATGTGCGGGTTTAATTCCTCATTTAGCTCGTGTAGCACACAGCCGGGGACACCATCCGGTCCCATTGATGCTGTGTTTTTAGCTTTAGAGAGAGCAGCTTTCACCTGCGCATTTGAGATGTCTGGGAGGCTACACTCCGCTGGGATAGTTATCTCTCCTTTAGGGAGGGAGAGGGGGGTGAAGTTTGCACTGAACCTGTCTGCCAGTATGTTGGCAATGTCTGTGGGTTCAGTGATTTTTGTATTATTTTGGACTAATTCTGAGCATATCTGGGAGTTTCCACCCAGGTTCCTAACATAGCTGAAAAAGGCCTTATGATTGTCCTTTGAATCCATGGCAATTTTCCTCTCAAAATTGGCCTTAGTTGATTTTGAGTGCTCGTATTTTTTTACTAATAATGATCAGGGTGACTTCCTTTTATGGATTTTGTTCCATCATGTAATAGCTTTCTCCTCTTATTGTAAAGTTTGTTAATGGCTGGGGTCCACCAGACTGGATGTTTGCCCTTTGTGGAAAGAGTCTTGGTTTTATTTGGGATTGCCTGATCCATGCAGTCCTGGAGGTGTTCATAGAAGGCATTTGTAAGGGCTTCCGCAGCTTGGGTTGTGGTTTTCACTGTCTCAGGGGCCTTGAAGGATACCACACCAGTCTTGAGTAGTGTGAAGTTTGCTTTAGAGAAGTTCTTCACTGTGGTCTTTTTGTTTGGGGTGGGGCGGATGTGGATTTCCAGTGAGATTAGTTTATGATCAGATCTCACCAATGAGGGATATACTTCCGGTGTGGAGCATTTTGTCCCCATGTTTGTGATAATGAGATCTAGTATATTTTCTCCTCTCGTGGGAACAGTGACTAGCTGTTCCATGGCATTTGAATTTATGAACTCCAGGAACCGTTGGGCTAGAAAGTTAGGGCTTGAGTAATGTTCCCAGTCTATATTCGGGTAGTTGAAGTCACCCAATATGATGGTGTTTGGAGATGCATTTATACCCTCCAGTGTCTTCAGGAAGGCTGTGTGGTGGTCCTGATTTTGAGAGTGTGGCCTGTAGCATGCTACAATTTGTAGAGCAGTTTTGCCTATGGTTAGTTGCACCTGGATGGTTTCCGAAGCTTTGTGCGTTGCCACCAACCTGGAGGTGTGGGTATCCTTTATGAATATGGATACACCCCCTCCTTTTGTGGTGTGGTCCGGGTTTTGGGGCCGGAATGCATGATATGAGGTAAAACCTAATAGTGCCGGGGTGCTCTCAGGAGCCTTGAACCAGGTTTCAGTTACAGCACAGACATCGATGTTCTCCATACTGAGAAGGGCCTCGAGTGCGTGCATTTTGAGATTTAGACTTCTGGCATTGAGCAGCATTACCCTCAGTTTCTTCCCATTTTTGTTTTCTAGGGTGGTAGGTTTAGAATTTGAGCCTTGCCTAAAAAAGGCACTATAGGGGTGGCAAGAGCCTTGGCCAATATCCGGAATCCCAGGGGTGACAGGTGCAAGCCGTCCATTGCGAAGCAGCGTGGCTTGTCAAGCATGTCATCCCAGGCAGACAGACACTGGATCCCCTTTGAATGACACCAGACATTAAGCCAATTGTTAAAGCTGATCATCTTGTCTCTATATTGTGGCATCATTCTTGGTGAAGGAAGGATACTGCTCAGGGTTAGGGTCATACCTGCCTGGGCTACATAATCAGAGAGCTCCTCTATGTCTCTTTTCATGTAGTCCAGGGAGGTACGTCTCAGGTCGTTCACACCAGCATGGACAATGACTGTGTCATATTTGTACTTGCCGTGGAGTGACCCGAGTGCTTGTGTTATGTGGCGGATTCTAGTGCCCGATAGGCAGCTTACTGTGACCCTCTCCTTGTTCAGCCTGGTGAGTGGGATGTCAGTGTGTCTGACTATGGAGTCACCTATGACAAGTATGTTTGGTGTTGTATTTGGCTTTAAGGGCTGTGACTGCTTTGCACACTGCTTTTGTGGTTTATGTGTTGCTTGTGGGGTGTCTTGAGGTAGCAGTTATTTGGGTGTCTGCTTTGGAGGCCTCTGCTGTTTAGGTAAATTTTACTCAGAGCCTCCGAGTATGTCTTTGTGTGTTTATGTGTTTGATTCAGTGGTGTGGTAGCATTATGTGAGGCTGGTTTTGTGGTGTGTGTAGTTGCCTTCTCCTCCTGTCTGGTCTTGCCAGTCCTGAGTTGAGAGAGCTCAGCCTCCAGTTTGGCTAAATAGCTGCATCTCTCGCAAGTATTTGTGTTATGTGGGAGGAGGAGAGGGTTGTCTGTGTACATGAGGCAGTTATAACATTGCCTCAAGATTCCCAGATTCACCAGCTGGACCGGAGAGGAGATTGACAACTGACCTTTGGACATGCTAGAATAATATTGGGAATTCCTTAATAATTGAAAACAAGGGCCATTGGGGAGTGAGGGTGTAGTGCTTTTAATTTTTAGTGCTGACTTATATAATTGCTTTAGTGAGCAAGTGCTAGGTAACTTGAGTGCAATGTGTTACAAGTAACTAAATGCAAAAACGACAAACAGTAACTTTCTTTCAAGTGAAACAAGGAAATAAGTACAGTAAGCATGCAGATATCACTAGTGATCCACAGAAGCGCTGAGAAGCCGCGTATTAGGTGGAATTAGCTTCCAGGGAAATAACAAGCAAACAAACAACAAGCATATAAACAAAGCTAGATTCAGCAGGCCTGGATCTAGTCTATGCTAGAGCAAACAAGGTGTACCAATTTCAGTAGGCTACAGTTCAAATATTCAGGCACTATAAACCTTTAACCAGAAATTTCCAGCTCAGAAGGGCAGAGTCCAGCCTCTTCTACCACAAGAGTGCAGACCACGAACCTTCTTAATGTAAAATAACTGGCCTGAAGCCCAAGTGCCTAAACCAGAACTAATACACTTGGACACTGGGCTCTCAATCAACAGTTCCCAACTTAGAAGGATGAAAGCTACCTGTCCTGCCACCACAGTGCTTGCCACAAACCTTCCTAATGTAAAACAACTGGTCTGAAGCCCAAGTGCTTAATCCAAAAGGCTTAGAATGATAGCTACACTTTAATCAAGTTACAACCAAGCAGTAATAAATACAATTGAATACTTTAGAGAATGTCTGGATTAGTGCTCAAGTTACACAAACAACGCTAGATCCAGCAGGCTCGAATCCAGTCTATGCCACAGCAAACAAGGCGCACCAACTTCAGTAAGAAGCAGTTCAGATATGCATGCACTATAAGCCTTTAACCAGAAATTCCCAGCTCAGAAGGGCAGAGTCCAGCCTCTCCTCCCACAAGAGTGCAGACCACGAACCCTCTTAATGTAAAATAACTGGCCTGAAAGCCCAAGTGCTTAAACCAGAATTAATGCACTTTTAGAATAACAGACACTGAGCCCTCAATCAGCAGTTCCCAACCTAGAAGGATGTAAGCTACCTGTTCTGCCACAACAGTGCAGACCACAAACCCTCTCAGTGCAAAACAACTGGTCCGAAGCCCAAGTGTTTAGAATGAGTTGCACCAAGCAGTAATAAATACAATTGAGTATTTTTAAGATGATGCAAAAGTAAAACGAAGTAGGTAGAAACACAAGTACAGTAAAAGCAGATGAAATTTTTTTTTTTTTTATCTGAACAAGTGCTGAGATCAAAGAAACAGATTTGAGAGCTGAAACTAGAAAACTTGCTAGTTATAAGGAAAACAAAACAAGCTAGAAGGCTTCCCTCAAACACAGAAGGGCTTGGGGGCTCAGAAGTCTACAAATAGTCTATACCACTTAACAGGAAAGGCAGGAAATGAGCTTAATTTTTTTTTGTCAGTTTCCCAGATGCTCTCTTTGTACACAGTAGGAGTGCCTGAAATCAGAATATGATCTCACTGCACTCAGTTGAGTGAGCAAATGAGATGAGCCCAGAGGCAGGCTGAGGGGCGGGCAGTTTCAAGGCCACTAATAAGACAAAACCAGGCAGGGGGGGTGGGAATAACTGAAGAGCAGAAAAACTGCCAGCTCAGTTAAAATTCCTTCAACACAGTTTAAATCAAATTAAATACTGTATTTTTTTTTTTTTAAAAAGTGCAGATAAAGGTACTTAAATTCTCTTATATGTCCAGTTGAATATAACCAAGTTGTTAGCCGGCCAAAGCTGAGGTATTTAAGCAGAAAATAATTTCACAATGCACCACTTAACTAGGCAAGGACAGGAAATCAAAGAATGTGGCTACCCCCACACCTGTAATTACTAGCAAATAACAAAATTCAGCAAACACTAGCTTCTGTTCAAGTTACTAAAGAGCAGAAGAGCAGAAAAACTGCCAGCTCAGTTAAAATTCCTTCAACACAGTTTAAATCAAATTAAATACTGTATTTTTTTTTTTTTTAAAGTGCAGATAAAGGTACTTAAATTCTCTTATACGTCCAGTTGAATATAACCAAGTTGTTAGCCAGCCAAAGCTGAGGTATTTAAGCCCTTTAGGGATTTTAGGTTGGAGCAAGTGATTTTTATGGGCTGTTTCAACAATCTTATCCAGTGCTTTCAGATCAACTTTAAATCAGTTTATGTAGCAGACGATGATGATTGTCAGTACACACTCCATTGTGGTTCTGTAGAAAGTAAGTAGGACTTGTGGGGGGAGGTTAGCTCTAAGAAGTCTGCTAAGGAAGTGGAGACATTGTTGGCTCTCTTTATAAGGTAGGAAGTATTTGTGGCCCAATTTTGGTCTTGTGAGATATGTACCCCTAGGAATTTGGTGCTATATACTCGCTACTGCGACACCATTGAGGGTGATAGGAGTGTGTGGCTTTTTCTTGGTGCCAAGTTGTTGTCAGTGCATCAATGAACGAGTTGGTTCATTTCCTTCCTGAAGGCTCCCCTCTTATTCCTTCTTGACGAGGCCGATTACTGTGGTGTCATCTGCAAATTTAATGATTATTTTTGACTGATACATAGTTGTGCAGTCATGTTAGAATTGTGTAAAGAGGAGGACAGAGTACGCAACCTTGTTGGGACCCTAGTGTTTAGGGTGATGCTGTCTGAGTGGTGCTTTCCAGCTAGAACCATTTGCGGCCTTTCAATTAGGAAGTTGATCCATTTGCATATTGTGTTTTCTATGCTCAGTTTACACAGCTTAGACAGCAGTTGTGTAATAACCATGTTGAAGGCAGAGCTGAAATCTATGAACAGCATGCATACGTAACCGTCCTTATTTTCTAGGTGGTCTAAAATGTGGTAAAGTGTTAATGCTATGGCATCCACAGTAGAATGTTTTGGCCTGTATGCAAATTGTAAAAGATCAGATATAGCAGGTAAGCAGGTAAGCAGGATGTTATATGATCCTTAACCATTTTTTTGAAACACTTCATCACTACTGAGTAAGTGCAATTGGCCGGTAATCATTTAATGATACTGGAGATGGTTTCTTGGGCAGAGGAATGATGTTGGTGGTCTTAAAGCATTTAGGCACTTTTTCCTGGTTGAGCGATGTATTGAAAATGTCTGTGAAGACTGGTGCCACCTGATCAGCGCAGTTTTTAAGTAGCTTCCCAGGGATCCTATCCAGGCCAGCTGGTTTGCCAGGATGAACCCTAAGTAGGTTCTTGTGTACTTCCTCCAGGTTGAGGCATAACGATGTGGCATCTTCATTTGTTGGTAGTCTCTCTGGTGAGGTTCTATTCGATTTCTTGAATCTGCTGAAGTAGATGTTTAGCTTGTTTAAAATGTCTGGGTTATCACATCGCGTAGATGGTGGCTTATAGTCTGTGGTGTTTTGGATCCCTCTGCACAGCTGCCTGGGATATTTCTGGTCAGAGAGGTGTCTGTATTTTTAGACTATAAGCCAGTTTTGCTGCTTTCACACCTTTGTTAGTTAGCCCTGGTCTTTTTCAAAGCCTCTCTGTCTTTAGCCTTAAAGGCAGCATTACATGCTCTCAGTAATTCGTATACCTCACTGGTGATCCAGGGATTTTGGTTGGCTCTGTGATTGTTAAATCCTTCAGGGTAGTGTCATCCCCCACAACTGTTTCAGTATACTCATCAGTTAATACATTGATCTATGGTGGTAGCCTCTTTACATAGATTCCAGTCAGTGCATTCAAAGCAGTCTTGCAAAGCTGCAGTTAGGCCAGATCCTTATTTGCTTCTAGAAAGGTTTTCCTCTTACTAGCATTGGTTTATAGGCAGTGATAAGCAGGATAGAAATGTCATCTGAGCTACCAAGATGGGGGTTGGGGGGACTGCTTTGAATGCCTGTTTGCTGTTTGAGTACACATGAACAAGTGTGTTTTCACCTCTTGTAGAGAAGTTTACATACTGTTGGTAGTTGTTGGTAGCACAGTTTTCAGTTTAGCTTGTTTGAAATCCCCAACTAAAATGTTGGCACACTCTGGGTTCTTGTTTTGCAGATCACAGGCTAACTGGTACAGGATGGTGAGTGCTTCATTAGTGGTTGCACTCTGAGGGATGTAAAGCGCAGTTATAAAGATAGTTGAAAACTCTCTGGGCAAGTAGAATGGACATTTAATTGTAAGGTATTCTGTGTCAGCTGAGCAATAGGTAGTAATGACTTCATGGTTTTCTCACCAGCTGTTGTTGATATATATGGAGACTCCCCCATCTTTGGTTTTGCCACTGAGAGCCTGTAACCTGTTTTGCTCTGAATAAAGAGAATTTGTCTATTCCAACAGCTTGGTCAGTGATATTTTAATTTAGCTAAGTCTTCATGAATATACTAATACAGCGATTTCTTACCTTACTGTTTGTGTTAATGTCCAGCCTGATAAAGTCCATTTTGTTATCCAGAGATCTTGCATTAGCCAGCAACATAGAAGGAGTTGCAGGCCTGAGTGGATCTTTTTTTTTTATCTGACACTGTTACCAGCACTTTTGCCCCTTTTCCTAGGTCTGTCACATCTCCTACGCTTTCTACTTTGATTTTTGTTCATTTGAGAGATAAAACGGCTACAGCAGTCTGGATGAATCTTCAGCAGTATTCCCAGTTCGTTTAGTGATTCAGGCCCCAATCAGCTCTGAAAACCACTTGCATAGCTGGCCAGATTCTAGAAAATTCAGCAGAGCAAAATGAGCATAACACCTTCTCACATTTGAAAATTCAGTAAAATTAAGTCCAAGTAAATCCACTGCAGAAAATAAGCTAAAGTGAGCAGTCCATTTGCGAGCCAGAGTAGCAGGGCGCCGCTGTTTGTAACGTTTGGGGTGACTCTTCAGTGGATGAACTTACTGATATTGTTTTCTGCTGAGCGTGGAAGGAGCTGTATATAGTACAGTCCATTCCCAAGCGCCCTGACAAGTTTTTGGCCCCACCTGCAGACACCCCAGTGGAGCAAAGGAGTCCTAGTTGATGCCATGGTGGTGGCGGTGGCAGCCACCAAGAGCTAGCAGAACAGAGTTCTTCTTTCCCCCTCCTAACAGGGAGTTGAGAGGATTGGACATATTTGGAAAATTAGTGTTTGCCTCATGTACTTTTTACTCTGATATCGCTTAATTATCTGGTGCATTTTTCTAGGCCTCAGAGAGATTTGCTAAAGGAACCATTAAATACTCCGAGTCCATGTTTGATGCGATTTCAAAAGTACGTCCTCTGAACTGGTCACTCTGATATGAAACTCTTTGAGGTTAAGCTCTCACTCTGCTGAAGGTGTCTCACAAGCACCCTGTTCAGGCATTGCCATTAGAAGACCTGCCTGGATGCAGTGCAGCTATACGACTTTGCAGAGCCTTTTAAGACATCCTTTATTAATGCCCCATTCAGTGGCACTTCTTTGTTTGGGCCATCAGTAAAGGATGTGCTTACCCGCAGCGAACAAGATGGAAAGATCTCATCTGCCATAGGAATCAAATTCTCCACTCCTCGGCAGACCTCTATGAACCAGAAAGGCGGTAAGAAAATGTGGTTCCTTATATCTTGGAGACCATTCCAGGATTCATATGGAGATAATTCCTCCAGAGGCAGAGGAGGAAATTTTAATGGTAGACATCATCATAGAGGCAAAGGAGTCTTACAGAATCAGGGCTTCACGCGATTCTTTCTCAGATGGGCCCTTTCAGTGCTCCTGAAGTGCTTCTTGTCTGTTCAGCTCTGGAGGCAGTCAAGGGTCGAATCTCTTTGCACCGAAAAGGCTGGGCAACTGTAACACAAGAGTTATGGGGCATTCGAGATAATATCCAAAGGCTATTGCATACCATTTTCCCTTCTTCGTTGTCAAAGGAAAAAACTTCATGATGTTCCACCCAGTCAGAGGAAGGCCGCAATGCAAGAGATTGAAAAGCTGCTTGGAAAAAAGTCATCCCAAAGGTTTCACCAGACCAAGTAGGGATTCGGAACTTATTCACATTTCATTTTAGTGCCAAAGAAGACGGGGGACCTCCGACCCATTTTGGGTCTCAACAGATTAAACAAGTATGTAAAGAAGGCGAAGTTCCGAATGGTTACAGTCCAGTCCACCCTTTCTTTTCTGCACAAGGATGATTGGTTGTATTCTGTAGATCTTCAGGTCGCGTACTGTCACATCAAAATAGACGATACAGAACATATCATCTGAAGTAGTTAACTTCATTTGATCAGCAACCTGTGGGTTACGGATCCGAGCCGGCAGCATACCAAGCAAAAAGATCCGAGCTCCAAGCTCCCCCCCCTACCCATACTGCACTGCATCCTCCTTCCAATCCTCCAATCTCGTTTGCCACAGCTTCGCCAGCACGGGATTCTTGAGCTCCAGGCAAGTGTTAGGGTTTTTCTCTAAAACTTGGTTTGTGTGTGCCCTTTTTGATAATTTTGAGGTAAATTGTTAATTGGCCAAGATACTTATTGTTTTTTTCATGTTTTGAAAGTTGAAAACTTTTGTTTAGTGTAGGCCTTCCTTACCGCCCATCGTGTGTGTTTTTTAGAATATCAGAAAGTCAGAAAGTGACTTTCTCTAAGTGCACAGAGTGTGGCCACAAGCTGTCTCCAGCTGAAGACCACACTCTGTGTAGTTTGCTTGGAGGTGGCCAATTTGTCTTTTGGCTGCAAGATTTGTGCGGCCTTCAACCCCCGGGCCCTGCGGGATGGCAGGAATAAGTTGATTCTGGTGGGTCTTCTACTCGCAGAATAAACTTCTGCTTCTTCTTCTTCTTCAGCTTCCTTAACAGCCACGGCTGTGGCTGTTTAGCCTTCTGGCCCTTTTCCCCTGTCCGGGACTCACCCTCCCACCTTACCACAGGGAGAGAAAGAAGCTAAGAAAATTAAAGAAAAGCACAGGAATACAGTGAGACATGTGGATAAGGGTAAAGATAGAGAGGCTGCAAGTGACAGGCCGAGTTGGATCCAACGGCCTCTCCTGCTAAAGTTATCTTGTCTCCAGTAAAAGTTCCCAGGCCATCCTCTCCTCTGCTCCGTTCACCACGTTTTTCTCTGGAGCCGGAGGAGGACCACCCTCGAGGTCGTCTTCGTGTTGGCTCTCCCGGCCGGTGTCTGTGGCGTCCTCCAGATCAACCAGAAGCATCTGTGAAGCAGACATGGATCGGATGATGCGAAGGTTTCTACAAACCCAAATGCAGATGGGGTTATGGCTGGCTCCCCCCCCCCCCCCCAATGCAGGGAGTTCGACTCCTTTTGTCGCCCAGATAGCTCCTTCCCCCATCCACCATCTGATATCAGAGTCTATGGATCTGAGGAGCCCTGGAGTCAGGAGGTCGGCACCGGTGGTGCCTTTGGCCTCAACGCTGGCCATGCCCTCGAGTCTGTCTGATCCGAGCTCTGAGCCGAGAGTTGGGTGTCTGATCCAGGGTGATGAGTGTGTCATCAGCTCCGTTATGGTCGGGGCATACCGTCCCGTCAGGTCCGACCGTTCCATCTTTGACTCCGATCCCTTCGTCGGATCCGAGGGTCTCTGCTACCAGTTTCAGGGATGCTGGATCTCCCTTGGCATTCGACATCATGGAGAGGGTTCTCTCTGGAGGATCGAGACCCCTGACTCTGTCTTTGGGGTCCATCCCTGCTCCCTCGCAGTTGAGTTTGTCTTCCATCATCCAGTCCCCCCAGGGACAGCCTGTGTCCAGTGCGCCCCAGACAGTTCCATTGGAGGAACAAGAAACCATTTGTGAGTCCTCCCCGTAGAGTCCACCCAAGGAGGTCCCTCACAAACATCAGTGTAAGAGGAGGCACTTGGACTCCCCCGAGTCCCTCACTGATACTGACTTGTAGAAAGGGGAAGGTTCACCCAAATCACCCCCCGAAGACATCTCCTTTGGAGACATTATGGAAATCCTTCGCCGGGTGGGGGGGGGTCTTCCCAAACACCTTCCTCTGACGAGTCGGTATTTCTGGAGGTGGGCGACACAGGCCCATCTACCTCTTGGGTGTCCCCCCCCCCCCCACCATCTGATCCCAGAGCATGGAGGGAACCGGACACTGTGGAGCCTATACCCAAAAGACCCGACAAAATACTGAGTCCACCAGCAGATAGAGCCTCTTGGAACAAAGGTTCCCTGGTTGATGCCATGTTGGTGGCGGCAGCCACAAAAAAGGAACTCGCCTAAGAAAGTTCCTCGGTCCACCCCCCAGACAAGGAGTCCAGGGCTATGGACCTTGTTGGAAAGCGGACTTTTGCTTCAGTCACCTTTACTATAAGAGCACTAAATTACTTGGCCCACGTAATTCAACTGCAGCGGGACCTCGTGAAAGAGTACGCTGAGTCTCCCCCGGAGTCCATGTCGGCCGAGGATAAACGGACCGTCTCAGCTCGTATGGCCACTCTCAAGTCCATATCTAATACGTCCATGCGTTTACTCTATCATGCCACTGAGGGAGCCGCTAGGGCTAGCAGGTCTGGCATCACCTTAAGGTGTCACGCCTGGCTCCATCTTTGCGACTTCTCTGAGCGCTTCAAGGCATCCTTCGCTGATGCACCCTTTGACGGTTCCACCCTGTTCAGGAAGACTGTCCGCGATACGCTTGTCCAGAGTGAGAAGCACGGGAAGACGCTGTCAGCCATCGGGATCCGCTTATCTAATCCTCAAAGGTCCTTCTCCAGGAACCAGCGAGGGCAAAAGAAGCTCTGGTTCTGGAAAACTCAGCAGTCCCGGAATGCTCAGGACTCCTCCTCCCCCAGAGGCAGAGGTGGGGACAAGGTGGACTCCGGCCCAGAGGCAGAGGGGGGGGGGCAAAGAACTTCGGGTCACGTGAGCCTTTTTCAGAGTGACCCGTGCAGCAACCCTGAGGGGTTACCTGACTGCTGCACTCTGGAGGCAGTCGGGGGGGGGGCGTTTTTCGATGCACCTAGCCCAATGGGAGTCCATACGACAGATCACTGGGTGCTGCGAATAATATCCAGAGGCTGTTCTGTTCCCTTCATAAACAAACCCCCTTACAAAAGGCGCCTCCTGGATGTCCCACCCACTCAGAGGGAGGCCGCGGCCTTGGAAATACAAAAACTACTAGAAAAGAGCCATCTAGCAGGTACCCCACGACCAGTCCGGATCAGGCATCTATTCCAGGTTCTTTTTGGTGCCAGAAAAGACGGGGGGACCTAAGGCCGATTCTCGACTTGTCTACAGTGATCCTGTTGATTACCAAGGAAACATTCTGGATGGTCTCGCTTCAATCCATCCTGCCCTTCCTGCAGGAGGAAGACTGGTTGTGCTTGATAGACCTCAAGGATGCGTACTACCATATTCTGATGGACAGGCGATCCAGGAGGTTCCTCCGCTTTCGGCTAGAGGACAGTCATCATCAATTCAGGGTCCTACCCTTCGGTCTCATCCAGGGTGTTCACCAAGGTCATGGAATTTCTCGGCTATGTAATGATGATAATATGTTTATGAATTAAATATTATGCACTAGGAATATGTTTGAGAAAAGACAATATGATATAAAGTTGATTTAGATATCTATAAGATTTTTAATAGGTTTAATAAGGGGCCATTATGTATGAATAAGTGTAGGAATGATATTAAGAATTACAAAGAAGTGGAAAAGATATTTATGCTTTCTTCTTATAATATTTGTAGTGAGAATATTAAAAAATGTATTTTACATTTTTGGGACTTTTTAAAAAATTATTTTGAATTGAAGAGTTTAATTGAAAAAAAGTTAATGTTCTCTTACAAGAGGGGTAGAAATGTGAAGGATATGGTAGTGCACACTAGATTTCATAAACCTGATGAAAAATTGCACTACCAAATTATGAGTAGAGGGATGTCATCATGTGGTAAATGTAGTGTTTGCCCTTATGTAATTGTTTCCCTTATATAAATAATATTGAGTATAGACCAAATGGCCAGTATAGTTGTAGAACTGAGAGAGTGATATCACATCAGATGTGGTTGTAATAAGTTTTATATTGGTCAAGCGAAGAGAATGTTCAAGGTGAGATTATTGGAACATTTGAGGGGATATTAGGGTAAAAAAATTAGAGAGCCCTTTAGCTCAGCATTTTTATGAATGTCATGATGGAAAATGTGATAGTTTAACAGCAACCATTTTAGAACAGGTTTTTATAAGTGAATTAAATGAGAATTTGATTAAGAATGCACTTTTAAAGAAAGAAACCATTTTTATTTTGAAATATGAAACCCTAATTCCTAGGGGTTTGAACACAGATTGTTTCTGGAGAAGTGTTTAATTTTGCCTGGAATGCAATCTAAATTTGTTTGAATTGTATCTTAATTAACTTTAATGATTTAATTGTTTAAGTGTTTGATTGTTAATAGCTGATGCTATATAAACGTTTTTGTCTGGGTTATGTGTTACTCCTTGAAGGCTTACTGTGGCCGAGGCGCTAGAGAATAAATACAGATCCTTATTTGTGTACTGGCTTTGTTGTTTCATTCTGTGGTGTAGCAACTTGGTTTCCATTCCTGCTGTTTGTTCACCAAGGTCATGACAGTTGTAGCAGCCCACCTGAGACTTAAGGGCATTCAGGTCTTTCCGTACCTAGACGACTGGCTTCTCGCCAACCCCACCAGGCATCTACTCTTGCTAGCCAGAGATTTCTTTCTCCAGATATCACCTCGGCTAGGGATTACCATAAACCTAAGGAAGTCTTCCCTTCAACCTGTTCAAGTGTTAGACTTCATAGGGGCGAGAATAGATTCTTGCCAGGGCATTCTTAACCCCAGAGACGCACTTTTTCATGCTTGGCCACCCGGTCTTCTTTATGCATATCCCTCGCTCCTGCTCATGATAAAGTTCTTACAGAAAGCTCGCCGGTTGGGGAGCAGATTAATCCTCATAGCCTCATTCTGGCCTAGTAAAGTCTGGTTCCCGTGTCTACGGTCTCATCTCATAGCTCCACCTTGGATCCCATTCCAGATCTAATTCGTCATGCCTCGGGAATGCATCCTCTGAATCTGGACAGACTGCAGCTCACAGCTTGGCTGCTCCAGTTCCATTAATTGCTAGGACCCCCGATTTCTCTTCTCCTGTTAAAATCTATCTTGGTTGCGGCACATAAATCCTCTACCAGGAAAATTTATTCTAGCAAATGGAAACGCTTCTCCATTTGGGCTTCAGAGAGAAATCTAGATCCTTTTACCTCTCCGATCCTAGCGGTATTAGACTTTGTCTCCTATCTTCCAGCAAGGAGCCAGCTCCTCCACAATGAAGGTACAGCTGGCGGCTATTTCTCATTTCCATGTAGGAGACAATTTAGGCTCCCTCGCTGCTGCCAGAATTTGTAAGACCTTTTTGAAAGGCACTTTTCTTCTGTGACCCGCTATTAAGAATCTGTCACCACCGTGGGATCTGACTACGGTTCTTCAGGCCTTAGTTGCGCCTCCTTTCGAGCCCTCGGCATCAGTTTACTTAAAATTTTTGTCATGGAAGACGGCCTTTCTGGTAGCTGTAACTTCAACAAAGAAAGTGTCGGAGCTGCAAGCTCTTTGTATGAAACCCCTGTACCTTGCGTTTCATAAGGACAGGGGGTGTCTCAGGTCTAATCCATCCTTTCTTCCTAAAGTTGCTTCTGAGGCAAATATTTATCAATCTATTAATTTGCCTGTCTTTTTCCCTAATTTTCAGAACAAAGGGGAACACAAACTTCATTTGCTGGATGTTCACAGGCAGTTACGTTTTTATTTGCACAGGACGGCGGCCTTTCGCAAATCCGATCAACTTTTTGTTTTCTTTGCTAAACCCTTTTCAGGGAAACCAGTTTCAAAGGTGACTCTGGCTAAATGGATTTCCCTTTGTATCCTACAAGCATGCAGAGAGCTTGCTTTACCAGAACCAGCAGGAGTTCATGCTCATTCTACACATTCTATGGCGACGTCTGCAGCATTCTGGTCTAGAGTTTCCCTGGATGACATTTGCTTAGCGGCTACCTGGGCATCTTTTCACACCTTTATTAATCATTATAAGCTGGATTTGGTGTCTAGAGGAAGGGCTTATTTGGCTCTGCATTTCTCTGGAATAAAGGGCCTCACAAGATTTCGGGAAGCTGGGGACTCTGTCCCACAGGTTGCTGATCAAATTAAGTTAACTACTTCAGATAAAGAAGTTATGTACTCACCATAGCGTTCCATCTGAGTAGGTAAACTTCATTTGTCAGCAACCTTCCCCCCCTCCTTCCCCCTTACCTTAGCATTTTTTGCTGCACTCTATGTGCAGAGTTCACGAGTTAGATGTTTGTCCTTGGTTTAGGGTTCTCAGGTTAGTTTGTTGGTGTCATGTATGGAGTGGCAAATCGATCTGAGGATTGGAAGGAGGTTGCAGTGCAGTATGGGTGGAGGGAGGAGCTTGGAGCTCGGATCTTTTTCTTGATATGCTGCCGGCTCGGATCCGTAACCCACAGGTTGCTGACAAATGAGGTTTACCTACTCAGATGGAACGTTATGGTGAGTACATAACTTCTTTTTTGCTTTTGGTTGGGATCCAGTCATTACCAATTCAAAGCTCTGCCATTTGGACTCCACATCCCCTAGAGTGTTTAACAAATACATGGCAGTAGTCGCAGTGCACTTGAGACTGAAGGGATTCCAAGTGTTTCCATATATCGATGGTTGGCTCCTTATTGCCCCCTCCGGGGTGCAGTTACATGCCAGGGACTGTTTACTCCAGATTTGCAAACTTTTGGCATTACAATATACCTGACCAAATCAAAACTTGCAGCAGTTCAGAGCCTGGAATTCAATGTGGCAGTTTTGAGTACTACTACTACTACTACTACTACTACACAGACAGCATCTTTACATGTAAACCAAATTACTTTGATCAGAACGCAAATTCGGGCTATCCTTTTTTATTCATCGCCACCAGCAGGATTAGTGCTTCAAGCACTAGGGTCGATGTCAGCTGCAATAATATTACCCCCCTCTGGCACACTTCTTTTTGCAAGGTCTGCAGTGGACTCTAGCTGTACAGTGGTCCATTCTTTATAAACCCTTGTCTTTTCGAGTCAAACTTGCACTGATTTGCAAGTGAAACATTCACTGGTGAAAACTATCTTTATGGGCAGGCCATTTGTTCCACTGAACCCAGTAGCCAGTGACCACAGACGCTTTTCAATTGGGGTAGGGGAGGCATTTCTTGGAAGGAGCTGTCGAAGGCATGCGGTCCTCCTAACACACCAAGTTGCTTATCAATGTCCTAGAGAGGAGAGCAGTGCTTTTAGCATTGCAGGCTTTTCAAGATGCTCTACCCTTGGGGACTATTGCAGTTCAGAGCAACATGTCTGTAGTTTGGTACATCAACAAGCAAGGAGGAACTTTATCTTACCCCCTTTGGGAATGGGAGATCTCATCAGACTGTTTTCTAATTGAGACACACATCCCCAGGGAAAACCAATGTGCTTGCAGCAAGCTAAGCAGATCCATTCTGATGCCTCACGAGTGGTCTCTCAATCAGTCAGTTGCAAATATGATCCTCTGGTGTTGGGGCGTCAACCTTGCTGCAACCTATGTGCCACCCCCCCCCCCCCCCCAGCAAGTGCAGCAAGTACTCCGTTCTGATCCCTCCTCAGGGGGAGTCACTGAGAGATGCTGTTTTACTTGGCCGTAGGGTGTCCTTTAAGCGTATCCTCTTTCTTCCCTTGATTACAAGATTTTTGCAGAAAGCAAGCAAGCTGAAGAGCTCAGTAGTCCTCATTGCCCACTTCTGACCTCGGCAGGTATGGCTCCCCTTTCTGCAGTCTCATCTTTCTTACCCTCCATGGATACTGGAACCTACTCAGGATCTCCTGTCTCTACCCGTCAGAGATTCAGCACCCCAACAATCAGGCCCTCAAGCTGACTGCATGGATATTCTTCATGTTTCACTGTTGCAGTCATTACATTTGGGTTATCTGCTTGCAAGTAGCCCTCAGCCGGCCTGATTGTCAAAGTCTTGGGTCCTGCGTTGGTTGCTGTCTCTTCTTCCATGACGTCAGGTAGTCAGGGGTATAAAGCATGCAGCAGACACCATTACATCAATCTTTCTTGCCGTGCGGTGTCCGAAGCAGAAGCAGTTAGCAAGTGCCGGTCGCCCGACTCCTGAAATTTTCGTTTGAGTTTCAGAACCGAAGTCTTCAAAAAAAGCTAAGTACCCCATTGGGGTCCTTTTTATTGTTCTAAACCGATGTCAGTAAAAGTTAATTGTATTACTTGTGGAAAACAAATACATCAAAGATTTTCATTCGTACTGCATTCTTTGCTTAGGCCCAGACCACAACGTCCCTCGCTGTCTGTTTTGTGCCTTATTCAATCCTCGTGCTATTCGTCTGTTCATTTTTGCGTCTATTTCGGTACTCTGTTTAATTATCCAGAAATAGCTTTGGTAAGCCATCTGACTACCAACATTCCGAAAAAACAAAGATAAAGACAGAGACAAACCGCATAGGTCCAAAGTTGCTGGTAAAGCTTCTGTTAAGCTAGTAGTCAGTTCGCCGGTACTCGGTGAGATACTTTCGCAGCCTCCAATACCCACTGCTTCAAATTTGCAGGCCTCTACTGAGACCCATTTGGAGTCCTGTATGCCGCGAGGTGCTTCTTCGGCTATGGAACCTGCGGATGTCTCTACCTTGGATGGGTCCGGAGCCGCTGTGCCATGCACTAGCTTCTGAGGGTGTATTTAGGCCTACTGACTCGCATATCAAACAGACTCCATCTTCTTTAAGGTTTAAAACTCCATCCACGCCTAGAAAACAGACGTCCAAACCGTATGGTCAGGCCCATATGCCTAAAAAATAAGAATGGCTGAAGACCTTATTACTCCAATTAGGGAAAACCAACTTCTCCCTCTAAGAGGCTTAGAACCGATTTTCCTTCTGATTCTTCTGATCAGGATTCTGAAATTTCTGATGTCCTTCAAGGATGCATCTGCAGTCATCACATATGGGTTGTCCTGCCTCAGGCAGCCCATCGGTCGGCCGGATTCCAAAGTCTGGGTCCGGCGTCGGCTGATGTCACCCTTTCTCCGACGTCAGAGTGTCTGGGGTATAAAAGCGTCAGCCGACGCCATCTTCCTCAGTCTTTCTTGCCGCGTGGTGCCTGAAGCAGAAGCAGTTCGCAAGTGCCGGTCGACCAGCTCCTGTAATTCAGCTAACCGAAGACTTCAAAAGCTAAGTACCCTGTTGGGGACTCTTTCTTGCCTCAGCCGATGTCAGATAAAGTTAATAATTGTTTAACTTGTGGGAAACAAATACCTCATAAGGATTTCCACTCTTACTGTCTCCCCTGCTTAGCCCCAGACCACGACGTCTCGGCCTGTTCAGCCTGTGCTTCCTTCAACCGATGCACTCTTAGACGTCGGTCAGAGTTCGCAGAGGAGTTTTTTGGGGCTAGTTTTTCTTATAAAATGCCGTCGGAGACCCCGACTTCACATTTAACTAAGAAACAGAAAGACAAGGACCGACCCACGAGGGCGGCTAGGCCTACCGCGAGTGTCTCGGTCTCGGCTGATACAGAGTCCTTGGAACTTCCGAACCCTGAAACAGTACAACTGACAGCCTCGGCCCCGGAGGCTCCCGCCGAGTCGGTTATGGAATTGCCTTCAGAGACTGGTGTTTTAGAAGCTTCCGACACCATACCACTAGACAAAGCTACACCAGCATGTGGTGCAGCCAGGCCTCCTGCATCCATGTCCATTAAGGCCTTCAGGGCTAAAGCTGCTAAGCACACTAAAGCCATGCCTCCCAGGGTTATTCCTCAGGGACCCTCTTCTAGTTCCCAGATCCTAACCTTGGCAGAGGACCTTATCTCTTTAATCAGGGGCTCTCAGCCCCATCTGGACAGGGGCTCCCAACCTCCTCTAGACAAAAGGCCCAGGGTAGATCCCCCTGATCCCCTCTCCTCAGAGGAGGCCTCTGATGGCTTGGATCACTCGGACTACCAGGAGGAGGCTTTTTCGGCCTACGAGGATTCGGATGCAGAGGAATCTATCCCCTCAGCCTCCCCTCCTGAAGAGCTTTCCTTTGGGGAGACCCTTCACTCTGAGAAAGCATTTCAAATGGCAGGGCCAGGAATATTCTGATTCCAGAAAAAGACTAAGAAATTTTCTTCATTTACCTCAGCATAGACCTTTGGCTATTCCTCCTGTTTTAAGTGTCATTGATGATGTTGACTCTAGTATGACTCCTGACACTCTGCCTCTGGCTCCTGTTAAACCCGATAGGTATTACAGGGTCCCGGACTCCCATAATTTTCTTTACAAGGCCCACTCTGCTGATCCTGAAACTATTTCCCAGGGCCCTAAGGGGGTTGCAGCTGTTACTACTAAGAACCCACTCCCCTCTGCAAAGGAGTCCAGGGCTTTAGAGAGATGGGGTAAAAAAGTGTATACTTCTGCCACTCTTTCCATGAGGGCATTAAATTGTCAATTTCATATGATACAGTACCAAGAGTATTTGTTAGAAGAAATGCATAAGAAACTGTCTTCTACTGAACCCCTTGATCGCAAATCCCTTCAGGATCTGGTACATAATTCCCAGCAGGTTAGCAACCATTTCTTGCAGTGTGGTTATGATTCAATGGAAGCTTCATGTAGGTCAGCAATGACAGGTGTAGTCATACGTAGGCATGCTTGGCTGAAGGAACAATTTCTGCCAGACCATGTTAAAGCTAAGCTTTTGGATGCTCCACTGGAAAAGCAAAAGTTATTTGGTTCCACTGCTCAAGAGGTCCTAAAGAAATTTGAGGAAAAGGCAAAATCTGTACAAACAGTTAAGGGTTTTCTTCAAGTCCAACCACCAAGATTCAGCAGAAATTGGCCTTCCAAGAATTGGTCCTTTCCGGACACAGAAAGATTTCAGAGAGGAAGGAACAGGCGTGCCAGAGGTAGAGGGCAAGCTAGGGGCTCCTACAGAGGCCGTCAATGGCAACCTCCAAACCAGACGGGTAGTGCAGGACCTGCAACTGCTGCACAAGGACAAACTGAATGACTTTGCTTTGACTCCGCCAACCAGGGCTCAATTAGAAGCACCTGTGGGCGGAAAGCTTACTTTATTCTCAAAAAATTGGCACAGCATTACAAAAGACAAATGGACACTGCAAATAATAGACAACGGATACAGGTTCCATTTCCACCCATTGCCAAAAAGAAAAGGCATGCCCGGTCTACCACCAAATCAAAGGGCAGAGGCTTTGAAACAAATCTCAAGCTTACTACAAATGAAAGCTATAGAAAAAGTTCCTCTTTCAGAACAAGGCCAAGGATTTTATTCCAGACTATTCCTTGTTCCAAGAACAGAAAATCAATGGAGACCAATTCTCGACTTGTCCGCACTGAATAAACTTATCTCATTGTGCCAAAATTCAAAATGCTGACTCTACAGCAACTCCTTCCCATGCTGGGCAAGGGGTCTTGGTTGGTGACTCTAGACCTCAAGGAGGCATACCTGTATGTCCCTATCAGACAAAGTTGCAGAAGACACCTCAGATTTCTTGCAGGGTCAGAGCATTATCAATTCTCAGCATTGCCCTTTGGCTTATCTACTGCTCCCAGAGTATTCACGAAATGCCTGGCATCAGTAATAGCACACTGCAGACTTCAGGGGATTCAAATATACCCATATCTGGAAGACTGCCTTATACAAGCGGACAGCCAACAAACTTTGGTAAAGGACTTAAATTGTGCCATCAATCTTCTGCAGGCCTTGGGATATACAGTCAACATCCACAAATCAAGACTTGTTCCATCCCAAAGAATAACCTTTTTGGGTGCGGATCTAGATACAACCACCCAAATGGCTTATCTCACAGAAGAAAAACAAAGACAACTACCGGATTACTTCAAGAATCTGACAAGACAAACCCAGCTGACTGCAAGGAAAATCCTGCAGGCCCTGGGTTACATGGCATCCTGTGTTCTTTTGATCCCACAAGCAAGGCTACATATGAGGAAGCTACAGTGGTACCTAAGGAGTTTATGGACTCGGCACAGTCACAGTTTAGAAGCTTTAATCCCACTCATTCCATGCCTTCAAAAGGAATTTCTGTGGTGGGCTCAGGCCAGCCAGTCCAACAGGGGGTTGCCCTTCACAAAGCCAAAAACCTCCCAAACTATTACAACGGATGCTTCAGACCTAGGTTGGGGAGCACACATGGAGGACAGACGTATTCAAGGACAGTGGTCACTGAAGGAGCTACGCATGCACATAAATCAAAAAGAAATGCTAGCAGTGATACATGCAATCGAGGCCTTCAAACTCTTTCTGCATCAAGGCCACCTACTAAGGACAGACAACACCACAGTTATGTGGTACATAAACAAGCAAGGAGGTACCCACTCCTACCCTCTTTGCAGACTGGCAATGAAACTATGGGATCTTTCCTTGAAACTCAATATACAGCTGCAAGCTCAGTTTGTGCCAGGGAAAGACAATACACTGGCGGACAGCTTAAGCAGAAATATCATCGATGCACACGAATGGATGCTGCACCCAGACATCTTCCTACAGATAACACAATCTTGGGGGATGCTGGACATAGATCTATTTGCATCCCCCCACAATCATCAACTGAAGAAATTCTGCTTAAGGACATACCACCCACAAGCGTGGAAAGTGGATGCCCTCTCTTTCAGCTGGAGAAATCTAACAGTGTAAGCATTTCCACCTATCCCATTAATGACCAAGGTGTTACTGAAGATCAGGACAGAGCAGCCAAAAGTAATTCTGATAGCTCCGGACTGGCCAAGACAGCACTGGTACCCACTGCTAAGGAGCATGTCACGTACGAAACCATGGCCTCTTCCTCTATGGCCTCTTCTACTGACACAGCACAGATACAAAACTCTGCATTCCAACCTGAAAACCTTGCAACTAACAGCCTGGAGAATACCTTGACTCCTCCTCAGGATAAGCTATCCCAGAGAGTGAAGGATATTATTATGGAAGCTCACTGCCCTTCCACAAGAAAGGCATATTCAGCAAAATGGAAAAGATTTCTCATTTGGAACACCACAAAGGACCTAGATACGACAGTGATGAACATGGCACATATCCTGGAATATTTGGCAGAAATGTTCCACAATGGTCTGTCTTACTCTTCTATTAAAATTCATGCTTCAGCAATTTCAGCAGAGTACAATACTGATCCACCTGTCTTCTCTCATCCTCTCCTAAGGCAGTTTCTAAGAGGAAACAAAAACATCAAACCTCCTCGGAAACCACCTCTACCTGCTTGGGACCTTAACTTTGTGTTGGAGAAACTAACGCTGCCTCCCTTTGAACCAGCAGCATCTGCAGATCTACAGTTCCTTTCATGGAAGACTGCCTTCCTTCTGGCCATAACCTCAGCATGAAGAGTTTCGGGGTTACAGGCCCTGATGGTAGTACAGCCATTCATTATTTTTCATCAGGACAGAGTTTCATTGAGAACTAATCCTACATTTATGCCAAAGGTGGTATCCAGGGTTTCATTAAACCAAGCCATTCACTTGCCTACCTTCTTCCCAAATCCAAAAAACAAAGGGGAGAAACTTCTGCACACCCTGGACATTCACAGACAGTTGCGCTACTACTTGGACAGAACTAAAGGTTTCAGAAAAGCTGACCAGCTGTTGGTAGCATATGCTCCTGGTACTCAAGGAAAAGCAATTTCCAAACAGACAATTTCAAAATGGATAGGAAATTGCATTCGCTTTTGTTACTCCTTTCATGGAAAGACTGTACCAACTAACATTAGACCTCATTCCACGAGAGCCACAGCCACCTCCACAGCCTTCTTAAGAGGGGTGGCTACCAAGGACATTTTAGAAGCTGCCACATGGAGCTCCGTGCATACATTTGCCAAGCATTACAATTTACCTTTATATTCCAGATCCAGAGCAGGCTTTGCTACGGCTGTCCTGCAGGGTATCTTAGCTACACCGTCCTTTTCTTAGTTCCTCCACCCCCAGATTGGCTATGGTATTCTACCCATATGTGATGACTGCAGATGCATAGTACAGTTTTGCACCTACCATAAATGTAGATGTCCGATAGGTATGCATCTGCAGTCAGGTTTACCCTCCCTCCTTCCCCTCTGTGGTATTCTTGGGTACTTACCCCTCTAATAGCTAGCTAGGGGAAACCATTATGGTGTATTTGTTTTTATATATATATATATATATATATATATATATATATATATATATATATTATTGTGCATGTTTGGATTTCTATTGCATTTCTCCAAATTTAGCCTTCCTTAGAGGGCACCTGGCATCTGGGGCAAGAAAAACTGAGGAAGATGGCGTCGGCTGATGCTTTTATACCCCAGACGCTCTGACGTCGGGGAAAGGGTGACATCAGCCGACGCCGGACCCAGGCTTTGGAATCCGGCCGACCGAAGGGCTGCCTGAGGCAGGACAACCCATATGTGATGACTGCAGATGCATACCTATCGGACATCTACATTTATGGTAGGTACAAAACTGTACTTTTCTTCTGATGACCAGATTTGCACTTGTCTACCTATGAGGATTCTGATGCAGAGGACTCCATTCTCTCTGCTTCCCCTCCAGAAGATTTCTCTTTTGGTGAAACTTTGCACACTCTTAGGCAGCATTTCCGCGGGGAAAGCCAGGATTACTCTGACTCCAAAAAGAGGCTTAGGGAATTCTTACTCCTGCCTCAACACAGGCCTTTAGCTATCCCTCCTGTACTGGACATTGTAGATGATGCCTTCTTGGAATCTAGCCTGGCCCCAGATACCTTACCTCTGGCTCCCAGGAAATCTGACAGGTATTACAGAGTACCTGATTCTCACAAGTTTCTCTTTAAGAAACCTACTGCGGACCCAGAAACCATTTCACAGGGACCCAAAGGCATTAAGGCCACTTACTGCCAAAAACCCTACCCCCTCTGATAGATATTCCAGGGTCCTGGACAGATAGGGGAAGAAGGTATACACTTCTGCTACTTTGGCCATTAGGGCCTTAAACTGCCAATTTCTTATGTTAAAGTACCAACAGCATATTATTGGATTACTTAAACAGAAATTGATGGTGATTCCTGACTGTGCTGAAAATAAAGCATTACAGGATTTAATGCATTCTGCTGAACAAGTTGGTAAACATACTTTTTTAGAGGCATCTTGTAGGGCTGCTGTTACTGAGTCTGTTCTTAGAAGGCATGCTTGGCTTAAGGAGCAAACTCTGCCAGATCATGTTAAAGCCAAATTACTGGATGCTCCCTTAAACCAAGACCGCCTCTTTGGCAACAAAGCAGAAGTTGTTCTTAAAAAGATGGAGGAAAAAGCTAAATCTATGCAAACTGTTAAAGATTTCCTGCAAGTACAGCCTCCCAGATTTAGTAGGCATTGGCCTTCTAAGAATTGGTCCTTTCCTGTCTCTTCCAGGCCTTCTCAGTCCAAATCCAGGAACAGCAGACCACCTAGGCCACAGTCTCAAGGTACTCACAGGCCTAAGCTGTGGGGGGCTCCTCCAAAGCTGGAAGCAGTAAGACACCGACCTATGGTAAACTTTCACAATGACTTAACCTTAAACCTTCCAAGCCCTACTCAACTGACCGCACCTTTAGGGGGAAAGATCGCCCTGAATGCAAAAAACTGGGAACTCGTTACCCAATACAAATGGGATTTAAATATAGTTTCCCACGGATACAGATTCCACTTCCACACCTTACCAACCCCAAAAGGTTGGCCAGAACCTACCCCCAAATCCGTGGGCAGAGCCTCGACAGCAGGTTCTCTAAGTATCAGGGCTATTCAGCCTGTCCCAGCAGAAGAATGGGGACAAGGTTTTTACTGCAGACATTTCCTGGTACCCAGAAAAGACAACTGGTGTCCTATCCTGGACCTATCTATCCTAAACACCTTTTTTGGTAATTCCAAAATTCAAAATGCTAACTCTTCATCAGCTGCTTCCCATGCTAGGCAAAATTGCCTGGATTTAAAGGAAGCTTACCTGCACATCCCAATACAGGATTCTCGCAGAAAATACTTACACTTCAGAGCAGGCTACATGCACTATCAGTTGTCTTCACTGCCCTTTGGCTTATCTACTGCACCCAGCGTATTCACAAAATTCCTAGCTCCAGTCATTGCATTTTGCAGGCTAAGAAATATGCAAGTATACCCATACCTGGACGATTGCCTAATTCAGGCAGAAAGCCAGGACAGAATATTAAATCATCTGGCATTTGTAAAGAAACTGCTAACCTTACTGGGGTACACCATAAACGAAAAGAAATGTCATCTAGTACCCTGCCAACAAATAATATTCCTGGGAACACAACTTCACAGGCGGCCTACCCTCACGCCAGAGAAACAAGTTTATCTGACAGCCTACTTCAAATTACTGGCCACAAAGACCCAGCTAACTGCAAGGAAAATCCTGCAAGCCCTGGCTTCATGGCCTCTTGCATCCTACTAATTCCATATGCAAGACTGCATATGAGGAAACTACAATGGTACCTAAAAAGCCTATGGTGTCAACATTCTCAGGACCTGTAATCAGTGATTCCTATCATCCCTTGTATAAAGACAGAATTCCTTTGGTAGGCAGAGGCTTGCTACCACAACAAGGTACTGCCATTCACTTTACCCCCTGCCGCCCAAACCCTAACAGACACATCAGACTGTGCATGGGGGGGGGAATCGCTTGGCAGGGCCGTGCATTCAGTGCAAATGGAGCCCGAGTCAAATGCACCTGCATATCACTCAAAAAGAAATGTTAGCTGTACAGAATGCTCTGACAGCCTTCAAGGACCACATCCTTCCAGGACAATTATTGGTAAAAACAGACAACACCGCTATTATGTGGTACATAAACAAGCGGGGGGGAACCCACTCATACCCCGTCTGCAGACTAGCCATGGCTCTGTGGAACACATCCTTGAGCTACCAAGTGCACCTACAGGTTCAATTCCTATCAGGCAAGCTAGACTCACTGGCAGATGACCTAAACAGAAATCTCATGGACCCACACAATTAGAAACTGGGACCAAAGATATTCAACATATTGAGAAACAAATGGGAGAGCCCAGAGATTGACCTGTTTGCCTCCCCTCAGAACTACCAATTGGACAAATTCTGCACAAGGACTCCCCACAGACAAGCTTGGAAAGTGGATGCCATGTCTTTCACCTGGGAAAACCTCTCAGTTTATGCCTTTCCCTCTCTGCCTCTCCTCTCCAAAGTTCTACTAAAGATCAAACTGGACAAACCAAGGACAATATTCATTGCACCAGACTGATCACACAAACGCTGGTACCCCCTCTTGCGCAGTGTGTCACTGCTGGAACCATGACACCTGCCTCAGACCCCTTCCCTGCTGTCCCAGCAGGATGGTCAGATTCTGCACCCCCAGATTCAAACCCTGAACCTTGCAGCCTGGCTAATTACCTCAGCTCTCCATTACCATCCCTCAATAAGCAAGTGCTGGATGTTATTCTGGAGGCAAGGAGGCTTAGTACTAAAAAATCCTATGCTGAAAAGTGGAAAAGATTATGTTCCTGGAGCCAAACTCAGGGGATGGGCACAACAGTGCCCAGTTTACCGAATATTCTTCAATACTTAAGAGATGCTTCACAAGGGCCTTTCCTTCTCTTCTAATAAAATGAATGCCTCTGCCATTTCAGCACATTATAATACGGAGCTACCCCTCTTCTATCACCCCCTGCAGAAACAATTCCTCAGAGGGCGAAAAATTTAAGACCACCCAGGAGAGCCCCTACTCCAGCCTGTACCCTTAACTTTGTATTGGAAAAGCTCACTCCCTTTGAGCCAGCTGCAACTGCAGAGTTGAAGTTGCTTTTTTGGAAAACATCCTTCCTTCTAGCCATCACTTCAGCAAGAAGAGTGTCTGAATTACAGGCCCTCATGGCATTGGAGCCGTTCATCATCTTCCATGCAGACAGGGTGTCCCTCAGGACCAATCCTTCCTTTATGCCCAAGGTAGTATCCAGTGTGCCCTTAATCAGTCCATTTGCCAACCTTCTTTTCTAAGTAACAGAACAAAGGAGAACAAATACTGCACTCTTTGGACGTGCACAGACAACTTAGATTTTATTTGGACAGGACTAAGCCTCTCAGAAAAACTGAACAGCTGCTAGTTGCCTTTGCTGCAGGGGCAGAGGGGAAGGTCATTTCAAAGCAAACCATTTCTAAATGGATAGGTCATTTTAATTTCTGCTATAAGCACCATGGAAAACTACCCCGCAGGGGATAAGATCACATTCCATCAGGGCTGCATCTACTTCAACAGCCTTTCTCAGAGGTGTTACAGCCAGGGAAATCCTAGAAGCTGCTACCTGGAGTTCTGTCCATACCTTCACCAAACATTACCACTTTCCTATTTTATCTAAATCCAGGGCAGGTTTTGCCACTGCAGTCTTGCAGGGCCTAATAGCTGGTCCTAATGCTATCTAATTGCCTCCTCCCTTCCTTAGCTTTGGGAATCTACCCAAATGTAATGACTGCAACAGTGAAACACAAAGAACATAGTACAGTTGTGTACACTTACCATAAATGTAGATGTTTGAGTGTATGCACTGTTGCAGTCCTGGTTACCCTCCCTCCAGCCCCTTGACTTCTGTTTACTGTACCTATCTTCTTGTTTACTGTATTTAAGCTTTCTGGTGTATTTGCTTATAGTTGGAGGTGTAACCTTGTATATAATTGCTTCCCATTGTGGGAGCACCTGACATTTGAAGCAAGAAAAACTGATGTAATGGCATCGGCTGCATGCTTTATACACCTGACTACCTGACATCATGGAAGAAGAGACAGCAACCGACGCAGGACCCAAGACTTTGATAATCAGGCCAGCTGAGGGCTACCTGCAAGCAGATAACCCAAATGTAATGACTGCAACAGTGAATACACTCGTACATCTAAATTTTTAGTAAGTGTACAGAACTGTACTTTTCTTTACTTCCAGTAATACAGTTGAGGTTCTCTCCTCCAGTTTGTGACCTTATTTGTTTTCTCAAAAAATTCTACCGGAAAAGTTAATAAGTAAATGGAAAAGGTTCTCTGTTTGGGCATCAGTTAAGGATATTGATCCTTTTTATGCACCAGTTTCTGCTATTCATTTTTGATGACTTGATGTTCTTCATTCCACATTGCTGCAGTCCTAACTATTGGGGTAGTCCGCTGTCCAGTCGGCCCGGAATACCAGAGTATATTGACGTATCGCCAGGATCAGGACTTGACAGTATCGCCCCAGGCACTAAATGCATGACCCACGCATCCTCAGTCTTTTGCCGCATGGTCCGATGCAGAAGCAGTTTTGCGAGGTGTTATGGTGTAGGCGTTTGAAATATTCAAGTCGGAGTTTCAGACCGAATCAGAGTTGGCTGGGGATTCCGCTAAACATTTTGGTTTTTCTTGCCTCAGTATTTAACCGATGTCAGAAAAGTGAATAACTGTATTTTGTGGGAAACAGATACCTCATAGAGATTACCATACTTGTGTATACCTTGTTTAGGGCCTGAGCACGACGTTGTTGGATGCCGCCTTGTGCTAGGTTTAACAAACGCACTATTAAGAGAAGGTTAGACTGTGCCAGGTTAGTGTTTGGGAAGCATTGTAATTATAAAATGCCGCCGGATGCTCCGGACGCCCGCTTTCTGCTAAGGACAAAACAGCGGTTGATGAACCGGCAGTCCCGGAGCCAGAGGTTTTGCCAGGAGTTTCTTTGGAGTCTCAGGCAGAGACTTTACTGTTACAGGATGTGCCTTCTCAAGAGGTAGGCCAGGCTGAGGGGCTTCTCAGGTAACTGTTCTTCTTTGAGAGGTAGGCCAAGTTTAGCTTCAGTGGGGGCTTCTCCTAGCACTTCAGATTCTGTGCCTAAGAAACATATGCTTAACATGGCAGAAGATTTGATTACTATGATTAGAGGTTCTATGCCCCTCCTGATAAGAGGCCTAGGGTGGCACCTGAGTTTGATAGTTTTGAAGTGTTCAGAGGCTTCTGAGTCTTCTGGAAGATTTGCAGGAGTATCCTCCTTATTCTGATTCTGATGTGGATGATTACAGCTTCTCCTCCTGAGGATTTCTCATTTTCAGAGACTCTGCATTCCATGAGGGAGCACTTTAAATGGGAAGGCCAGGATTACTCTGATTCCAGGAAAAGGCTTAGGGAATTCTTGTTTTACCCCAGCATAGGCCCTTAGCTATACCTCCTGTGTTGAATGTGGTGGAAGATGTTTTGCAGAGGCTTCCTGAACCCTGATTCTTTGCCTCCTGCTCCTGTTAAACCTGATAGGTACTATAGGGTGCCTGAAGCTCATAAGTATCTTTTAAGAGTCCTAGGGCAGACCCGAAACTGTTTCTCAGGGACCTAAAGGTGTTAAGGCCTCTGTGGTTAAAAACCCTGTTCCCACTGATAAAGAGGCAAGGGCTTTGGATAGATGGGGAAAGAAAGTGTATACTTCTTCCACTTTAGCCATGAGGGCGTTGAATTGTCAGTTTCACATGCTAAAATATCAAAATTATCTCCTTTCACAACTGAAATCTAAGGTGGATGCGGTATTGAGTGTAAAGAGCTGCTGGATTTAGTTCATGTGTCGGAACAAGTGGGTAAGCATTCTTTGCAATGTGGTTTTGATGCTGTACAGGCCTCCTCGAGGGTGGCTGCCACTAGTTCTGTTCTTCGCAGGCATGCCTGGTTGAGGGATCAGAATTTAGCTGAGCATGTTAAGACAAGGATTTTGGATGCTCCTTTACAGTCTGATGTGTTGTTTGCTGTGGAAGCAGTTTTAAAGAAAATGGAGGACAAAGCTAAGTCTATGCAAACTGTTAAAGATTTTTGCAGGTGCAGCCACCAAGTTTAGTAGAAATTGGCCTACTAAGGGTTGGACATATCCTGCTTATGATTCCCAGTCTAGGGGTAGGTCTAGACGTGGTAGGGGCAGAGCTCAAGGTTCTTTAGGCCTAGAACAGGAGTTCACCTGCTCAGACATCTGGGGAAGGCAGGGGTCAGTCCTTTCAACAGACCCAATGATTCAGCTGCCAGTAGATTCTCGCCTGGCAGCTCCTTTGGGAGGAAGACTGTCTCTTTTCAAAGAAAATTGGGATTTAATTACTCAAGACAGATGGGTGTTGGATATCATTCACCACGGTTACAGGTTTTATTTCCATACATTGCCCCTTTCAAAGGCATGCCAGATGTTCCTCCTCCACAAAGGAAAGAGGCTCACAAGCAAATTTCTCTGTTACTCCAAATAGGGGCCATTCAGCCAGTCCCTGTATCAGAAAGGGGCCTAGGATTTTATTCTCGCCTGTTCCTAGTACCAAAGAAGGGGAACACGTGGAGACCAATTTTGGATTTATCTATCCTCAACACTTATCTGGACATTCCCAAGTTCAAGATGTTGACGTTACAACAGCTTTTACCTCTGCTGGGCAAAGATCACTGGATGGTAACTTTAGATCTCAAGGAAGCTTACCTTCATGTGCCTATAAGACTAAGTTGCAGGAAAGCTGGAAATTCTCATTATCAGTTCTCTGCATTGCCCTTTGGCTTATCTAAGAGTATTCACAAAGGTTCTGGCTCCAGTGATAGCTTACTTCAGGCTAAAAGGAATTCAAATCTATCCTTACTTGGACGACTGCCTGATTCTGGCTCAAGAAAAGGAAGATCTTCTACAGCATCTGGAATATGTTATAGCAGTGCTAAGATGCCTAGGGTATTCAATAAAGTCCAGTCTAGTACCCTCTCAAGACATGTGCTTTCTGGGTGTGAGACTGAATACAGCAGCCCAGATGGCCTTTTAACCCCGGACAAACAAAAGAGTCTATCCCTTTACTTCCATCAACTATCTCATCAGTCCGTGCTGACTGCAAGGACAGTCCTTCAAGCATTAGGGTTCATGGCATCTTGGTGCTTCCCAATGCCAAACTGCATATGAGGAAGCTGCAATGGTATCTCAAAATGTATGGACACAGCACTGCCAGGATTTGGACACTGTCATTCAAATAATACCTTGCCTTCAAAAGAATTTTGTGGTGGGCTCAGGAATGTCACCTAAACAAGGGACTCTCTGTGACCCGCCAGAGGCGAGTCAGATTTTAACGACAGATGCCTCGGACATTGCTTGGGGAGCTCATCTAAATGGAAAGTGGATACAAGACAAGTGGCCTGCCAGACTACAGCATCTACATATCAACATGAAGGAGATGTTAGCAGTCCAGTTTGCATTAATGGCTTTCAAGGAGTTACTTCTTCCAGGGCAGGTGTTGATTCTAACAGACAACACAACTGTCATGTGGTACATCAACAAACAAGGGGAACACATTCTTATCCTCTATGCAGGCAAGCAATGATTTTATGGGAGACAGCCAGCTTGCAACTAACTCTTCAGGCAAGGTTTCTGCCGAGCACAGAACTCCTTAGCAGATGTGTTAAGCAGACAAATCATGGATCCCCACGAGTGGAAACTGGATCTTCATGTATTTCAGAAATTGACAGTGTCATGGGGAACTCCAGACATAGATCTGTTCGCTTCTCCACTAAACCACCAGCTGCCAAAGTTTTGCACAAAGGGGTTTCATCACACAGCTTGGAAAGTGGATGCTCTTTCTTTCAGTTCAAAAATCTTCATGTGTATGCCTTTCCACCTCTGCCTCTTCTTCCAAAGGTGCTCTAAAGGTCAGACAAGACAAGCCAAGGATGATTTTAATAGCTCCAGATTGGCCTCGCAACACTGGTACCCACTACTAAGGAGTCTGGTAAGGAAGCCTCCATGGCCTTTACCTTTGATTCCACACCTGTTATCTCAGAAGGACGGTCATCTGCTCAATGTCAAGCTTCACTCTCTTCATCTAACAGCCTGGCATATTCTGTGTTGAAACACAGCAGGTCTCAACTTCCTCAACAAGTTTTAAATGTGATTATGGAAGCTAGAAGACCTAGTACAAGGAAAGTGTACGAGAAAATGGAAGAGGTTTTATTTTGGAGTACAGCAAAGAATTTGGAGATTTCTGAGCCTAATTTGAGTGTGGCTCTTCAATATCTTTCTGAGTTATTGGACAAAGGTTTGTCCTTCTCTTCCATTAAGATTCATGCTGCAGCAATTTCAGCTCACTATGATTGTGACCCACCATTGTTTTCATCCTTTGTTCAAGCAGTTTCTTAGAGGGGCAAAGAATATAAGACCCCCGAGCTCCTACTCCTGCTTGGGATCTCAATTTTGTGTTGGAAAAACTTACTCTACAACCTTTTGAGTACTGCTGAATTGAAATACTTGTCATGGAAGACTGCTTTTCTGTTGGCTATTACTTCTGCAAGAAGGGTGTCTGAGTTGCAGGCCCTTATGGCAGTAGAGCCCTTTTGATTTTCCATAAGGATAGGGTATCATTACGCACTAATCCTTCCTTTATGCCTAAGGTGGTTTCTAGTGTGGCTTTAAACCAAACTATTCATTTGCCTACTTTTTATGCAGACCCCAAAATAAAGGGGAAAAGATTTTGCACACTTTAGATGTACACAGGCAATTAAGTATTATTTAAGCAGGACTAAGGATTTTAGGCAGTCTCAGCAGTTGTTTGTTTCTTTTGCTTTGAGTTCGCAGGGCAAGCCTGTGTCAAAACAAACTATTTCTAGGTGGATTGGGTTTTGCATTGCATTTTGTTATTCCCATCATGGCAAGGAGATTCCAGCTGGGATTAGGCCTCATTCCACTAGGGCTACTGCCACTTCAACAGCATCTCTATGTCAGGTGGCAACTAAGGATATTTTGGAGGCAGCTACTTGGAGTTCAGTGCATACTTTCTCTAAGCATTATCACCTTCCTCTCTACTCTAAGTCTAGGGCTGGTTTTGCCACAGCTATTTTGCAAGGCATGTTGTCAGCTCCTGCTTCTTTATGATTTGCCAGCCTCCCTTACCTCTGCTTTGGGATTCGACTGCAGCAATGTGGAATGAAGAACATAGTACAGTTTTGTACCTACCATAAATGTAGATGTTCGAGGATCCACATTGCTGCAGTCCACCTCCTTCCCCTCTGTGTTTATGTAGGTGAGGTTATATGCTGATATTTTGTATATATTTTGTATATATTGTACATATTTTTGGTGCAGGTATTTTGGGCCTTGTCTTTTTAGGGTCTTCTGACATCTGGGGCAAGAAAAGACTGAGGATATGACGTCGGTCATGCGCATTAGTACCCTGACGTCAGTCTGATGCGCCCTGACCGACGTCAGCCATATACTCTGGTATTCGGGCCGACTGGACAGCGGACTACCCCAATAGTTAGGACTGCAGCAATGTGGATCCTCGAACATCTACATTTATGGTAGGTACAAAACTGTACTTTTCAAAGATGGGGCTAGTGTCGCTACATTTAAACTTCATTGGCCGCAATTTTGAATTTCCACACAGGGAATAAACCCTTTTCCTTGGCCTCCTTAAGATTGTGTAAAGCTTTTATGAAAGACCATTTTCTTCTGAGACCTCAAATAAAGGATCCGTCACTACCTTGGGATCTTACTGTGGTACTTGAAGATTTAACAAAGATCCTTTGAACTGTCAAGACAAATCTGACCTAAAATTTCTGTCATGGAAGACTATTTTCTTCTATCTTTAACTTTGGCAAAATGAATATCTGAACTCCAGGCTCTTTCAGCAGAGACCCCTTAAATTATTTTTCATGAAGATAGGGTTTCCCTGCGGAGTAACCCTTTTACTTAAAATGGCTTCCGAAAATAACATCATCCAGTCTATTCTCTTGACAGTTTTTTTTCCAAATTTTTCCAGTAAAGGTGAGTACATGCTATACCTCTTTGATGTGCACAGATGACCACCTTTTTACCTTCATAGGATGGAACAGTTTAGAAAATTACTGTGTCGCATATCGCCTACTCAGAGGCGATCTCTGCCTAACATACAAAGCTATGTCAAACCCAGAGCTGTTGGACATGCTCCACTTAAAGAAATCCCAATCCCTCTGAGCTACACACTCTAGGGACCTAAACCTTGTTACCACAATAAACAGAACACTCTGGAGCAGACTACCTATCTATGTCAAACATAGCTCCTCGTTAGCACTCTTCAAGAAAAATCTTGATTGGATGGGTAATAGGAAATTCACCCCAGGGATCACTTCTGTGGCTCTGCTCGACAGGGGCATAGGAAAATAATTTTCTTGGGTGGTGAAAGCTAGGGTTCCTTTTTGGCTAGGCTTGTATAGGCCCTAGGGCCAGTAGCCTAGTACCTACCTATGAACCTGTAAAATCAGACCAGCTTTTTTGTATATTACTTTCCAAATCGCCTAAGCCATCCAGTTTCTAAAGTTACCCTAGCTAAGTGGATTACAGACTATCTCTTGGATTTACTCTTAACAAGTTATGACATTACCAAAACCTCCTCGAGCTCATTTAACCAGATCCATAGCTACTTCATCAGCTTTTTGATGGACATCTATTGATGACATTTGCACAGCAGCTACTTGGTCACAGTCTCATAAACTTTGTGTCATATTGCAAATTGGACTTCATATCTAGAAATAGATCCTCTTTTGGTTCTGAATTACTCTGGAATATCCTTCCATTACGACCACCTAAAGTCAATGTAGCTGGGGACTCTGTCCCATTAGTGAGGAAGACAGAATCAGATTTAAATGTTATATACTTAACCATAACTAAACATCTGTGTTGTCCATTTTCATTCTTTCTCAGCTCCCCTCCTATCCATCCTCCATCCATTTTTCTTCTAGAAGCACCTATTGGACTGTGTTTGGAACTTACAGTTCCAGGTTTGAGCCGTGTCTTTTTCTCTCTAGCTATATCAATTTATTGTCAACTATTGGAAAATAGAGCAGCAAACTCGATCTGAGGAAGTAGGGATGGAGTGGGGCATTATGGGTAGATGGAGGAGCTTGAGAGTTGGATCTGAAGTCTGGTAAATGCGGCCAAGTCAGATCCGAGGATCGGATCTGCACCCATTAATGAGGAAGAATGAAAACTGACAACACAGATGCCTAGTTATGGTGAGTACATAACTTTTAATTTTGACAGCATTACATTTCTCTTATTATAGACATAAATACTTAATAGTCATGTTTTAAAATTGAAATGAGTCTATATGAGGCTGCATCTGGCAGGTCTTTGCTCTGTTTGGATAGTAAAGCCACTACAATTCTTTTTTACTGTGCTGATTACCCCATTCCCCCTTTAAAGTATCATTAAATAAAACTTTTCAAATCTTTTATGACTTTCTTCACTCCAGACCTCCACAGGAATGCTGTGAATTCGTGGAGACTTCCTGTTGATAGGTTTATACATCACTATTTTTTTTATCTCATCTCCTCCTGTTTTAGATTTTAAATGTTGAGCCTCATATTCCTCTAACTTTGACATAATTAAGTCCTATATTTCCAGTTGTGCCTTTTCGTGGTTTCCACGTTATATAGATAATCATAACATTCACAAAATGTGTTAATATTTCCATAGGGTCTCCGGTTATTTTTTTTTGTTATAGGCTCTCCAAGCTCAGTAGTAGCCCTTTTTACTTTGTTGCTTAAATCATCAATTTTTTTGTGTTCTGAAGTTATCAAAAAAAAAAAGAGTTGCTTAACTGCAGCCTTTTTAAACTCATTCATGTTATCCAAATACTCCACGGAGGGAAGGGCTGGTAGACAGGTAAGCAATCCTTTTCACCATGCATAACCGTCTGTGTTATATTTTGTCCTTTGGTGCCTCTCAGTCATTTAGAAAGTTTTGCGATAATATCCCATTACAGTAAAGCAAGTGAAACAGTGATACCTTGCTTCAGCAGTGGGCAAAATGTTATTATTGCCATGCTCTGGAGCAAGTCATTTAAGAAGCTCAGAGATTGTGTCAGCAGCTAGTCATTCCTAGCTCAACAAAATGAATATAAAGAATTCAGTTAAAAAAATCTTTTCAACTGGGTAAGCTCACTTGATGTACAGCCCCTTTTTAGGAGAAATGCGATAGTGTCTTTTTAAGTGACCTATTTAGAATCGTACAGTAGGCAAGTAGAAACTTTGGGACTCAAAACACAGGACTGCTGTAGCTGCTAGGTCTAGCAACATATGGTCTTTAACTTCTGTGCCCAAGTACTAGACAGGTGATGAGTTTTAAATTGTGGTGTAGTGGTGCAGTGGTGCAGTGGTTAATGTTGTGGTTCGATTCTCGACTGGGATGCCTTCTGTGCATTGTTTGCATGTCCTCCCTGCATTCATGTAGGTTTCTTCCCACATTTCAAGGATGTGTCTGAAGTTTCTCCCAGGGCCTCTGCTACTAAAAATAGGCTCCATTCTAGTCAGACTTTCCCAGTAAACAAATGATCTGATACTGTCAATATTCATTTAATCCTTGACTGTGGGTTTCCAGCTCATGCCTTCCAAAAACTCATGATCTCATGCTCCACTCAGGATTTCCTTGGGTCATGTTTGCCGCTTTGTGTCAGATGTGTTTTTTTCCTGGCAACTGTCGAGTGAACTCTTTTCTTTAAACTATATTTTTCCTTCAAAAGTTTAGTAGTTACCTCTCTCTTGCTATTTAGCTTGCCCTGCTCCTTTCTAGGCTTCTCCCTTAACACTTTAGTGTTACATCACTGCCATTGTTGGTAGTCCCTTCTCCTTTCATTTTCCTACCTCAATGGTAATTCTTGCATACCATTGTTGGTACTTTTCCTTGACGCACTCTACTGCTTACATTTATGTTAAATCTTCTGTACTGTTATTGGTACGTTTTTTATTGACTATTAAAAAAAAAAAAAAAAAACTTTTGTCCTTGTGTGCGTTTCTTTTGTTATGGCACAAAAGGCCAAGGGTATGTCTGGTATCAATAGATGCCAGAAGTGCGAGAGAAAATGCCGAACTCTGACTGACATTCTGTCTTCTGCTTGGGCCTGGTGCACCTTCAAGAAGACTGTGCTATTTGTCACAGTTTTAGTTACCGGGCCCTAGGGAAAGAAAAAGTTGATTTTAAAGGGCCTTCTTATATCTGATGTCGATGAGGCCAAATCTGTTAAATCTAAATATGTTAGCCTCCCCTTCCTCTTCCAGTAAATAAGAAGGATCTAAGAGGAGGAGCCGGTCGGTTCCAACAGTCTCGTTGGCACCACCAGCTAAATTGTCTAAAACTCCCCTCCCCTGGTTCCCATAGTTTAAATGGAACTTAATGGGAAACTGCTTAAACCTCTGTGCTGAGCTGTGCACTGACTGTTTCAGCCCTGACTGTTAAGGATACCGTGACTTGGGTACATCTTCACTCCTCGGTTCCATCTGTTTTGGAACAATAGGAGTTTTCCTATACAGATAGGGCCTGAACAGAACATTCACCATCTTTAGACCCTTTTTTTTTTTTTTCAGACCAATCTCCAAGCCCTTTCTTGGAAAAGGCTCAGTCCCTGTCTGTCTCTTCCACCAAGGGCCTTGTGGAATCTGATGTTTTGAGGCTGGTGGACTAGTTCCTGGCGGTGAGGGCGATTGTGTTCTTCCTCGTTTCCTAGTCTCCCTGGCTCTGGACCCTTGCCTATCTCTTCCCCTGTTTTTGTTCCTACTCTGACTCCAACTGAGCCTTCAGAGTTCAAGGCTCTGACAGTCCGTGTTTCGACTGTGTCAGTGCCAATCGGATCTTCATCTCTGGTACAGGTAACAGCCATGAGCATTTTGGGTCAGTCAGATCCAGAGACCTCTCAAGATTGAAGCTTCCCTGTTTGTTCCAGGTTGCGTGGTTTTACTCCGGTGTTGTCAGAGCTGTTTATGCTCCTTGGAGTATTGCACACACAAGCTTGAATCCGGCTTAGGAGGTGGCTTCATTGATGTGGTAGGGGGCCACAGTTCTGAGGAAGCTTGCCTTGGTTCCAGGATCCTTCTGTACAGGGGAGGCCTGCTTTCCAGGCCATGGAGAGGGCTTTGTCCACTGCGGGCTCACAGTTGGTACCACTGTCATTGGACCAACATACCAGTCCTTCCCCTTGGCCAGAGCTACCTCCATCCTCTGCCCTGGGGCAGCAGGCACAGAAACCTCAGGATTTAATCCTTGTGGTTGTCATCTTCAGACACCTCCCTGGCCCATTCCACTGAGGAGGTGCCCCTGAAGAGGAAGTGCAAGAGGAAGCATTTGGACTCCCATTTAGAGTCTTGCACAGAAGATACCAATTCATTGAAGGGGAAGGTTCCCCAAGGTCACCCCCAGAAGATGTCTCATTTGGAGACGTATTATAAATCCTGAAAAAGAGAGGTGGCTGGACTACCCATCATCCTTCCTTGGAGGAATCTGTACACCTGCAGGCTTTCCGTGCCTGACCATCTACCTTTTGGATCTCTCCCCTTGCTGACGAGCTAATTCAGTTGATTGCACAGCGGGCTTGGAAGATACCCGATTCCATTGAGCCAATCCCCAAGAGACCAGACCACATTTTGTCAGCTCATCAGGATCACCAGCATTGAGCTAAAGGGTTACCAGTAGATGCCATGGTGGTTGCAGCAGCCACCAAAAAGGAACTTGCTGATGAAAGTACTACTATCCATCCTCCTAACAGAGAGTCTAGGGCAATAGGTTTGGGAAGCGCGTGTAAGCATCGACGACGTTTGTGCTCAGGTCTTTTAACTTCATGGCACATTTTGCAAGATTCCAACGGGCTCTGATAAAGGAGCGATCAGATACTGGGATAAAGTACCTTCTCAGCTGGCAACCCTTAAATCAATATCTAATTCGTCCTTGCATCTCATTGCGCTCACAGCCAAAGGGACGCCTGTGGGATCAGGTTCTGACGTAGCCATGAGGAGGCACACCTGGATGCGTTTGTAAATTTGTGGAGCCATTCAAGTCATCTTTTGTCAGTGCTGCTTTTGACAGAACATTCTATTTTGGTCCCAAAGTTAAAGACCCTTGCCAGATGTAAGAGGGATGGAAAGACCCTTTCTGCATTGGTATGTTTTTCCACTCCTCAACGGTCTTACTCCAGGAACCAGAGGAGTGGGAAGCTGTGGTTCAAAAAGTCCCAAGGACTTTTCCAGGACTCGTGGCAAAAACTCCCTCTGGGGTAGAGGGTTTTTTTCTAATGGAAGACTCCATGCACTAGGCAGATGTATTCGTTCCCTGGTAACTCCTACCAGCACTCCTGAATGGAGGCCCAGTTGCTGTCCTTGGGAGGCAGTCGGGGGGGGGGGGGGTGATTATCCTTGCACCTATCTGCCTGGCTAAATATAAAAATGGACAATTGGGTGCCGAGGATTATAACCAGAGTTTACAGTATCCCTTTTTCAAAAAACCCAAACAACCAAAAAGAGTCCCAGACGTATTCCACCCAGTCTCTGGGATGCAGCAGTCTTAGAAATTCAAAAACTGCTCTACAAAAGAGTCATCCAAGCAGTCCCACTAGACCAAATAGGATCTGGAATTTACTCAAGATACTTTTTAGTACCAAAGAAAACGGGGTCTATGTTAAATAAACAAATGCTTAAAATGTTGAGTACAACATACTCTTAACACTTTTAAGCGAATGTTTATTTAACCAACTGCTCAGAATATCGAAAAACATAATCCCGAAAAGTTTCTTTGGCCACCTACCCCTCCCAACACGAAACCAACTAATACCATGGTACATACATACAATAACAACAAAATAAAGGGAAAACATACTGTAACATTACAAGCAGGGGGGCAAGCCCTCCTGCACCCCCCATGTGGGGGGGCTGCACCTTCCATACCCCCCTACTTAAATATACCAACTCCGAGACCGCACTTAAGTGCAGAAAAGGGAAATTCTCCCATTCTGCACCGTACAGTGCTGTTGGCACTAGCTTACATGACTTATTACATCACATACGTCTGTGCTGGCCAAACAAAATATTTCAGAACTCCATTTTCCATAGTTCTGAGCGGTCGATTAAATAAACATTCGCTTAAAAGTGTTTGAGTATGTTGTACTCAACATTTTAAGCATTTGTTTATTTAACATAGACCCAGAAAACGGGGGCTGGAGACCGATTGTGCATCTTACTGTGTTTAACAAGTCTAACGGTCCAAATTCTGGGTGGTCACGGTTCAGTCTTTACTTATATTCTTAGGGAAAGATGATTGAATGTGCTCAGTAGATCTTTATAAAGCATATTATCACAAAAAAGAACAAGCGTGCCAGAAGATTCCTGCACTTCCGGCTGGGACACAGTAATCATCAGTTCAGAGCCCTGCCCTTCGGTCTCCCCACAGCCTCTAGAGTATGCACCAAATGTATGGCAGTGGTAGCAGCTCATTTTAGAATGCAAGAATTCTGCATTTTCCATATCTAGACGACTGGCTCATCACTGCACCCACCAGGCATCTATTGTTGTGGACAAGAAACTATGTTCTTCAAGCTTGCGCCTTGCTGGGAGTCATAGTAAACTATAAAAAATCCCATCTAGAGCCAACACAGCAGTTAGAATTCATAGGAGTGGTATCACTTCTCTTCCTCAGAAAGACTTCAAAGAATAAATCACAATTCAGCCAGATTGTTCGCAGCAAAGAAGTGACTGCAAGACCATTGTTACAAACTGTAGGATCAATGGCTGCCACCATCAGTTTAGTTCCCTTTGTAAGATTTCCCATGCGAATCCTACAATGGCTCTTGGCATCACAATGGTCTCTACTGAAACAGCCAGTGTCCCATCATGTTTTGATTCCCGATGTATGAGAAACAGACCTGAATTGGTGGCTTCACTCCAATGAAATTTTGTTGGGCTGACCCTTTGTTCCTCCTCAACCCCAAGCCATAGTAACCATGGACACATCCCAAATGGGTTGGGGAACATTATCTGGGAAAGACAGTCCTAGGTACTTAGTCCCATTTAGCGGCCAGTTTGCACATCAGTGTTCTAGAGATGAGGGCAGTGCTTTTGGCATTGCAAGCATTCCAGGAAACTCTCCCCTTGGGAACGATCGTGATCCAAGCAGATAACATATCAGTAGTTTGGTACAGCAACAAGCAAAGGGGAACAAGGTCTTACCCTCTTTTGTGAGAAGCACTTCAGGTATGACAATGGGCAATTTCATCAGACTGGTTTCTAATTGCAGTGCAAATTCCGGGGAGATCCAATGTGATTGTGGACAAATTGAGCAGGAGAACCCTAAAGCCTCACGAGTGGTCTCTCAATCCTTTCGTGACAGACTATTCTGCCAGTGGAGCCAGCCCTGCTGCTATCTCTCTGCATCCCCCCTGAACAAATGCAGCAGCTACTTCGCCCTATTCCCCCTGCCAGGGAAGTTACCAAGAGATGCTCTCCTTTATGATTGGTCCTCCGGTCTGCTGTATACCTTTCCCCGATTCCTCTCATTTTCCAGATGTTCTTCGTGTTTCACTGTTGCAGTCATCGCACTTGGGTTAGCTGCCTGCAGGTAGCCCTCACTCGGCCAGAGACTTAGTATTTCTGCGTTGGATGCTGTTGCTCCAGGATTTTCGGCTTCATGGTCTCGAGATACTGAAATTTGAAATTTCAGTATTTTGAGATTATGAAGCGAGTCTGGCTCTGATATCCTACAAAACTTTGTAAAGCTTTTCTAAAAGGAATCTTAATGCTTAGACCTCCATACAAGGATCCTCCCACACTTTGGGACTTGAATGAGGTACTACAGTCCGTAATATATTCCCCTTTTGAGCTATCTGCAAATTGCGATTTTAATTATTTATCATGGAAAACCTTATTTTTGATTGCTGTTACTTCTGCTAGGAGAATATCACAACTAAAACCATTATCCTGCAAACCTCCTTACCTAATCTTCCATAAAGATAGGGTGTCATTGCGAACTAACTCGTCCTTTCTACCAAAAATAGTTTTGAGATTAATATCAACCAGATGATACAACTTTACCATATTTTTCCCAAATTTTCAAATAGAGGTGAATGTTGTCTACATTTGCTAGGTGTTCTTAGTTACATTTTTACATTCATAGAACAAAAGAATTCATAGGTTCGTAGGTTGGTACTAGGCTATCAGCCCTAGGGCCTATACAAGCCTAGCCATAACAATTCCTGGCTATTTCTTCCCACACTATTTACTTCCCTGGACCCCTGTGTAGCAGGGTGACTGATGTGGTCTCTGGGGTGAATTTCCTTTCCTTGATGTACTGATGAAGGGTGGTTAACCCAAAAGCTTTGCATTAAAAGATTTGGCGTGAATAGTGTTGAATTTCCTTTCTCCCATCCAATCGTCAAGGTCCCTTTTGAAGAGGGCCAAGGAGGTGCTCTGCTTGACATGTATGGGCAGTCTATTCCAGACCGGGGAGTCCCTGGGTCAGGAACCTATCCCTCCAGCATGTTTTGTTTAGTGTGATGACAAGGTTTAGATCCCTGGAGCGTGTGGCTCTGAAAGACTGGGATTTCTTTAGCATGTCCAACAACTCTGGGTTTGACATGGCCTTGTATGTTAGGCAGAGATCGCCTCTGAGTAGACGATATGCGACAGAGTATAGCTGGAGTTTTTTAAGGTGGTCAGCATAGGGCATCTGCTTTAGGCCTGTGATTCTTTCAGTGAGGTATTTCTGCTGCCTTTCCAGTTGTTGCAGATGTCTTGAAAGGTACATACCAAGTGGGGCGTTGTATTCTGTAATGGGTCTAATGAGGGATGAGTACAGTGGGACAGTGACCTCCTTTTTTCTAGATGAAAAGCCATTAGTGATGAGGTGTGCCACATAGAAGGATTACCTGACTGTTGTGGCAATATGGTTATTGAAGGTGAGACCACTGTCCACCTGTGTCCCTAAGTCTGCTGTCATACTTTCGGTGTTTAGTGTACTGCCGCCTGTGCGGTTATTCACGGGTACATGTTTTTTCCCAAAGGGGATAACTGTACATTTATTGGCATTGAGCTTGAGCCCATGGCTCTGGCAGCAAGTATTTGTTTCTGTAAGGCCCTTTTGTAGAGTATCCACATCATTTGGGGATTCAATAATGGCTCCCAGTTTGCAGTCATCTGCAAACTTCGTTAGCCAGAGTCCCTTAGTGCTGGCCTGTACTTAAAAGAAGTAGATGCCAAACAAGAGCGGTCCCAGAACTGAACCCTGAGGTACTCATTTGTCACTTGTCTGGAGCTGGATTTGGAGTCAGCTACTTATACAGTGTGGGTTCTGTTAGTAAGCCAGTTGGCAACCCATCGAGTGACGTAGGGGTTAATGCCCAGCTTAGTAAGTTTATCTATGCTTCCAGAGTGGGGGATGGTGTCAGATGCCTTGGCGAGGTCCAGATAGGCTGTGTGGACTGCCTTACCCTCATCCACAGTTCTGGAGACTGATTCGAAGAAGTCAATCAGGTTCAGGAGACAAGATCAGCCCTTCACGAACCAAACTGGGTGGGGTCCAGTGTTTGAAGGTTGCCAGTATCTTTAAGTTCCATGATGTGTTCCATGGCCTTGCAGATCAGGCTTGTAAGACTGATGAGTCAGTAGTTCTCTGGATCCAATGTGGATCCCCCCCTTGTGGAGTGTGATAACTGTAGTTGTGCGCCACTCGGTGGGCACGAAGCCTGAGGTTGAGGGTATGATTAAACATGAGACTTTGGTGAGGTGCCAGTTAATTTTGTAGTTCATGTAGTACACAGCCCGGGATATCATCTTGTCCCATGGATGCCGTATTCTTAGCTTTGGACAGTGTGTTTTTTACCTGTGTGGCCGGTATTACTGGAATTTGGCAATCTTCCAGTATTGAGATGGGCCATTTAGGGGGTGAGAGGAGGGTGAAGTTGGCACTGAATCGATCTGCCAGGATATTGGCAATATCCCTGGGATCAGGATATTTAATGCCATTCTGTTGTAGCTCAGAGCAGGTCTGAGCATTGCCATTTAGATTCTCGACATAGTTATAGAATGCCTTGTGGTTGTCTTTGTAATAGTTGACAATTTTATTTTCGTAACTAGCTTTGGAGGATTTTACGAGGGATCTCAGCCTCTTACTGAGGCTGGTAAGGGAATTTTTTGCTTTGTGGGATTTTCCTCTTTACTGCAACAATTTCTTCCTTTTGTTGTAAAATTTGTTTATGGCAGGGGACCACCAGATTGGCTTCATTTTCAGAAAAAAATCTGACAAGTTTGTTTACTACTCTGGGCAAACCAGTCTCTAAGGTTACTCTGGCTAAATAGCTTAAGGATGGTTTAACCTTCATTTATAACAAAAGGAATATGCAACTAATAGGCCTTGTAAAGGCACATTCTACAAGAGCAATAGCCACTTCTGTAGTTACTCATGCTACTTGGGAATCCTCGCATACCTTTATTACTCATTACAAGCTGGGTCTGGTCTGTATGGGATGAGTATCATTTGGTTCAGTGGTGCTCAGGAATATACTTTAGTGAGATCTCCCAAAATTTAGATTGCTGGGGACTCTTTCCCACACTTAAGGATTAAGTGGAGATTGACAACATCATATGAAGAAGTTGTCTTATCATAACATTCCATCTGTGTTGTCAATCTTCATTTATCCCTGACATTCCCACCCTTCTCCCTGCCTTTTTGGTTTCTTGGTGCAACGGCTCTATCTCAATAGATTGGATTTCCTTTTATGAATGCAGGTATGGTCTCTGGTCTGTTATTTCTTGTCTGTCACTATCTTTTGCAGACTCGAACTAAGGTAATCCTAAGAGGAGCATTATGGGTAAAGTTGAGCTTGAGTTTTTGAAAGGCATGAGCTGAAATAATGGCCAATTTGTTTCCAAGATAAGGAACCAAACCTACAGTCAAGGATGAGTGAAGATCGACAACACAGATGGAACGTTATGCTAAGACATAACTTCTTTTTAAGTAAAATAAGTTACTATTGCAACAAAATTACACAATTTTTTTTATTTTGTAACACCTACCCCCCCCAAAAAAAAGTGAAAATAGTATAATTAACTGAATTGTACTGCATTTAACAACATCCAGATCAGCAGACTGTATTTTACATTCATTATGTTTGAAAGAAAGCAGCTACATCCTCCAACCGCACTCCTCTTTGGAAGTAGCTTGGGGGGGGGGGGGGGTGACACCATCATCCACTTTGTGAAGGAATTAATAAAGATAATTTGGTATTGTAAACATTTTGCCATGACAGTCTTATTCTCAAAACATTTTAAATAGTGGTGGGTTGATCTTAAAAAAATATGCCCAAGAATATGTATGGCCAGCTGCTACCTCATTGTTGGTTCTATTCTTTACTAGGGATTCCTTCTGAATTGTTTTTCTGGAGTTTGGTATGGTTTGTTTCCAGGATGGAGGCTTCTAAACCATCCTGTTTTTGCCTGTCCTCTGGCTCCTTCTTGCAGGATGGTTTTATGCTTGAGATAAAATATTAAACCCTAAAAAAAGAAACTTCTCCTTTTTACACCTACCAGTAAATCTCCCCCAATAGACTTCACTGTAACATCCAGTAATGGTACTCTTATATCCCAAGATCTTACTACCAAACTGCTAGGTATCACCATAGACAACGACCTTAACTTTGACACCCATATCAACAACACTTGGAAAACTACTAATAAAAAATCGGCTCTCTTTATAGGATCAAACCCTTCCTCACTCCTGCAACTAGAATAACTATTGCCCACACCTGTCTAATCTCTACCCTTCTTTATGCCTCACCCGTATTTACTAATCTGTCGAAAAATAACCTTAAGAAACTAGAAAACTTCTACAATAATATAGCCAGGTTTGCCACAGGTAACCCTTTCAGAACACACCACTGTATTAATCTAAAGCATCTAGGGTGGCTTGAGTTACAGCAGCAGCTGAAATTTAATCAAGTGGCCATCGCCCATAAAATATTTTATCAACCTGCCAAGACACCCATCCTATCTAACCTTATTCACCCCTACTATAACCTGAAGTCCCTAAGATCTTCACAAAAACTTCTTGTAAATATCAATAAATCAAACAATAGAGCTGGAGACTCTCTCTTCTCTAATACTGTTGGAAAAACCTGGAACCTACTTCCCTCTGAACTTTTCACACTTCCCTCTATTACTCCGTTTAAAAATAAACGTAAGCTCTTCCTCAAAACACATTGGATGCGCCCCTTTACTAAACCTGACTGACCAGCATGCTCTTGTTACTTGATTCAGCCTTACCTTCTCATCTCTGCAATAATTTCATCTTAACTACTATTCTACCTCTCCATCAGTCTTAGTTATTACTGTATTCTCAAAAAACTGACATTATTTATTTTTATTTATTTACATTTATTGACTGGGAGTGTCTGACTGGACGTAGGTCCATTTTCAGCAGAGGCCCGGGGAGAAAAGCTCCACAGTTAAAATAAACAGACAGTAGTTACATTGGATTACATAGCAATTACTTGCAACATATTTACAGATGAAGAACTTAGTACATCAGTAGACAACTAGAATCTTTATCTGTGAAGTACATAACGGACATTAACAAATGTTACAATAAGAAGTTCCTGCTGTATAACAAGTACTAGGCTTATGAGCATCTGAGCTTGCTATAATCAAAGTAGATGTTCTTCATCTCACATTGCTGCAGTCCTAACACTTGGGGTAGTCCGCTGTCCCAGTCGGCCCGAATACCAAAGTATAAGGCTGATGTCGGTCAAGGCGCATTATTCTGACGTCAGGACGTCAGGGTACAAATGCGCATGACCGACGTCATATCCTCAGTCTTTTTTGCCGCATGGTCCGATGCAGAAGCAGTATTGTGAGTGCAGGTTGGCGTTCTGAAATTTTCTGAAGTCGGAGTTTCAGACCGAATCAAAGTTGGCTAAGTACCCCGTTGGGGAATATTTTGGTTTTTTCTTGCCTCAGTATTTAACCGGATGTCAGAAAAAGTGAATAACTGTATTTCTTGTGGGAAACAGATACCTCATAGGGATTACCATACCTTGTGTATACCTTGCTTAGGGCCTGAGCACGACGTTGTTGGATGTCGCTCTTGTGCTAGATTTAACAAACGCACTATAAAGAGAAGATTAGACTGTGCCAGGTTAGTTTTTGGGAAGCGTTGTAATTATAAAATGCCGTCGGATGCTCCGGCGCCCGCTTCAAAAAAGCGCAAGGACAAAGCAGCAAAGCCTAGGTTGGAAGAACAGTCTGTCCCGGACGTCGGTTCTTTAGAGGGCTCGGTGGAGCCGGAGGTTCTGCCAGAAGTTTCTTTGGAGTCTCAGGGAGAGACTTTACTGTTACAAGATGTGTCCTCTCAGGAGGTAGGCCAGGCTGAAGGGGCTTCTCAGGTAGCTGTTCACCCCTCCCTTCCTAAGGTGGTTAGGCCCTCCCCTTCTGTTTCCAAGGCTTCTTCGAGAGGCAGGCCAGGTTTAACTTCAGTGGGTGTCTCTCCTTGTTCTTCAGGGTCTCTGCCTAAGAAACATATGCTTAAAATGGCAGAAGATTTGATTACTATGATTAGAGGTTCTATGCCCCCTCCTGATAAGAGGCATAGGGTGGAACCTGAGCTTGAGAGTTTTGAGCAGTGTTCGGAGGCTTCTGAGTCTTCGGCTGAAGACTTACAGGAGTATCCTCCTTATTCTGATTCTGATGTAGATGATTTTACTCCTTCGGCTTCTCCTCCTGAGGATTTTTCTTTTTCAGAGACTCTTCATTCCATGAGGGAGCATTTTAAATGGGAAGGTCAAGATTTCTCTGATTCCAGGAAAAGGCTTAGGGAATTTTTGTTTCTACCCCAGCATAGGCCTTTAGCTATACCTCCTGTTCTGGATGTGGTGGAAGATGTTTTTGCAGAGGCTTCCCTGAACCCTGATTCTTTGCCTCCTGCACCAGTTAAACCGGATAGGTATTATAGGGTGCCTGAAGCTCATAAGTATCTTTTTAAGAGTCCTAGGGCAGACCCAGAAACTGTTTCTCAGGGGCCTAAAGGTGTTAAGGCTTCTGTTGTTAAAAATCCTGTTCCTCCTGATAAAGAGGCAAGGGCTTTGGATAGATGGGGAAAGAAGGTGTATACTTCTTCCACTTTAGCCATGAGGGCTTTGAATTGCCAGTTCCACATGTTAAAATTCCAAAATTATCTCCTTTCACAATTGAAGTCTAAGGTGGATGCTCTGGCGGAAGGCATTGAGTGTAAGGAGTTGCAGGATTTAGTTCATGTTTCTGAACAGGTGGGTAAGCATTCTTTGCAATGTGGTTTTGATGCTGTTCAGGCCTCTTCGAGGGTGGCTGCCACTGGTTCTGTTCTTCGCAGGCACGCCTGGCTGAGGGATCAGAATTTGGCTGAGCATGTTAAGACAAGGATTTTAGATGCTCCGTTACAATCTGATGTGTTGTTTGGTTCGCCTGTGGAAGCAGTTTTAAAGAAAATGGAGGACAAGGCTAAGTCTATGCAGACTGTTAAAGATTTTTTGCAGGTTCAGCCTCCGAAGTTTAGTAGAAATTGGCCTACTTAAGGGGTGGACATATCCTTCTTATGATTCCCAGTCTAGGGGTAGGTCTAGACGTGGTAGGGGCAGAACTCAAGGTTCTTTTAGGCCTAGAACAGGGAGTTCACCTGCTCAGTCTTCTGGTGAGGGCAGGGGTCAGTCCTTTCGTAAACAGACCCAATGACCTGCCTTTTCAGCTGCCAGAGCCTTCTCGCCTGGCAGCACCTTTGGGAGGAAGGCTGGCACTTTTCAAAGAAAATTGGAGTTTAATTACCCAAGACAGATGGGTATTGGATATCATTCACCACGGTTACAGGTTTTATTTCCATACCTTGCCTCCTTTCAAAGGCATGCCAGACATTCCTCCTCTACAAAGAAAAGAGGCTCACAAGCAAATTTCTCTGTTACTCCAAATAGGGGCCATTCAGCCGGTTCCTGTGCCAGAAAGGGGCCTAGGATTTTATTCTCGCCTGTTCCTAGTACCAAAAAAGGGGAACACGTGGAGACCAATTTTGGATTTATCTATCCTCAACACTTATCTGGACATTCCCAAATTCAAAATGTTGACGTTACAACAGCTTTTACCTCTGCTGGGAAAAGATCACTGGATGGTAACTTTAGATCTCAAGGAGGCTTACCTTCATGTGCCTATCAGACTAAGTTGCAGGAAGTATCTGCTTTTTCGAGCTGGGAATTCCCATTATCAGTTCTCTGCATTGCCCTTTGGCTTATCTACTGCCCAGAGTATTCACAAAAGTTCTGGCTCCAGTGATAGCTTACTTCAGGCTAAAAGGAATACAAATCTATCCTTACTTGGACGACTGCCTGATTCTGGCTCAAGAAAAGGAAGACCTTTTTCAGCATTTGGATTATGTGATAGCAGTGCTAAGATGCCTGGGGTATTCTGTGAACGAAATAAAGTCCAGTCTAGTACCCTCTCAAGACATGTGCTTTCTGGGTGTGAGACTGAATACAGCAACCCAGATGGCCTTTTAACCCCGGACAAACAAAAGAATCTTTCCCTTTACTTCCATCAACTATCTCTTCAGTCCGGGCTGACTGCAAGGACAGTCCTTCAAGCCTTAGGGTTGATGGCATCTTGTATTCTGGTGCTTCCCAATGCCAAACTGCATATGAGGAAGCTGCAATGGTATCTCAAAATGTATGGACACAGCACTGCCAGGATTTGGACACTGTCATTCAAATAATACCTTGCATTCAAAAGGAATTTTTGTGGTGGGCTCAGGAATGTCACCTAAACAAGGGACTCTCTGTGACCCGGCCAGAGGCGAGTCAGATTCTAACGACAGATGCCTCAGACATAGCTTGGGGAGCTCATCTGAATGGAAAGTGGATACAAGACAAGTGGCCTGCCAGACTACAGCATCTACATATCAACATGAAGGAGATGTTAGCAGTCCAGTTTGCATTAATGGCTTTCAAGGAGTTACTTCTTCCAGGGCAGGTGTTGATTCTAACAGACAACACAACTGTCATGTGGTACATCAACAAACAAGGGGGAACACATTCTTATCCTCTATGCAGGCAAGCAATGATTTTGTGGGAGACTGCGCTCAGCTTGCAACTAAATCTTCAGGCAAGGTTTCTGCCGGGAGCACAGAACTCCTTAGCAGATGTGTTAAGCAGGCAAATCATGGATCCCCACGAGTGGAAACTGGATCTTCATGTATTTCGGAAATTGACAGTGTCATGGGGAACTCCAGACATAGATCTGTTCGCTTCTCCACTAAACCACCAGCTGCCAAAGTTTTGCCCGAAAAGGTTTCATCTCACAGCTTGGAAAGTGGATGCTCTTTCTTTCAGTTGGAAAAATCTTCATGTGTATGCCTTTCCACCTCTGCCTCTCCTCCCAAAGGTACTCCTAAAGGTCAGACAAGACAAGCCAAGGATGATTTTAATAGCTCCAGATTGGCCTCGGCAACACTGGTGCCCATTACTGAGGAGTCTGGTAAGGAAGCCTCCATGGCCTTTACCTTTGATTCCACACCTATTGTCTCAGAGGGACGGTCATCTACTCAATGTCAAGCTTCACTCTCTTCATCTAACAGCCTGGCATATTCTGTTTTGAACCACAGCAGGTCTCAACTTCCTCAACAAGTTTTGAATGTGATTATGGAAGCCAGAAGACCTAGTACAAGGAAAGTGTACGCAGAAAATGGAAGAGATTTTTATTTTGGAGTGCAGCAAAGGATTTGGAGGTTTCTGAGCCTAATTTGAGTGTGGCTCTTCAATATCTTACTGAGTTATTGGACAAAGGTTTGTCTTTCTCTTCCATTAAGATTCATGCTGCAGCAATTTCAGCTCACTATGATTGTGATCCACCATTGTTTTCTCATCCTTTGTTCAAGCAATTTCTTAGAGGGGCAAAGAATATAAGACCCCCAATGAGAGCTCCTACTCCTGCTTGGGACCTCAATTTTGTGTTGGAGAAACTTACTCTACAACCTTTTGAGCCTCAGCTACTGCTGAATTGAAGTACTTGTCATGGAAAACTGCTTTTTTGTTGGCCATTACTTCTGCAAGAAGGGTTTCTGAATTGCAGGCGCTTATGGCGGTTGAGCCTTTTTGATTTTCCATAAGGATAGGGTATCATTACGCACTAATCCTTCCTTTATGCCTAAGGTGGTCTCTAGTGTGGCTTTAAACCAAACTATTCATTTGCCTACTTTTTATGCAGATCCCCAAAATAAGGGGAAAAGATTTTGCACACTTTAGATGTACACAGGCAGTTGCGTTATTATTTAAGCAGGACTAAGGATTTTAGGCAGTCTCAGCAGTTGTTTGTTTCTTTTGCTTTAAGTTCTCAGGGCAAGCCTGTGTCAAAACAAACTATTTCTAAGTGGATTGGGTTTTGCATTGCATTTTGTTATTCCCATCATGGCAAGGAGATTCCAGCTGGGATTAGGCCTCATTCCACTAGGGCTACTGCCACTTCAACAGCATTTCTAAGGGGGGTGGCAACTAAGGATATTTTGGAGGCAGCTACTTGGAGTTCAGTGCATACTTTCTCTAAGCATTACCACCTTCCTCTCTACTCTAAATCTAGGGCTGGTTTTGCCACGGCTATTTTGCAGGGCATGTTGACAGCTCCTGCTTCTTTATGATTTGCCAGCCTCCCTTACCTCTGCTTTGGGATTCTACCCAAGTGTTAGGACTGCAGCAATGTGAGATGAAGAACATAGTACAGTTTTGTACCTACCATAAATGTAGATGTTCAAGATCCACATTGCTGCAGTCCAATTTACCTCCCTCCTTCCCTCTGTGTTTAGGGGTGGTTGTGTGGGTGGGGTTGTACTTTTGTAAATTTGTATATATTGTACATATATTTGGTACAGGAGTGTTTGGTGTTTTTTGGTTTTGGCCTTATCTTTTTAGGGTCTTCTGACATCTGGGGCAAGAAAAGACTGAGGATATGACGTCGGTCATGCGCATTTGTACCCTGACGTCCTGGCGTCAGAATAATGCGCCTTGACCGACGTCAGCCTTATACTTTGGTATTCGGGCCGACTGGGACAGCGGACTACCCCAAGTGTTAGGACTGCAGCAATGTGGATCTTCGAACATCTACATTTATGGTAGGTACAAAACTGTACTTTAGTGGAGTGGAAAGAAAGGTAGTGGTTGGATGGGGTGGGTGATATTAGAGTGGGAGTTGCAGCCAGCATGTTTTTAGGTGCGCTTTAGTAAAGTTTTGAAGTGGGTGCATGATGGTACGGAGGTAATTGTGGGTGGGATGGAGTTCCATAATTTGGCTATGGTGCAAGAGAATAGTGCTTCACCAGCAGAGTTATTGACTTTAGTGATCTGCAAGTGATTTTTGTTGCTGGATCTTAGTGGTCTGGTGGTGCGATAGGGTTGGAGTAGATTCTGGAGGGATGGGACATTTAGTGGATGGTTTACTAGTTTGTGGGCGAGTGAGAGTTGATACCATTGAAGGAGGTGAGGGAGTTCAAGCCAGCCCAGTTCAGCAAGAGAGAGACAGTGGTGACTACGGTAGAATGCTCCTGTGGCGAATTTGGCGATTTTGTTGTAGCAGGTCTCTAGCTTGTTTAGATCACATTGCCTTACGTTGGTATATATTGGAGAGGCATAAAGTAGGGTGGAGATAAGGTGGGAATATGCTATTGAAATCTTTGCTGCTTTGGTGAGAAGTTGCTTATTTCTGTATAGCGCACCTAGTTTTTTGTGGACTTTATTTATGGTCATGAATATGTGAATATCAAATTTTAGTTTGTCTATTTCCACTCCTAGCAATTTGGTGTGTTCGGTTGGGTATATAGTGGTGTTGTCTTTTGCTGTGATAAAGTGAGAGTTGTTTTGAGTATGTTTGGTGGGTTGGAAGATGAGTAGTTTAGTTTTGTTTGGGTTGAGTATTAATTGGCATCGGATAACCAAGTTTCAACAGTGGAAAAAGCTTCCTGTGTGACTTTTTGCAGTTTGGGTAGGGACTGGGCTGAGCAGATGATGGTTGAGTCATCTGCATATTGTAGGAGTGTGCCATGTTTGGTGGCAGAGGCTAGATTGGTGAAAACAGAGAAGAGTAGGGGTCCAAGGATGGATCCATGGGGAACCCCTATGGAGGCAGGTAGTTGGGGAGATATGTCATTCTGCCATACAACGGATTGTTGACAGTCAGACAAGTAGCTCTGAAACCAGTTGGTGACTGATTGAGAGAAGGATAGGTTATTGAGGACAGAGATGAGTTGTTTGTGTGGGACCATGTCATATGCTTTAGATAGGTCTAGGAAAGTAGCAGAGGAGAGAGAGCCATTATGTTTATGCTGAAGGATTGTGTTAGTAAAGGAGAGTAAGGCAGTGGTGATGCTATGGTTTGGTCGGAAACTATGCTGAGTATTGGAAAGGAGGTTGTTAGTAAGGAGGTAGTCTGAGACCTGAGAGTGTATGCATCTCTCCAGTATTTTGGAGAGTGGAGAGAGAATAGCTATGGGGCGGTAATTGGTTAGATCTGTGGAGGGTCTGCCTTTGTGGACGGGAATTATATGATACTTTCCATAGTGTGGGAACGTAACTTTCTGACAAGAGATCGGTTAATCAAGATGGATACTAGGTAGGCCAGAACAACATCTGCGATTTGTAGGTGTTCACTTGTGAGGTTGTCTGCTGCTAATTTGGTGGGCTTAAGTTTAGTTAAGATTTTTTTTTATGTTGGAGGTAGGTACAGGAGAAAGAGAAGGCAGTGGGGAGATTACTAGTTGAAGGTGTGGGTTGGAGGGGAAGGGAGTTGTGTTGTTTATCTAGCGATAGTATGGTTTGTGTGAAGTGTGTGCTGAATGAGGTAGCAATATTTTCTGAGGAGTGAGGGATGTTAGGAGGAGGGGTACTCACTTTACCTGGGTGGAGGATGGAGTTTATGGAGGGCCAGAATTGTTTGGGGCTGTGTTGGGAGGAGTCTAGGGCAGATTGGTAGTATTGGAATTTTTCCTGTTTTATTAGCTTTTTTACTCCGTTGTGTAGTTCTAGGAATTTCTGTCTAGTTGAGGGGGTTTTGGTTTTGCGCCAGTGTTCCCAGGCTTTATCCCTGTTTTTTATTTCTGTCTTAGTGGTTTTCTGTAGCCATGGGGAGGGTTGTGCTTTGGTTCTGGAAAGTCTTATGGGGGCATTGTAATTAAGGATGCTCAGGAAGGTAGTCTTAAATTCAACTGCATCATCAAGACTGAGGTACTTTAGAGGATGCCAGTTACATTCTTTGAGGGTTGAGATGAATGTGAGTGGGTTAAACTTTAGTTTTTTACGTATTTGACGGTAGATGACAGGTTTAGCTTGGTATACGTATTTTTTTTAGTTGGATTATGTTGGGGAGTGTTCAGTGAGGCTATCTGATAAAGCAGCCTGTTATATATGACTGGGGGCTCTTACTGACTAGTATCCAATCCAGGGTAGTGTGCTTGTGTGACATGTTTTACTTCTAGATGTATTACTCAACTGCTACTCCATTTTATTTTCTTTTTATCTTCCTTTCTTATCTACATTTATACTGTACCTTTTTAGCTATTATTATTTCTCAACATTTAATTGTAACTTCATTAGTAATTGTACTAAGTCTAGTCAAATATTTTGCATTTTTTTATACTTTATAAATGTGTGACCACTTCGTTTTTTTTTTCTTTACGGTGAATGTATTTGCATTTTAAATATCTACTTCTGTAGATGTGAACTTTATTTGAACTGTTTGGAGCTTTTCTCCCTGGGCCTCTACTGAAAATGGACATATATCCAGCTAGACTAGCCCGGTCAACAAATGTAAAATAAAATAAATTGAGATTTAGCCCACTTGTGAACTCATGAAGGTCTGGTCTTAAAGTTATGTAAATCACATAATTTCTTACTGTGTCAATTGCTTGAAGGAAAAATATTACCCTTGTGTTAATTTCTGCTTATCTTGGTAGAGCTCCATTTTGCCTGAGTGAAGAATCGCAGAGCTACACGAGTATAATTTTTCACTTTATCCAACTGTTCACTGTTTGTCAGTACTGCACTGTTTTTTTTATTTGCTTATCAGTACTGCACTGTTTTTTTTTTTATTTTTTATTTGCTTAAACAGTACTGCACTGGTTATTATTTTTTTGATCAACAGTACTGCACTGTGTTTGACTGAATTATTTACTTTTCTGTGTCTCCATTTATATATTTGCTGCCCTCTATTTAACCCCCCCCCCCCGACAATCCTCCCAACCAACTGCTGTTGTAGTCTTATATTTGATGGATTTTGCTGTTGCCCGCCCCTACTGTAAATTTGATAAGGGACACTCCTCCCAGTCTCATTTCATTAGCTCATTCTACCTAATGCAGAGATCATTTGGGAAGGCCAAACCCCTTAGTTCCTCGACTATGAACTTTCTTCTGTTCCTCCACTCTCTTTCCACTTTACTAAAAAAACAATAAAAAAACCCCACTTTATTCAGCTGCTTTTACTGTATTTGTGTTTCCTCCTCCTACTCTATTACTTTATCTTGCTTTTTCTTCTACTTGCTGCGGCTTGTTCTCTAAAGTGTTCAATTGTATCTTTTCTGTTGCATTTATTACTGCTTGTTTATAGCCTGTTTAATTTCTAAGTGTTTTTCTAACACTCTTAGTTTTTGTGTAAGCACTTGGGCTTTAGGCTTATCCCTTAGCTCTCCCTGGCCTTTCTCTCTCGGATTCTGACACATTTGGATGGACAATTTCCTACAGTTTCTCCTGCCAGTCTGGTTGAGATGGGCATCCTGAGACAGTGTAACAACTGGCTTATGTACACAAACAACCACCTACTACTACCACCTAGGAACACAGTTTGCAAGAGATGCAATTACATTAGGAACCTAGAGTCTATGCTCTCTCCCTCACAAGCCAGTACATCTGGCACTGAGAAGGTTGTAAACACAGTCAGTACACCTCAAACACCACCTACACCTACACAACATGCACCCACATATGTGGAGGTCCACAACAAAAACATACCCAAACAAAGGAGACCTTTGAGGCAAAACCACACGCGATCTCCACAGCCCTCCATACCACCCACCAAGTATAGTTCACACACCTGTCTCTCACAACTTCTTCTTCTTCTTTCGGCTTTTTCCCGGTCAGGGGTCGCCACAGCGGATCACCTTGTCCGCACATTGAATGGCAGTGGAGTTTTACGGTGTCGAGTTGCCAGCCCGGCGCCCAACCTTCCACAGAAGGCACACTCACATGCACACCTAGGGCCAATTTAGAGTGTCCAATCCACCTGCAGCATGTCTTTGGGATGTGGGAGGAAACCGGAGCACCCGGAGGAAACCCACGACCACAGGGAGGACATGCAGACTCCGCACAGAAGGCACCCCAGCTGGGGATCGAACCGGAGAACCTCTTGCTGTGAGGCGGCAATGCTAACCACTGCACCACTGTGGCCGCCCTCACACACCTGTCTCTCACAACACTAAGGCTTAACCATAAACTCAACTTATTAGTCATAGGAGACTCCGTTGTGAGACGCGTACAGATGTGCCTCTCACCAGGCTGGATAAGGCGAAAGTCACAGTTAGTTGTTTGTCAGGAGGCCACAATCTGCCATGTCACACACACACTCAAGTCTCTCAACAGGTACTGTTATGACTCTGTCATAGTCCATGTTGGTGTGAATGACTTGGGACGTACCTCCCTGGAGTATGTGTCCCAGGCGGGTATGTCCCTAGCCTTCAGCAGCATTCTACTGTCATCTAGAATGATGCCTCAATACAAACAGAAAATGACTGAATTTAACAATTGGCTGTTTCTGGTGTCATTCCAAGGGGATCCAGTACCTGACAGCCTAGGAAGATATGATCGACAGACCACAATGCTTTGCCAGAGATGGCCTGCATCTGTCTCACTTGGGGTTCAGGCTTCTGGCAAAGGCTGATGTTCGTGTTCCACTGTTGCAGTCATTACAATTGGGTTATCTTGCTGGCAGGCTAGCCATAGTCGGCCTGAGTTCCAAAGTCTAGGTCCGGTGTCGGTTGCTGTCGCCTCCTCCCTGACGTCAGTGCACCAGCGGTATGAAAGATGCAGCTGACGTCATTTTCTTCAGTCTTTCTTGGCGCGCGGTGCCCAAAGCAAAAGCTGTTCACAAGTGCCGGTCAGCCAACTCCTGAGATTTTCAAATTCGAAATTCAGATCCAAAGTTTTCATTAAAGCCAAGTACCCCGTTGGGGAAACTTTTTTTCTTGCTCCAGACCGATGCCAGGAAAAGTTAATTGTATTTTTTGTGGGAAGCAAATACCTCATAAGGATTTTCATTCTTACTGTATTCCTTGCCTAGGCCCTGACCACAATGTCGCTAGTTGTCGGTTTTGTGCTAGATTTAACCAACGCACTATTAAGTATCTGTACGATTTTGCATATCATTACTTTGGCAGAAGATTTAGTTATATAATGCCGTCTGAACAGCCGACTACCGGAGTTTATAAAAAGCGCAAAGAAAAAGAAAAGGACAGGCATCTGAGGTCCAAAACCAACGAGGTTTCCGCTAGGCCTGCCGCCGGTTCTCAGTGAGGCGCTTTCGCAGCCCCTGACGCCCGCTACCTCAGAGCCCCAGGCTGCTTCCAACTCCCATGTGGAGCGACTAGGCTGCTGGAAATTCAAGGTATTAGACACTCGGAAACTATTCCCTCAGATGGGTCCGGAGCCGCTGAGCAGGCATCTGCTTCTGAGGGTGTTTTCAGGCCTACACAGTTGTATGCAAAACCAACTTCGGCTTGAAAGGCTAAAGCAGCTTTAAAGACAAAGAAACAAGTACAGCACTCTCCTGGACAAGCCTCCATGCCTAAAAAACAGATGATTAAAATGGCCGAAGACCTAATTACTTTGATCAGGGGTTCCCATCCCCTCCTGATAACAGGCCTAGGCAAGAGAATAGAATATGTATCTTCATATCAGGTTTCCATTTCTTCTGATTCCTCTTCTGAGCAAGAATATTCTCTTCCTCCCTATGACAATTCTGATGCTGAATAATCTATCCCTTCAGCCTCTCCTCCTGAGGATTATTCTTTTGGGGAGAGCCTGCATACTATGAGGGAGCATTTCCACTGGGAGAGCCAAGATCATTCAGAATCCAAGAAAAGGCTCAGAGACTTCCTTTTATTACCTCAGCACAGGCCCCTTGCTATTCCTCCGGTTTTAGACATTGTAGATGTATTTTCAGAGTCCGGACTGTCTCCTGACTCTACCGCCAGCTCCTGTTAAGCCAGACAGATACTACAGGGTTCCTGATTGTCATAAATTTCTTTATAAAAAACCTGCCGCTGCTGACCCAGAAACTATCTCTCAGGGTCCCAAAGGGGTCAAGGCTTCCACTGCAAAAAAACCTATTCCCTCTGATAGGGATTCAAGGGCCCTGGACATGTGGGGGAAAAAGATTTATATTTCTGCTACCTTGGCTGTAAGAGCTTTAAATTGTCAGTTTCCTATGCTTAAATATCAGCAATATCTTATGTCACTGCTTAAACAGAAAATGTTGACAAATACAGAATGTGCAGAAAACAAAGAAATGCAGGATTTATTACTTGCAGCTGAACACGCGGAGAGGAAAAATCACAGCCATACAGGAAACAGTCTCAATGATTTTCCCCTGCCAGCACCAAGCACTTATCTTCTGGCAGCTCCTTTGGGGGGAAAAGTAGCACTTTGTTCCCCAAAATTGGCACATGATCACCCAGGACAAATGGGTCTTAAATATCGTATCACAAGGCTACAGGTTCCACTTTCACATCCTGCCAAGGCCAAACGGTATGCCAGGCCTGCCACACAATCAATGGGCAGAGGCACAAAAACAAGTTTCATCCCTGATGGACATGAGGGCCATTTAGCAAGTGCCACAGCAAGAGCAAGGACTAGGATTTTACTCGACTATTCTTGGAACCCAGAAAGGACAAAGCCTGGAGACCAGTACTGGACCTGTCTATTCTAAACACATTTCTGGATATTCCAAAATTCAAAATTTTAACTCTGCAGCAGCTTCTACCCATGCTGGACAAGAAGGCTTGGCTTGTGACTTTAGACCTAAAAGAGGCATACCGGTATGTCCCAATCAGAAAATCATGCAGAAGATTCCTCAGATTTATAGCTGGCTCAATGCAGTACCAATTATCTGCACTGCCCTTTGGCTTACCTACTGCGCCCAGGGTCTTCACAAAATGCCTGGTACCAGTAATTACATTCTGCAGACAGAGGAATACACATTTTTCCTTACTTGGATGACTGCCTCATTCAAGCAGAGAACAAGGACATTCTACTACAGCATCTGGCATTTGTAAAAAGATTACTAACAGGTCTAGGGTACACAGTAAATGAAAAGAAATTACAACTTGTACCCTCTCAAGAGATAATATTCCTGGGTGCAAGCTTAAGTACAACTGCCCATATGGCTTATCTCACACAAGACAAACAAAGACAACTGACTACTTATTTCAAAATGTTGGCAACAAAGACCCAATTATCTGCAAGAAAAATTCTGCAGGCTTTGGGCTTCATGGCATCCTGCATTCTGCTAATTCCATATGCAAGACTGCATATGAGGAAACTTCAATGGTATCTAAAAAGTGTTTGGACTCAACATTGCCACAACCTGGAAACAATAATTACCCTCATTCCCTGCCTGCAACAGGAGTTTCGATGGTGGGCAAAGGCCTGTCACCACAACATGGGACAGCCATTCACCTTACCCACAGCCAAGCAGATATTAACAACAGATGCATCAGATTATGCCTGGGGGGCCCATATGGCAGGAAGATGTATTCGGGGCACATGGTCCGCAAGTCAAATGCATCTGCATATCAATCAAAAAGAGATGCTAGCAGTTCAAAATGTCCTTACAGCCTTCAAGGATCTACTTCATCCAGGACAACCACTGATAAAGACGGATAATACCACAGTCATGTGGTACATAAACAAGCAGGGAGGCACACATTCCTACCCCCTCTGCAGACTAGCCATGACTTTGTGGAACACAGCATTGGCTTACCAAGTACATCTACAAGCACAATTCCTGCCAGGAAAGATAAATACTCTGGCAGACTAACTAAGCAGAAACCTAATGGATCCCCATGAGTGGAAATTGGATCCACAAGTCTTCAGCATGACAACAAGGACCTGGGGATGCCCGGACATAGACCTATTTTCCTCCCCTCACAACTGCCAAATACAGAGATTCTGCGCAAGGACTTATCACAAGCAAGCATGGAAAGTGGATGCTCTATCTTTCAGCTGGAAAAACCTAACAGTATATGCCTTTCCTCCTCTGCCTCTCCTCCCCAAGGTACTCCTCAAGGTCAGACAAGAGAAGCCAAAAATTATACTGATTGCCCCAGACTGGCCCCGCCAGCACTGGTACCCAATCCTAAAGAGCTTGTCTCAATGCCCAGCTTGGACATTACCTCAAATTCCTCACTTATTGACCCAACAAGACAGATACTGCACAGTCAACTCAGGACCTTAAACCTAGCAGCATGGCGGGTAATGTAAGCATTCAAGACCCACCTCTCTCTCTAAAGCGGTGATGGATGTTATTTTGGAGGCCAGGAGGCCTAACACCAGAAAATCTTATGCAGAAAAATGGAAGAGGTTCTGTGCTTGGAACCAGGCACAAGGTTTTGACACGATTGTTCCAAATATTCCTCAGATTTTGCAATACTTAACTGAGATGCTGGATAAAGGCCTTTCCTTTTCATCAATTAAAATTCATGCCTCTGCCATTTCAGCTCATTACAATACAGAACCACCTATTTTTTTCTCATCCATTTCTAAGGCAGTACCTCAGAGGGGCCAAAAACATAAGACCTCCAAGGAGAGCACAAATACCTGCATGGGACCTCAACTATGTCTTGGAAAAACTCACTCTACCTCCTTTTGAGCCAGCCTCTGCAGCTGATATAAAATTCTTATCCTGGAAAACAGCTCTGCTCCTAGCGATAACCTCTGCTAGACTAGTATCAGAGTTACAGGCACTCATGGCTGTGGAACTTTTATCATTTTCCATCCTGACAGGGTTTCTCTGAGGACAAACCCAACATTTATGCTTAAGGGTAGTGTCCAATGTGGCCCTTAACCAAACAATTCATTTGCCTATCTTTTATCCAAACCCACAGAATAAGGGTGAGAGACTTCTGCATTCTTTGGACATTCACAGGCAGCTATGCTTCTACTTGGACAGAACCAAAGCTTTCAGAAAATCTGAACAACTTCTGGTGGCATATGCTGCAGGATCACAAGGAAAGCCTATCTCAAAGCAGACTATTTCAAAGTGGATAGGCCACTGCATTCGTTTCTGCTATTCACAACATGGCAAATCAGTGCCTAAGGGCATTAGGCCACATTCAACCAGAGCAGCAGCCACTTCAGCAGCTTTCCTCAGAGGAGTACCAACCAAAGACATCTTAGAGGCTGCAACTTGGAGTTCAGTGCACACTTTTGCAAAGCACTGTCACTTACCTCTCTACTCTAAATCCAGGGCAGGCTTTGCCACTGCAGTTCTGCTGATCCTCATAGCCTCTCCTAATCCTATTTAGCACCAGCCTCCCAACCTTAGCTTAGGGATTCAACCCAATTATAATGACTGCAACAGTGAAACACGATGAACATAGTACAGTTGTGTACCTACCATAAATGTAGATGTTCGAGTGTATTCACTGTTGTAGTCTTGTAGTACTTATCTGTACTTCTCTTTTCTATACAGCCTATGTGGTGTATTTGCTTGTAGAGAAAGGAAAAGTTGTTTTTTGTGTATGCATGCTTATTGGCATAATTTAGCCTGCCATTTTGGGGGCACCTGACATCTGGGGCAAGAAGAACTGAAGAAAATGGTGTCGGCTGCATCTTTTATACCCCTGACGCACTGACGTCAGGGAGGAGGCGACAGCAACCGACACCGGACCTAGACTTTGGAACTCAGGCCGACTGTGGGTAGCCTGCCAGCAGGTTAGCCCAATTGTAATGACTGCAACAGTGAATACACTCGAACATTTACATTTATGGTAGGTACACAACTGTACTTTGCCTCATGCTGCTAAACACTAGGAGTCTGAACATGAAACTGCATTCATTGCAAGCATTCTTAACTCTGGAAAATGCTGACATGTTCGCAGTCACAGAAACCTGGTTCAAAGCTGTAGAGAGCATCCCAGCCTTACCTGGTCACTCATCCTATCATACATGCAGACCCAAACTGTGGGTGGTAAATCCAAAGTAGGTGGAGTATCCGTATATATTAGACAAATACACCTCCAGGCTTGTCAAACAGTATGACGTGCAGAAGAAGCTCCAGGTGCAGGTAATCCTTGACAATACCCATATACAAATCATAGTTGGCTACCAGCCCCAAAATCTGACTCAAGATGCTCAATCTGCCTATCTGGACCTCTTCAGGTCTATCAAGATTCAACCCTTTACCCTGATCCTGGGTGACTGTAACTACCCAAACATAGACTGGAAGAACTACTCTTGCTAGAACACAAATGCCCAGAGATTCTTCAATTTTGTCAATGCAAATGCTTTGGTATGGCTAGTTGATACCCCCACAAGAGGTTGATATCTTGGACTTCGTATTGACCAACATGAGTAACCACTGTAACATCCCTGCAGTATCATCCTCCCTGTTACGATCCGACCATAAAGTAGTCACTTTCAAAGTCACCATCTCCTCCAACCCCCCTCTCTAGCCATGGTCAAACAAAAAATAAGTAAATAATTCTCCAAAGTTGATTACAGCCTCCTGAGGGATAGTATAAACAGCTTCATAGTCCCCTCCCCCTCTCTAGTAACTGGCTCCATTATCTAGAACTATACCAAAGCACTATGCAAACATTTATATAGATGCATAGTATCAGGAATCATCCTCCGCAAGGAAGAGTAAACCTGTCTGGTGGACATCTGCAATAAATAAACTCTGTAACAAAAGAAAAAATTTCTATTCAGGACCAAGAAGGAACAGTTGCCCAATTGGAAACTATCCCTATTTAGCCTGAACAAGCAAATAAGAGCACTAGTGAAATCCACCAAAGCAAACTTTGAGTCCAAATTGGCCACATCTACTAGAGACGGTCATAAGGACCACAATTTCAAAAGAAGCACCCAGATCTGTTCAGAAGTGGTGGTCAAGGACATCACATATACAAATGACATAAGTATATCAAACTTGCTGGCCGACGGATTCAACGAAAATTTCATCAGTAAATCAGGACATTTCCAGTAGTTGCCCTCTTTCCCTTGTATCTAGGGATCAGGTCATCACTGCTCTCTAAGACGAAAAAAAAATACAGCCTCCATAGGCCCTGATAACATCCCAGGCTGCATCCTACATGAACTCTGACAGGAACTTGCAACACCATTAGGCGTCTTATTCAGTCAAAGCCAGAGTACCAGCTTTGTCCCAGCTGAGTGGAGGACAGTCACCGTCATCCCTTTGCACAAAGGTGGAGCATCCAACAATCTGGTAAGTTATAGACCCATCAGCCTAACTAGCCTGATTTACAAGGCCATGGAATGGATTATCACAGACATCATTAGCAAGGACATTGGCAACCTCCAAACACTCTATCCCACACAGTTTGGCTTTGTCAAGGGGAGGTCATGTCTGTTAAATTTGGTTGACCTTGAAACAGTCACCAAAGCCATGGACGAGGGGAAGACTGCACAACGCCTACCTAGATCTGGCAAAGGCCTTCAACACTATTCCTCACTCTGGCATAATAGATAAATTATCAAAACTAGGCATCAATCTGTATGTTACCAAATGGGTAGCTAACTGGCTCACTGATAGAACCCACCTAATCAAAGTAGGGGAAGCCACCTCCATCAGTTGACCTGTTTTGAGCAGAGTACCTCAGGGTTCTGTCTTTGGGCCTCTGTTATTTGGGATATACTTTTCTGAGGTGCAGGCCAAGACCAGTGGGCTGTGGCTGACCACATCTGCAGATGACTGCAGGCTGGGTGCTGTCATCAATTCCCATAGTGATGTGGACATCCTCCAAGTGGGTCTTACCGAAACAGATGACTGGTGCCAGAAACATGGCCTCAAGCTGAATACCAAAAAATGCGTCATCATCCCCTTTGGGTAGAGTGATGTCTCCACAAGGTATCACATTAATAACATCATCCTAAGCACACAATCAGTCGTGAGGGATTAGGGCACCCAGATTTATAGCAACCTGACTTTTTACCTCCATGTTGCTTCTATTGTACGGAAAGCTTTCTACATGGTTCACCTCATAAGTAAAGGCGTCTCATCCAGGGACAAGGAGGTCATAACATTCCTGTATTCTTCCCTTATAAGGCCCATTATCGAGTACGGCGCCCCTTTCGGTATGTAACTCGCAAAGCAAATGCAGCAGCTGGAGAGACCCCAGAGGTTCCTCACCAGGAAGAATCCAGGGCCTTAAAAATCTACCATATACAGACAGGCTAAAAGCCCTAGTTCTCTACTTGGTTTCATAAAGACTCCTCAGAGGTGACCTCTGTCTGGCATACAAGGTGATCTCTGACCCCGCCTTGATGGGACTGCTGCATGTCCGCAAGTCCATCTCCACTCGAGTAACCCGTACGCGCGGCCTCAACCTGGTCTGTGACATGAGTAGGACTTGTTGGCAGGACAGATCTGTCCCAGTGACTCCCCCATCTGTGGAATAGACTCCCTCTCTACATCAAGCAGAGTACCTCTTTACTCCGTTTAAAGCGCAACTTGGATAACTGGATGGGAAATAGAAAATACATCCCTGGGATTCCACCTGTGTCCCTGCTGGACAAGGAGCATCAGGTACTGATTTGTCTAAACATGGGCTAAACTGTTGGCTAGGCTTATAAGGGCCTCGGGGCCAATACCCTGGTAACTTCCTATGGTCCTATCAGGATGGGGATTGCTAAAGGAAACTTGAAACAAACCCTTCATCAAGACCACGCTGTTAAACTTTTTTATAAATTGGGCAATTCTGTACTTTCATTTTGCTCATTAACAGTGTAGATGTGAAATCTTCATTGTATTCTAGAATTACAGGGACTGTGCTAGTTAAGTAGTGTTGACTAAGTAGCAGGTTTAGGAGGAAAGTGGGCTGTCCAAGCGCAACTCGTGATGATGTGGCATGCACTTATGGTGAGGTATATGTGAAGTTCTAAGCATGGAAACTTCAATAATGGAGAATTAGAACAGAAGTGTTAACACCATAGTCTTACCAAGAAGCCTTCATTGACTGTTTCCAGGTATAACAATGTGTCTTTCTTTCTAGTGATGTAGGTGCCATAGTCGTTTTTTTTCCTAGAGTCCTACTCTCCACTGTAATTATATGAAGTTTCTACCTATGGTTATTTTTCTTCCAGACATGTTGCTGTACTTGTCAGTATTTTTTTAAACCTATCTTTATATAGCACAAATGGAGAGCTTTTATTACAGTCCAGGCTACATGGGGTTCAACTGCCATACTGTCCATCAAGGGACCGCCGCTCTAGGAACAAATCCTTATTACTTATGAATAAGTCAAATAATGTTGCAGGGGACTCGCTGTACTCCCAATATGTTGCTAAACTCTAGAATAATATCCCCAAACAAAACTTTCAAACTCAGTAGTTTTAACCCATAGCTTAAACAACATCTTAACCAATCCTGGTCCTGCACATGCTTATCACAAGGTTAAGCCTTTGTGTTCACCATACAATGCTCTCCAAATACTTTCCTTAAACAGAATACTGTCATTTTCAAACTGAAATGACTGTATTTTTATACATAACTGCTACCTGTACAGTCCACTAAGTTGGGAGTTTGTCTTTAGTAACTTCCACCTCTGTAAAATCTTAATGTGTAAATGTAACTACTGTTTGTTTATAACTGTAAATAGAAATGTAACTACTCTGTGTTTAACTGGAACTTGGTGTAATGCATTGTAAGCAAATGGTGCTTTTCTCCCCTGGCCTGTGCTGAAAATGGTATGACCCAGTCAGATTTTCCCAGTTAACACACACAAAGAAAAAAGTAAATAGTGGTCCCAAAACTGGAGGGAGCCAGACAGGAAAGGGCATGGCCTGCTCACTCATCCAGGGTAGGGGGAGGGGTTGTAGATGCTCTGGGAATACACAGGCATGTGCAGTTTCTCAGGTGGAGACTGAGGGAAACCGCAACCCTTGCTTCAGGGAAGAGATGGGGCTGTTTGCTGGCAGTGTGCTTTGAAAATTTAAGGAATAAGCAATGCTGCCAACCCATTACATGCCCCTCTAATGCTTGGTGAGTGTGAGCCTTTGCGGGGAAGCTTTAGGCTATAAGAAATCTTTGATCCACCCCAGTGACTTTCTAAATGGTGGCCCTTCCCACTTGACCTTTGACTCTGATAATTGAATAGACCAATTAGCCAGGAGGTGGCTGGTGATTGAATGTAAGCAGACTGCAAGGGCAACGAATGTAGAAAGAGAGAGACTAGTTTTGTACAAGTCTTTTTCTTTGCTTTTTATTAATGGCTGACCTAGTTTCCTTTCTCTCCTTTACAGGCAGTGAAGGAAGCATGGTGTTTGCTCCTTTTTTAAGGCATGTGCAGCATTTCTCCCACAAAAACAATAAGCTGGAACCTGATGCTTCTGCAGTGAAAATCAGCTGTGTGACAAGATGGTTGATGTTTATCCACTGTTATCTGGTGTTAAAGATTTGTATATGTGCTCGTCATTCTAAAGAATTATGTTTTTTTACAATAACCTTGCATCCTTCAAGTAACCTTGACATAGCCATTTACATGTCTGTGCACATTTTTTTTTAAAATTAGTAGGGATTATTGTAACATCTTATATGGCAGGGTTGTTTCAGATGTGAGGAGGGTAAAATCTATTTAAAAGAAAATGTTATGCATTGCCCATGTACTTGTTAAATACTTAATTTATTTACTCTCAATGTTGAAAATGTTTATTTTATTTATAGGGAATTCAGAAGTTCCTTCAGTGCAGTTTGGGAGTCCGAACCAGCTAAACAGCAATGCTTGGGGAGTATCAGGAAATGTCACGCCTGTGCATCCAAATCCAAGAGGCCCTGTTGCTCCATCCTTTATAAGTTTTGATACACCATCATCTGCAAATCTTTCTAAGGACTTTCCAGAACTTGGTACTAAGTTAACCAAGTGGGAAGAGATGAGGCTTAAGGAACAGATGGCCTTAGAAAGGCACTCCTCTAGTTTAAAAAATGATTACTATGCCCAGATTAGAGAAGTGCATTCTTCAAACATGCAAGAACTTGACACTTTGAATAGGAATGATTCATCAGCTGTCAATCAGAAGCTTAGTGTTACCAAAGTTAATCAGCTGGCAGAAGACTTCATTCGTGCAATTTCAGCTGAGCATGAATTGGTTACTGTGGAAAAGGTTTGTCTTAGTGAAAAAAAAATTGGGACAGTGATTTTGATAAGTGTATTTTTATCATTTTTTCTTGGTATTGTGTATTATGAATTGAAATGTCAGTTTGGGTAGGAACCCAGTTCTGCAGATTTCCTCTGTTAATAGTTAACTTTCTGTCTGCAGTGTGTGTATGTGTGTTGATAAGAATATAGTTTCTTTCACCAAATGTATGTTTTGTCATACCTTAAATAACCAATAGCACTTTGCCAAAAGTGCACTATTCCGAAATCTCACTATAATGAACATCAAAACACTGAAACACCTACTACATACTAAACAAACACACATTCTATTATATTTTTGCAGGGGGGGGGGGTCAAGCCCCCCTGCGTTATATGCTAACTCCGAGATTGCACTACAGTGAAAACAAGGGTAAATTTACCGACCTTTAAAGTAGTGAGATCTCCAATTATAGCTTTGAGTGCTGTATAAGTTGTCCACATCCTGACTACTTCTAAACCTACTGCTTAATATGCTGTCCCACAAAACTAGTACAGGGAAGTACGTAAAAACACTGCATACTTTTACCTGAATTTCTCTCACCACTAGTTCCGCTAAAACGGAACTTGACATAGTGAGATTTCACAATAGTGCACTTTAGGCAAAATAATGTGTTTTTAAGGTTCAACAATATGTAAATTCAGTGAAAGGACTGGGACCAATATATGTGTAATATATATGTGCACATACACACACATATATGTCTATGTATGAAATACATGACTTGCAGTCAAAATATTGAGGTGGCTTTCCTTGACAGTTGGATGGACGAATACAGAGTGGCAGAGAGGCAAAACTGTGAACAGAGTTTCTGTTGACTGTGAAATGTTGATAAGGAGATTATGTTCGTAGTTTATAGTGTCAGTATTTTGAAAGGGCATCGTACTACAGTGGGAATTGGGGAAATTACCCTTTTACTCACTGTAGTGCGATCTTGTAGTTAGAATATACAAGTAGCAGGGGGTGTAGGGGGGCTTGCCCCCCTGCAATATGGTAAGAAAACTTCCACCTTGTAGCGGGTGATTTTTTCAGGATGGTGAGTGGTCGAATGTTGATTCTTTCCTTCGAAGGAATCGACGTTTTAAAGAAGTGTCACGATTTTATTTCGTTGTTCCGGGTCGGGTTGTGAATGGTCGAGGAAAGCCACCTCGACATTTTGATAGTAAACTGAAATACACACACATACAAGTGCATATTTAAATATATGTGCACGTATATATTATACATGCAGATATGTAATATGTTCCACATATTGATTACTGCTGCATTAGCTTAGTTTGTGTTGTATTCTGTCATGTATATAATAGCCAGCCAGTTTCCTAACCTTAGGTTCCCTTTGACAAGCTGAAACTGTTAGGCAGCTTGGTCCAGGCAACCTAAAAAGGTAAGGTTCTGGTACCAAGTCCTTTCTAGTTTTCCTGCTGCATGTTTCTCTGTGGGCCTTCGAGGATCGACAGTCTGCTTATGCTGTTCCATTGCTGATACGTTCTCTTTGGGGAAACGCCTTCTACTTTATATTTTTTAAAATTACTTTCCTAGTTAGGAAAGTTGTTCTTAAACTAAGAGTTTTTACTGTCACAAGACTTAATTGTACTTTTAAACTGGAGTGCATTTTTTCCTATCAGTTCAAACGTTGAGAATACAAACGAAACACACCAACCAGTAAATAACAAAGAATAACCACAAAACTGGAACCACACCAATGTATTTTAATTTAGCCGTTTTGTCTTGACTCCAAAAGACTTCATCAGAATAAAACATAATTTGAACAGCCACCTTTATATACCATTCAAAACACCTGATTGGACAACTACAAACTTTCATTCCACATTTAAAGATATAGTACAGTAAAGCCCTGCATGAGATTATCTATACAAAAAGTTAAAAATGCATAACATAAAAGAAATACAAAAATGTTTTGCTTTTCTGTATGGTTTTGCACAAAAGGCCATGCTAAAATTAAGGAATGTGTTCAACTAGAAAAACATTTTCTAAAATACATATGCTGTATATTACCACATAAGAAACTGCAATGGTTTAGTATTCAGAACTGGGTTTTAGTTTTAACACACAGTGAATGGAACATTGGTCATTCAGTCCAGGAGGGGTCACTGCGTTTAGTTTAATCTGCCATTGCAGTTGCCTGAACTCCAAAAATTCATTATGACACACCCCGTCTCTGTCCCAAATCTACATGGTCAATCACCACGAATTTGAAAGTATGTTGTGGAAAAATAATCACATGTTTTGCCAGGGCGTTGTTCCTGTCCAACTTTCTAATACTGTAAACATGTTGATAAATTCTAGCACGGAACTGTTTGAGAGTTTTTCCCACATAATATGCAGGACATTGTTGGCAAGATGCTAAATATACCACACCCTGCGATTTGCAACTATATTTCTTTTTAAGTTTTATGTACCCATAATTAAGGACATTAACCTAGTTACATTCTAAAATGTGATGAGATTGAGTACAGGACCCACACTTAATCATCTTACCCTCTGAATTAGTTGTCCCTTCCCTTTCCACCATGTTTTTTTATACATACATCCTTCTGTTACCTTGTTTGTGGTCTCTCACCCACAACTTTAATATGTTGGTGGTCCACCGAGAAAATTACCTAGATGTCCTTCAAGGATGCATCTGCAGTCCTTACAAATGGGTCGTCCTGTCGTCAGGCAGCCCTTCGGTCGGCCGGATTCCAAAGTCTGGGTCTGGCCTCGGCTGGTGTCGCACTTCACCCGACATCATAGCTGCAGTTCTTCGGGTATAAAGGCATCAGCCGACGCCATTTTCCTCAGTCTTTCTTGCCACGTGGCACCCGAAGCAGAAGCTGTTCGCAAGTGCCGGTCGGTCAGAACCAGAGATTACTACTACCGAATACAACTTCGAAGACTTCTAAAAAGCTAAGTACCCCGTTGGGGACTCTTTCTTGCCACAGCCGATGTCAGAAAAAGTGAATAACTGTTTAACTTGTGGGAAACAAATACCTCATAAAGATTTCCACTCTTACTGCTTACCTTGTTTAGGCCCAGACCACGATGTAGCAGCTTGTCTAGCCTGTGCTTCCTTTAACCGACGGACGCTTAGACGTCTGTCGGAATTTGCTGAGCAGTTTTTCGGCTCTGATTTTGCTTATAAGATGCCGTCGGATCCTCAGACTACTCAAATAACCAAAAAACGCAAGGAAAAGGACCGACACTCGTGGTCCGCGGTTTCGGCTGAAACCGCGGTTAAGCAAACCGCGAGTGTCTCAGTTTCGGCTGAAACCGAGCAAGCGGTTCTTTCTTCAGCCGAAAGCATGCCTTCTACCGAGGCTTCTTCTAACCTCGTGGAATCGGCTTCTGAAATCCAAACTGCTGTTGCGATTTCTCAGGAATTATCAGACACTATTCCCTTGGATATTTCTACTCCTGCACATGGAGCTGCTAGGCCTCCTGCAGCCATGGCCATTAAGGCCTTTGCCAGGGCTAAAGCAGCTAAAGCTACAAAAACTGTACCTGTTAAGACCCCTACTCACAGGCCCAGTTCCAGTTCCCAAATGCTTTCTTTGGCAGAGGATCTTATTTCTTTAATCCGGGGATCCCAGCCTCATCCAGACAGGGCCTCTCATCCACCTCCAGAGAAGAGGCCTAGAGCAGAGCCCCCTGAGCCAGTGTCCACAGATGATTCCTCTGATGATTCAGATAATACAGACCCTCCAGAGGCTCCTTATTCCCCTTACGAAGACTCTGATGCTGAAGAGTCCATCCCTTCTGCCTCTCCACCTGAGGAATTTTCCTTTGGGGAAACCTTGCATGCTATGAGGGAACAATTTCAATGGCAGGGCCAAGATTTTTCAGACTCCAGGAAAAGGCTTAGAAACTTCTTGCATTTACCACAGCATAGGCCTTTAGCTATACCTCCAGTTCTTTCTGTTGTAGATGATGCATTTAATGATGCTTGTACTGCTCCTGATTCATTACCTCCGGCCCCTGCTAAGCCCGATAGGTACTACAGGGTCCCGGACACTCATCACCATTTATACAAGGCTCCTTTTGCAGATCCCGAAACTATCTCCCAGGGGCCTAAGGCTGTAGCAACTACCTCTGCTAAAAATCCCCTCCCCTCTGAAAGGGAATCCAGATCCTTGGAGAGATGGGGTAAAAAAGTTTACACTTCTACTACTCTGTCAGCTAGGGCCTTGAACTGTCAATTTCATATGATCCAATATCAAGAATATATGCTTGACCAGTTAACTAAAAAACTGTCCTCTGATGAACCTTTTGATAAGAAGTATGTTCAGGAAATGTTACATAGCATTCAGCAAGTTAGTAACCATTCTTTAAAATGCGGCTATGATGCACTGGAGGCTTCCTTTAGATCAGCCATGACTGGCACAGTTATCAGAAGGCATGCATGGTTGAAAGAACAGGCCTTACCGGACCATGTCAAATCAAAACTGTTAGATGCTCCCATGGACAAGGCCAATTTATTTGGTTCTCCTGCACAACAGGTACTGAAGAAGATGGAGGAGAAGGCAAAATCTGTACAAACAGTGAAAGATTTCTTACAGGTCCAACCTCCAAGGTTTAGCAGGAATTGGCCCTCCAAAAATTGGTCCTTTCCAGACTCCTCTAAAGCACAGAGAGGCAGGAATAGGCGATCAAGAGGCAGAAACCAATCCAGGGGTGCCTACAGGGGACGCCAGTGGCAGGGTAACAACCAGCGAGGCACAGACACAGCCACCACCACTGCAACAGGACAATCACAGTGACTTGGCTCTGGCACCGCCTACCAGGGAACAACTAGAACCACCCTTAGGCGGAAGGCTAGCCTTATTCTCAATAAACTGGCATTACATCACAAGAGACAAGTGGATTTTACAGACAATAGACCAAGGCTACAGGTTCCACTTCCATACCCTACCAGGGAAGAGAGGAATGCCAAACCTACCTCCAAATCAAAAGACAGAAGCTCTAAAACAAATATCTCAATTATTAAGGATGAGAGCTGTGGAAAAGGTACCATCTATGGAGCAAGGAAAGGGATTTTACTCCAGACTCTTCCTGGTACCAAGAAAAGAGAACAAATGGTGGCCTATTCTCGACCTGTCCGCTTTAAACACATTCCTCATTGTTCCAAAATTCAAAATGCTGACTCTACAGCAGCTTCTTCCCATGCTGGGCAAGGAGTCTTGGCTGGTAACTCTAGATCTCAAGGAGGCATACCTGCACGTCCCCATACGACCAAATTGCAGAAGATACCTCAGATTTCTTGCAGGATCAGAGCATTATCAATTCTCAGCATTGCCCTTTGGCTTATCTACTGCGCCCAGAGTGTTCACGAAATGCCTGGCATCAGTAATTGCTCATTGCAGGCTTCAGGGAATCCAAATTTACCCCTACCTGGACGACTGCCTGATACAAGCGGACAACAAAAACAAGCTAACAGAAGACTTACAAAGAGTCATTTACCTGCTACAAACCCTGGGATATACAGTCAATATAAAAAAGTCAACGCTGATACCATCCCAAAGAATAACCTTTTTGGGTGCAGAACTGGACACATCAAAGCAAATGGCATTCCTAACTGCAGAAAAGCAAGAGCAACTACCTCTCTACTTCTTGGCATTAACAAAGCAGAACCATCTAACAGCAAGAAAAGTACTGCAAGCCTTGGGCTTCATGGCATCCTGCATAATACTGGTCCCTCATGCCAGACTGCATATGACAAAGCTACAGTGGTACCTAAAGAATTTATGGTCTCAACACAAGCACAGCCTAGAAACCAAAATTCCAATAATCCCATGCCTGAAGCAAGAGTTCCTGTGGTGGGCTCAGGCCTGTCAATCAAACACAGGATTGCCCTTCCACAGCATTCAACCAAGCCAAACCATCACGACGGACGCCTCAGACCTCGGTTGGGGGGCCCACATGCTGGACAGATGCATACAAGGCTTATGGACTCAAGACCAGCTGCACCTACACATAAATCTAAAGGAAATGCTGGCAGTAAAATTGTCAATCCAGACATTCAGACCATTTCTCCGAGAAGGTCAGTTGATGATAAGGACAGACAACCCAACAGTTATGTGGTACATCAACAAACAGGGAGGCACACATTCATACCCTGTATGCCGGATGGCACTGGACCTATGGAACGTGGCTCTGAGCTACAACATTCAGTTACAAGCAATTTTTGTACCGGGAAAAGAAAATGTTCTAACAGACATATTAAGCAGGACTACCACGGATGCCCACGAATGGATGCTACATCCGGACATCTTCAAAGACATTACAAGGAAATGGGGACTCCCAGAAATAGACTTATTTGCATCCCCACACAATCACCAGCTAAAGAAATTCTGCACAAGGACGTACCACCCACTTGCTTGGAAGGTGGACTCCCTATCTTTCAGTTGGAAAAACCTGACAGCATATGCATTCCCACCACTTCCTTTGATGCACAAGGTGCTATTGAAGATCAAAGAGGACCGCCCAAGGATCATTCTGATAGCTCCAGACTGGCCAAGTCAACATTGGTACCCATTACTAAGGAGCATGTCTCGGGAACAAATATGGACACTACCCCTGGTTCCATTGCTGTTAACACAGAACAACTACAACATCCTGCATCCAAGCCTGAAAACTCTGCAGCTGACTGCCTGGAACATTACATAAGATCAATTAACCCAAATTTATCACAAAGGGTTAAAGACATTATCATTGAGGCTCGCAGACCCTCAACAAGAAAAAATTATGCAGCAAAATGGAAAAGATATCTCATTTGGAGTACTGCAAAGGGAGAAGATGTGTCACAGGTAAACATAGCCAGCATCCTGGAATACTTGGCAGAGCTCTTCCACACAGGCCTGTCCTATTCTTCCATCAAGATACATGCATCAGCTATTTCAGCAGAATACAGCTCAGATCCTCCTGTCTTCTCGCATCCTCTGCTCAGGCAGTTTCTGAGAGGAATTAAAAATGTAAAACCTCCTAGGAAACCACCATTGCCAGCATGGGACTTGAACTTTGTGCTAGAAAAATTGACACTTCCTCCTTTCGAACCAGCAGCAACAGCAGAATTACAATACTTATCATGGAAGACTGCTTTCCTGCTGGCAATCACTTCAGCAAGAAGGGTATCTGAACTACAGGCATTAATGGCAGTGCAACCCTTCCTGATCTTCCATCAAGATAGAGTGTCCATGAGAACAAATCCTACATTTATGCCCAAGGTGGTATCCAGAGTATCTTTAAATCAGGCTATCCACCTACCTACATTCTTCCCCAACCCACAGAACAGGGGAGAAAGACTGTTGCATACCTTGGATGTACATAGACAGTTACGCTACTACCTGGACAGAACCAAGGGCAATAGAAAAACTGACCAGCTACTGGTAGCATATGCAACAGGAAGGGAAGGAAAAGCAATTTCAAAACAGACAATCTCCAAGTGGATAGGAAATTGCATTAGATTTTGTTACTCCTACCATGGAAAGAAAACACCAGGGAACATCAGGCCTCACTCTACAAGGGCTACGGCCACTACCACAGCTTTCTTACGAGGAGTGGCTACCAAGGACATTATAGAGGCTGCTACTTGGACCTCCGTGCATACATTTGCCAAGCATTATAACTTGCCTTTATACTCTAGATCCCGAGCAGGGTTTGACACTGCTGTTTTGCAAGGGATCCTAACTACACCATAATCTCTTCTTCCTCCTCCCCTAGTTTGGCTATGGTATTCTACCCATTTGTAAGGACTGCAGATGCATCCTTGAAGGACATAGTACAGTTTTGTACCTACCATAAATGTAGATGTCCGATAGGAATGCATCTGCAGTCAGGATTACCCACCCGCCTTCCCCACTGTGGTACTCCTAGGGTATTTGCCCATCTTATAGCTAGCTGGGGGGGGGGGTCTATTATGGTGTATTTGTTTGTATATATGTACATACATGCTTATTTTTTGTGTTTGCTCTCTACTATTTGGAAACATTGGCATTTATCCAAATTTAGCCTTCCAAGAGGGCACCTGGCATCTGGGGCAAGAAACACTGAGGAAAATGGCGTCGGCTGATGCCTTTATACCCGAAGAACTGCAGCTATGACGTCGGGTGAAGTGCAACACCAGCCGAGGCCAGACCCAGACTTTGGAATCCGGCCGACCGAAGGGCTGCCTGACGACAGGACAACCCATTTGTAAGGACTGCAGATGCATTCCTATCGGACATCTACATTTATGGTAGGTACAAAACTGTACTTTTTTCTCAATTATGTGTCTTATATTGTAGAAATCACTGTTAAAAGTTAAAACTTGTGCTCTACTGAAAGTGGTTCATAGATTCCTTATTAATAACTTGGGACTGGTTATTCAACCCTATACCCATCAATGGGGTGAAAACTCCCCTAAGTCTTTTTTGTACCACTTCATTGAAAATATCACTTAAAAAGTTCTCCGGGTACCCTCTTTAATGAACATTTCCTTCAAAACCCCACATTGTGTCAGAAATTCCTCTCTTTCTGAAACCATCCTTGCCAACCGGACGCATTGTCCTTTTACCAAGGATTTTTTTTCTGAGGGATAGGGTGGTGACTAGAGTAATACAACAAGGTGTTCGAATATCTGGACTTCTGTAAATATTAGAGGAAAATTCACCTCTTAGTCTGTTTTTAGATAACTTAATGTCCAATTAACTAATTTCCTCTTCCGATACATTCATGGTGAATTTCAAAAATGTAGTATGCAAATATTGAAAAAAATCATTTAGTCTGTCTCTAGTACTTGTCCAAAATATAATATCATCCAAAAAAAGTGCAAAATATGTCCATGAATCTGAGAAATTACTGTTTAAAATGTAATTCAACTCCCAATAGGCCAGTATTATGTTAGCAAAGGAGGGGGCACACGCTGCCCCCCATGGCCACTCCAGTTTTCTGCTTAAATAGTTGATGTTCTTCATTCCACATTGCTGCAGTCCTAACTATTGGGTAGTCCGCTGTCCAGTCGGCCCGAATACCAGAGTATATGGCTGACGTCGGTCAGGGCGCATTAGACTGACGTCAGTACGTCAGGGTACTAATGCGCATGACCGACGTCATATCCTCAGTCTTTTTTGCCGCATGGTCCGATGCAGAAGCAGTTTTGCGAGTGCAGGTTGGCGTTCTGAAATATTTCCGAAGTCGGAGTTTCAGACCGAATCAGAGTTGGCTAAGTACCCCGTTGGGGAACATTTTGGTTTTTTCTTGCCTCAGTATTTAACCGGATGTCAGAAAAAGTGAATAACTGTATTTCTTGTGGGAAACAGATACCTCATAGAGATTACCATACCTTGCGTATACCTTGTTTAGGGCCTGAGCACGACGTTGTTGGATGCCGCTCTTGTGCTAGGTTTAACAAACGCACTATTAAGAGAAGGTTAGACTGTGCCAGGTTAGTGTTTGGGAAGCGTTGTAATTATAAAATGCCGCCGGATGCTCCGACGCCGCTTCCAAGAAGCGCAAGGACAAAACAGCGAAGCCTAGGGTTGATGAACCGGCAGTCCCGGACGTCGGTTCTTTAGAAGGCTCAGTGGAGCCAGAGGTTTTGCCAGGAGTTTCTTTGGAGTCTCAGGCAGAGACTTTACTGTTACAGGATGTGCCTTCTCAGGAGGTAGGCCAGGCTACGGGGGCTTCTCAGGTAACTGTTCTTCCCTCTCTTCCCAAGGTAGTTAGAGCCTCTCCTTCTGTTGCCAAAACTTCTTTGAGAGGTAGGCCAAGTTTAGCTTCAGTGGGGGCTTCTCCTAGCACTTCAGGTTCTGTGCCTAAGAAACATATGCTTAAAATGGCAGAAGATTTGATTACTATGATTAGAGGTTCTATGCCCCCTCCTGATAAGAGGCCTAGGGTGGAACCTGAGTTTGAGAGTTTTGAACAGTGTTCAGAGGCTTCTGAGTCTTCTGCGGAAGACATGCAGGAGTATCCTCCTTATTCTGATTCTGATGTGGATGATTCCACTCCTACAGCTTCTCCTCCTGAGGATTTCTCATTTTCAGAGACTCTGCATTCCATGAGGGAGCACTTTAAATGGGAAGGCCAAGATTACTCTGATTCCAGGAAAAGGCTTAGGGAATTCTTGTTTTACCCCAGCATAGGCCCTTAGCTATACCTCCTGTGTTAAATGTGGTGGAAGATGTTTTGCAGAGGCTTCCCTGAACCCTGATTCTTTGCCTCCTGCTCCTGTTAAACCTGATAGGTACTATAGGGTGCCTGAAGCTCATAAGTATCTTTTTAAGAGTCCTAGGGTAGACCCGGAAACTGTTTCTCAGGGACCTAAAGGTGTTAAGGCCTCTGTTGTTAAAAACCCTGTTCCTACTGATAAAGAGGCACGGGCTTTGGATAGATGGGGAAAGAAAGTGTATACTTCTTCCACTTTAGCCATGAGGGCGTTGAATTGTCAGTTTCAGATGCTAAAATATCAAAATTATCTCCTTTCACAATTGAAATCTAAGGTGGATGCTTTGGCGGAAGGTATTGAGTGTAAAGAGTTGCTGGATTTAGTTCATGTGTCTGAACAAGTGGGTAAGCATTCTTTGCAATGTGGTTTTGATGCTGTACAGGCCTCCTCGAGGGTGGCTGCCACTAGTTCTGTTCTTCGCAGGCATGCCTGGTTGAGGGATCAGAATTTCGCTGAGTATGTTAAGACAAGGATTTTGGATGCTCCTTTACAGTCTGATGTGTTGTTTGGTTCGCCTGTGGAAGCAGTTTTAAAGAAAATGGAGGACAAAGCTAAGTCTATGCAAACTGTTAAAGATTTTTTGCAGGTGCAGCCACCGAAGTTTAGTAGAAATTGGCCTACTAAGGGATGGACATATCCTGCTTATGATTCCCAGTCTAGGGGTAGGTCTAGACGTGGTAGGGGCAGAGCTCAAGGTTCTTTTAGGCCTAGAACAGGGAGTTCACCTGCTCAGACTTCTGGTGAGGGCAGGGGTCAGTCCTTTCGTAAACAGACCCAATGACCTGCCTTTTCAGCTGCCAGTAGATTCTCGCCTGGCAGCTCCTTTGGGAGGAAGACTGTCTCTTTTCAAAGAAAATTGGGATTTAATTACTCAAGACAGATGGGTGTTGGATATCATTCACCACGGTTACAGGTTTTATTTCCATACCTTGCCCCTTTCAAAGGCATGCCAGACGTTCCTCCTCCACAAAGGAAAGAGGCTCACAAGCAAATTTCTCTGTTACTCCAAATAGGGGCCATTCAGCCAGTCCCTGTATCAGAAAGGGGCCTAGGATTTTATTCTCGCCTGTTCCTAGTACCAAAGAAGGGGAACACGTGGAGACCAATTTTGGATTTATCTATCCTCAACACTTATCTGGACATTCCCAAGTTCAAGATGTTGACGTTACAACAGCTTTTACCTCTGCTGGGCAAAGATCACTGGATGGTAACTTTAGATCTCAAGGAAGCTTACCTTCATGTGCCTATAAGACTAAGTTGCAGGAAGTATCTGCGAGCTGGAAATTCTCATTATCAGTTCTCTGCATTGCCCTTTGGCTTATCTACGGCCGCCAGAGTATTCACACAGGTTCTGGCTCCAGTGATAGCTTACTTCAGGCTAAAAGGAATTCAAATCTATCATTACTTGGACGACTGCCTGATTCTGGCTCAAGAAAAGGAAGACCTTCTACAGCATCTGGAATATGTTATAGCAGTGCTAAGATGCCTAGGGTATTCTGTGAACGAAATAAAGTCCAGTCTAGTACCCTCTCAAGACATGTGCTTTCTGGGTGTGAGACTGAATACAGCAGCCCAGATGGCCTTTTTAACCCCGGACAAACAAAAGAGTCTATCACTTTACTTCCATCAACTATCTCATCAGTCCGTGCTGACTGCAAGGACAGTCCTTCAAGCATTAGGGTTCATGGCATCTTGTATTCTGGTGCTTCCCAATGCCAAACTGCATATGAGGAAGCTACAATGGTATCTCAAAATGTATGGACACAGCACTGCCAGGATTTGGACACTGTCATTCAAATAATACCTTGCCTTCAAAAAGAATTTTTGTGGTGGGCTCAGGAATGTCACCTAAACAAGGGACTCTCTGTGACCCGCCAGAGGCGAGTCAGATTTTAACGACAGATGCCTCGGACATTGCTTGGGGAGCTCATCTAAATGGAAAGTGGATACAAGACAAGTGGCCTGCCAGACTACAGCATCTACATATCAACATGAAGGAGATGTTAGCAGTCCAGTTTGCATTAATGGCTTTCAAGGAGTTACTTCTTCCAGGGCAGGTGTTGATTCTAACAGACAACACAACTGTCATGTGGTACATCAACAAACAAGGGGAACACATTCTTATCCTCTATGCAGGCAAGCAATGATTTTATGGGAGACTGCGCTCAGCTTGCAACTAACTCTTCAGGCAAGGTTTCTGCCGAGCACAGAACTCCTTAGCAGATGTGTTAAGCAGACAAATCATGGATCCCCACGAGTGGAAACTGGATCTTCATGTATTTCAGACATTGACAGTGTCATGGGGAACTCCAGACATAGATCTGTTCGCTTCTCCACTAAACCACCAGCTGCCAAAGTTTTGCACAAAGGGGTTTCATCACACAGCTTGGAAAGTGGATGCTCTTTCTTTCAGTTGGAAAAATCTTCATGTGTATGCCTTTCCACCTCTGCCTCTTCTTCCAAAGGTGCTCTTAAAGGTCAGACAAGACAAGCCAAGGATGATTTTAATAGCTCCAGATTGGCCTCGGCAACACTGGTACCCACTACTAAGGAGTCTGGTAAGGAAGCCTCCATGGCCTTTACCTTTGATTCCACATCTGTTATCTCAGAAGGACGGTCATCTGCTCCATTTCAAGCTTCACTCTCTTCATCTAACAGCCTGGCATATTCTGTGTTGAAACACAGCAGGTCTCAACTTCCTCAACAAGTTTTAAATGTGATTATGGAAGCTAGAAGACCTAGTACAAGGAAAGTGTAAGCAGAAAAATGGAGGAGATTTTTATTTTGGAGTACAGCAAAGAATTTGGAGATTTCTGAAACTAATTTGAGTGTGGCTCTTCAATATCTTACTGAGTTATTGGACAAAGGTTTGTCCTTCTCTTCCATTAAGATTCATGCTGCAGCAATTTCAGCTCACTATGATTGTGACCCACCATTGTTTTCGCATCCTTTGTTCAAGCAGTTTCTTAGAGGGGCAAAGAATATAAGACCCCCACGTAGAGCTCCTACTCCTGCTTGGGATCTCAATTTTGTGTTGGAAAAACTTACTCTACAACCTTTTGAGCCTCGGCTACTGCTGAATTGAAATACTTGTCATGGAAGACTGCTTTTCTGTTGGCTATTACTTCTGCAAGAAGGGTGTCTGAGTTGCAGGCCCTTATGGCAGTAGAGCCTTTTTTGATTTTCCATAAGGATAGGGTATCATTACGTACTAATCCTTCCTTTATGCCTAAAGTGGTTTCTAGTGTGGCTTTAAACCAAACTATTCATTTGCCTACTTTTTATGCAGACCCCCAAAATAAAGGGGAAAAGATTTTGCACACTTTAGATGTACACAGGCAATTGCGTTATTATTTAAGCAGGACTAAGGATTTTAGGCAGTCTCAGCAGTTGTTTGTTTCTTTTGCTTTGAGTTCGCAGGGCAAGCCTGTGTCAAAACAAAGTATTTCTAGGTGGATTGGGTTTTGCATTGCATTTTGTTATTCCCATCATGGCAAGGAGATTCCAGCTGGGATTAGGCCTCATTCCACTAGGGCTACTGCCACTTCAACAGCATTCCTAAGGGGGGTGGCAACTAAGGATATTTTGGAGGCAGCTACTTGGAGTTCAGTGCATACTTTCTCTAAGCATTATCACCTTCCTCTCTACTCTAAGTCTAGGGCTGGTTTTGCCACGGCTATTTTGCAAGGCATGTTGTCAGCTCCTGCTTCTTTATGATTTGCCAGCCTCCCTTACCTCTGCTTTGGGATTCTACCCAATAGTTAGGACTGCAGCAATGTGGAATGAAGAACATAGTACAGTTTTGTACCTACCATAAATGTAGATGTTCGAGGATCCACATTGCTGCAGTCCAATTTACCCTCCCTCCTTCCCCTCTGTGTTTAGGGGTGGTTGTGTAGGTGAGGTTATATGCTGATATTTTTGTATATATTGTACATATTTTTGGTGCAGGTATTTTGGGCCTTGTCTTTTTAGGGTCTTCTGACATCTGGGGCAAGAAAAGACTGAGGATATGACGTCGGTCTAATGCGCCCTGACCGACGTCAGCCATATACTCTGGTATTCGGGCCGACTGGACAGCGGACTACCCAATAGTTAGGACTGCAGCAATGTGGATCCTCGAACATCTACATTTATGGTAGGTACAAAACTGTACTTTTTTCAGATGTTATGAAATTATACTCCAGCACTACCTTCATCAAGGTAGCCGAAGTAGAAATTTTGTCATGTGTAAAGTCAATGTATTTTCTCAAATACTCAAAAAAAAACATTCTATACCCAAGTTATGGGGGATCACAGAAAGAGCGACCACAATGACAAACATCAGGTTTTCAATATATGAATTCTGATCAATATGCCCCCAAAAATCCCAAGAGTCCTTGATATGTGTAGGATGTTGTATAAGTACCTGATGTGAAGTTGTTCAATCTCGCCGTTCATTCTTACACATGGGTTCGGCTCCGAGTCGGCCGCTTTACTAGCTGAAGATCTCAGAGTAGCTCGAGGCCAGGTCCCTATCGCATTATGCTCTCTGTCCTAACCCAGATCTAGTTTCCTGCTGCAACCGATCAGAGGTCGTCGGAGAGCTCGGGCCAGTTTGTGCTATAGATTTTCCTCTTTGCTATTTTTTCTGCATTTAGCTGCATAGTATTTCTAATTTTTACAGTTGTATTGCTTATTGGGCTAGTTGGCCTTCGCTTGCATTTTCGTTATTAATGTTTGACGAGTTTCGTCCTTTTCAGAGTGGGTTGCTCTTAGGCCTTTGGCTGTATTTTGGTTATTAATTCTTATCTCATTTAGTAAAAATTTTAATAGTGTGTTCTAGCTTATTATTAGTAAAGGTAATAGTGTGCTTAGGTAGTAGAAATGGTGTGTGTGTATATACATACACACACACACACACATATATATATATATATATATATATATATATATATATATATATTATTTTTTTTTTCTTAAGAGTTTGTAGTGTTTTGTGATTAGTTGTTTACTGGTCTGACTACTCAGAATTGTTCTAGTAGTTAGTTTGCAGTGTTTGTGTGTGATTGGTTTTCAATAATCTTTTTCTCTTTATTGCTGTTACTGTGGTTGCCCCTAGTATGTCTGACCATAAGGAGAAACAGAAATCGGGGTTTAAAAAGTGCCCAAAATGCGGGCAGATGTCCATCACGGACGCACGTGTGAATTGCGTTTATTGCTTGGGGCCTGTTCACCTCCAGGAGGATTGCTCTATCTGTCATTCCTTCAGTAGCAGGGTTTTACTTGAGAGATGAAGGAAGTTGTGTGATAAAGGCTTATTGAAGCCAGATTTCCAGGAGTCCTTGGAGAAGGCAGGTCAGACCTCCAAGTCATCAAAGGGATCGAAGTCTTCTAAGGCTTCCTCGGAGCCCAAGTCATCGGCTCCAAGCCTTACCATGAGGGTGTGGTCGCCGGCTCCGCAGTCTTCAGAGCTGTGCACCGTGCCAGTTTTTCGGAGCGGGTCCCTGGTCTTGGAGCAGGTCTCTGAAACTTTGAGGTCACCTATCTTTAAATCGATGGTGTCTTCGGCTCCTTCGACTCGTTCTTCGAGGACCCTCTTTGATGTGGACCAGGTGGTGCAGAGGCTTCTAAATTATCGGCCTCGACCCAACCGGATTCGGGGCTTAAGACTATCCCACCTGCTGTGACTACTACTCCTCTGAGCCTAGCAGGGCCTTTGGAGCCTGGGGAGGAGGATCTGATGATTGTGGAGCCTTCGGAGCTGAGGCCTGTTCCAGTGCCATTGACTCGGTCAACCCTGACTTCTTCGGTTCCATTGGAAGAGTCTGGGAGCTGACACTCTCTGGTTGGTTCCGGGGGAGGGTGGAGTTGAACCGATGCATCGGTTCCGACTCTTCCTCTCAGGGCTTCAGTGCGGATGAGCTCTGCTCCGTCACCTGGTTCGGAGCCCACTGTCTCGGTGCCGGGGAAGTTGCCATCTTTTTCGGATGTGGCAGCTTCCTCGGGCTGGAGCGGTGGTGCCTTCGATGCTATGAGGAGGGTTATTTCATCCAAGACGCACACTTCGTCAGGTCCCTCCTCCTCCTCCTCCCCTATAGTGCCACTTTCTGCCTCTACATCACAGGTCCCTGTGACACATCGAGACCCGGAGCCTCAGGTAACCCCATCGGATGACCTTTGCTCTCCTGAGACCTCACCAGAAGCTCCCACTGATGAGGTTCCCAGGAAAAGACTTTGTAAGAGGTGGCATTTAGACTCCTCGCAGGAGTCTTCCCCCCCAGGACAAGATGCTCCTCACTAAGGGAGTTCCAGTTGATGCCATGGTGCTGGTGGTGGCGGCCACCAAGAAAGTTATGTCCAAAATCTCTTCCACTGTCCATCCTCCTAATAGGGATTCCGGGACTATGGAAAGATACGGGAAACGCATCTTAAGTTCTGGGAAGTGTGATCGCTTAACTACTTGACTCATTTTACCTGTCTTCAAAGAGATCTCCTAAAAGAGCTCTGAGATACTCTACAGAGTAGTACAGATGTAGCCGTCTCTGAGAAGGTGACAGCCCAGCTTAATACCCTTAATTCCATAGTGAACTCGTCCATGCAGCTCGTTTCCTATGCAGCCGATGGTTCAAGTCGGGCAGCGGGTTCAGCGTTGGCTCTTCAGAGGCAGTCCTGGATGCGCTTATGCTCTTTTGCAGAAGCCTTCAAGTCTTCCTTTGTCAACACCCCATTCAATGGCTCTTCTCTTTTTTGGCCCAAAGTCAAGGAGACTCTCACTAGGTGTGAGCAAGAGGGAAAGACTCTATCTGCTGTAGGAGTCCATTTTTCCACCCCTACTAGACCATACCCCAAAGGGCAGAAAGGTGGAAAAATGTGGTTCCGAAAGTCTCAAGTAGCTTTCCCGAACACTCATAGTGAACCTCCAGGGGCAGAGGATGGGGTAATAATGGAAGATGCCGCCCTGGCGGCAGAGGGGGTCCACAGAACCAGGGCGACGGGGATCTGTTATTTGGTAAGCCCCATCAGCACTCCTGAAAGGAGGCCCGATTGTCCTACTCTGAAGACAGTCGGGGATCGCCTTGGCTTTGTATCCGGATGCCTGGCTAGGAATTGCAACAGATTCTTGAGTTCAAAGCATTGTTACCAGAGGTTACATCATTCCATTCTTAGAAAGCCCATCTGTTGGGGGAAGAAAATCCCAGACATTCCAGCCAGTCTCGGGGATCAAGCAGCCATAGAAATCCAGAGGCTGCAGGAAAAAGTCATCCAGCCAGTCCAGATAGGATCCGGAACTTATTCCAGATTCTTTTTAGTTCCTAAGAAGACAGGGGACTGGAGGCCCATCTTGGAACTCAGCAGACTCAACACATTTGTAAAGAAGAAGTTCCAGATGGTCACGCTTCAGTCTATTCTCCCGTTACTCGGAGTGAGCAATTGGATGTGCTCTATAGATCTCAAGGATGTGTACTACCATATCAAAATGGCCAGGCCATCCAGAGATCTGCGTTTCTGTCTGGGAACTAGTCACTACCAATTCCGAGCACTGCTTTTTGGACTCTCAACAGCCCGCAGAGTGTTTACCAAATGTGTGGCAGTCGTTACGGCTCACCTGAGGCGTCTAGGATTCATAGTGTTTCTGTATTTGGACGACTGTCTCCTTACCGCCACCTCCAGGCATCAACTAATTCTGTCCAGGGATCACACACTCAATCTCTGCTGTCAGTTGGGCATCACTATCAATTTCCAAAAGTCTGCATTGTCGCCATTGCAGTTTATCTCCTTTATCGGAGCAGACCTAGACACCACCGCCGCCACAGTAAAATTGCTCCTGGACAGAATAACCACTCTCCGAAATCAGGTCTCGAACATTTTGCCTGGAAGAAAAGTACCGGCCCATCAAGTTCTGAAGCTACTAGGTACCATGGCAGCTACGCGCATAGCAGTTCCTCTGGGACTTATGCACATGAGGATTCTTCAATGGTTGCTCTTCACCCAGTGGTCTTGCCAACGACTTCCGATGTCATTCTTAATCATGATTACCGACTCTTGCAAGAAGGATCTTCACTGGTGGTTGACCAGCCAACAAGTTACAGTGGGTCGACCATTTGTTTCTCCCCTGCCGTCAGCTACTGTGACCATGGATGCTTCTCTGATAGGGTGGGGGGGGGGCTTTTTCAGGGAAGAACAGCCCAAGGCACCTGGTTGGAGACAGAGTCGCAGTTGCATATCAGTGTTCTGGAGCTGAGAGCGGTGCTTTTGGTGTTGCAGCACTTCCACGTCTCTCTGCCTCTAGGGGCAATTGCGATACAGATGGACAACATCTGTGGTCTGGTACATCATCAAGCAAGGGGAAGCCAAGTCTTACCGCCTGTGTCGAGAGGCCTTGAGAATTTGGCAGTGGGCAATATCCACCGGGCGCTTTCTGATAGCAATGCATATCCCGGGGAAGTCCAACGTGATAGCGGACAAACTGAGCAGAGCCATTCTGTTACCGCACGAGTGGTCTCTCAAAGATGAAGTTGCTGAGATGATTTTCCGCAGATGGGGCCAGCCTCGCTGTGACCTGTTTGCATCCCCTATGAATGCCAAATGCAGAAGCTACTTTTCCCTGAATCCTCCTCCAGAGGACAGCACAAGGGATTCCCTCGTACACGATTTGCCCCCAGGACTCCTGTATGCCTTCCCATCTATACCCCTGATTCCGAAATTCTTGCAGAAAGCCAAAAGTCTGGGAAGGACTGTAATCTTAATAGCCCCTTTTTGGCCTCGTCAGATTTGGTTCCCCTTCCTCCGACTCTATCAACTGGAGGAACCTTAGATTCTGTTCCCAGTTCCAGACCTGCTGAGACATTCGTCAGGAGCCCTCCATCCCTCAGACTGACAGCTTGGCTGCTCCGATTCCCAACTGAGCTAGGTCACATGATTTTTCTTCTGAGGTACAGCACATTCTTGTATCTTCGCATAAGGCTTCCACCAGAAAGTTGTATGCTAATAAATGGAAGCGATTTGCTTTTTGGGCCTCCCAAAATAACATTGATCCTTATGTTGTCCCGATTTCTAGTATCCTGGAATTTCTGTCTAAGCTTTTTCATAAAGGTGCTGCCGCTGCCATTATTAGAGTTCAATTGGCTGCAGTTTCGAATTTTCACCTCGGAGCTGAACGTTCTAATTTGATGTCTCACAGATTATGTAGAGCCTTCCTGAAGAGTACCATTCATCTTAGGCCGCCTGTTAGACAACCCTTTACTCCCTGGAATCTAAATTTTGTGTTGTCACACATTATTCTACCCCCCCCCCTTTGAGCCTGCATCATCCTGCCAGTTGGTTTCTTTCTTGGAAAACTATTTTCTTGGTGGTCATTACCTCAACACACAGGGTGTTTGAGCTTCAAGCCCTTTCTATCAAACCCCCATATTTGGTGTTCCATCCAGACAGAGTATCACTGAAGACTAATCCTTCATTCATGCCAAAGATGTGTTCCAAGACTAACCTGAATCAAACTATCGAACTTCCAAACTTTTTCAGTAATCATTCTAATATGTTGGAGTACATGTTACATAAACTTTGTCCCCAGACAATTGAGATTCTGTTTGGACAAGACAAAGGAATACAGAAGATCTGACCAACTCTTTATCTCATGCTGACGCTAACAAAGGATTACCAGTCTCTAACGTTGTTGTGTCTTTCGGCTTTTCCTGGTTAGGGGTCGCCACAGCGGAACTCCGGTCCGCTAATGATTGGTAGTTGATTTTTATGTGCCGAGTTACCAGCCCTGATGCACAACCTTCAATGAAGGTACGCCCATTCACGCTTGTCTCCACGCAGAAGGCGCTCTAGCTAAGAATCAAACCGGACAACGTCTTACTACCAGTCTCTAAAGTTACCCTCTCCAAATGGTTAACTGACTGCATTAATTTTATATACTCTTCAGCGAACCAAACATTAGCACATGGTGTGAAGGCGCACTCCACTAGGGCTGTTTCCACTTCTGCTTATGCGGCTCAATTGCCTTTGGACACTATATGTGCAGCTGCCACTTGGTCTAAACTGCATGCCTTTATCACTCATTACAAAGTGGACAGGGCTTCCTTTGGTTCCACTGTCTTCAGGAGTGTACTCCCTTGAGCCACCCAGGATTAGGGTGCTTGGGACGCTACCCATGTTTAAGAATGAATGGCGAGATTGAACAACTTCACATAAAGAAGTTATGTACTTACCATAATGTTCCATGTGAGTTCATCTCGCCTTCATTCTTACATTCCCACCCGCCTTCCCCCTCCAGGGTCTCGAACCAGTAGACTTGGGGTCTTGTTCTTTGACTTCTTACTCAGGTTGGAGTATTGAATTATACCTGTTCATGTTGGGTACAGCAGACTAGATCTGAGGTTGGACAGAGAGCATCATGGGATAGGGACCTGGCCTCGAGCTACTCTTGAGATCTTCAGCTAGTAAAGCGTCCGACTCGGTGCCGATAGATTGGCTCCGAACCCATGTGTAAGAATGAAGGCGAGATGAACAACTCACATGGAATGTTATGTTAAGCACGCAACTTCTTTTTTTGTGTTTGTCTAGGTATTGGGCTGTATAAAAAGTTTTAAAAGCCCTACCTTCCTCTTTGGACTGGCCATGAGGGCAGCGTGTGCCCCCTCCTTTGCCAACATAGTGTAGGCCTATTGGGAGTTGAATTACGTTTTAAACAGTAATTTATCAGATTCATGGACATATTTTGCACGTTTTTTGGACGATATATTTTGGACAGGTACGAGAGACCGAATGATTTTTTTCAATACTCACGACTACTAGATTTTTGAAATTCACCATAAATGTATTGGAAGAGGAAATTAGTTATTTGGACATTAAGTTATCTAAAAACAGACTAAGAGGTGAATTTTCCTGTAATATTTACAGGAAGCCTACATATTCAACACCTTGTTGTATTACTCTAGTCACCACCCTATCCATCAGAAAAAATCCTTGGTAAAAGGACAATGTGTCCGGTTGCAAGGATGGTTTCAGAAACAGAGGAATTTGACACAATGTGGGGTTTTGAAGGAAATGCTCATAAAAGAGGGTACCCGGAGAACTTAAGTGATATTTTCAATGAAGTGGTACAAAAAAAAACTTGGGGGAGTTTAAACCCCATTGATGGGTATAGGGTCGAATAACCAGTCCCAAGTTATTAATAAGGAATCTATGAACCACTTCAGTAGAGCAGTGATATTAACAGTGATATTTACAATGTAAGACACATAATTGAGAAATACTGGGTCATTTTCTCGGTGGACCCCCAATATATTAAAGTTATGGGGAGAGAGACAAACAGTGTACCAGAGGGATGTATGTACCAGAGAGATGTATGTATAAAAACATAGTGGAAAGGGAAGGGACAACTAATTCAGAGGGTAAGTTGATTAAGTGCGAGTCCTGTACTCAATGTCAACACATTTTAGAATGTAACTCAGTTATTGCCCATAATCATGAGTCCATAAAATTTTAAAAATATATAGCTGCAAATTGTAGGGTGTGCTATATTTAGCATCTTGCCAACAATGTCCTTCATATTATGTGGTGAAAACTCTCAGTTTCGTAGGAGGGTTTATCACATGTTTATAGTATTAGAAAGATGGACAGGAACAACGCCCTGGCAAAACATGTGATAATTTTTCCACAACATACTTTCAAATTCGTGGTGATTGACCACGTAGATTTGGGATGGAGAGGGGGGTCATGTAATGAATTTCTGGAGTTCAGGGAACTGCAGTGGCAGCTTAAACTAAATGTAGTGACCCCTCCTGGACTTGAATTACTAATGTTCTATTCAGTGTGTGTTAAAACTAAAAGCCAGTTCTGAATATTAAACAATTGCAGTTTCTAATGTGGTAACATACAGCGTATATATTTTAGAATTTTTTTTTTCTAGTTGAACACATTCCTTAATTTTTAGCATGGTATTTTGTACAAAACCATACAGAAAAGCAAAACATTTTTGTTTATGTATTTTTAACTTTTTGTATAGATAATTTCATGCAGGTTTTACTGTACTATATCTTTAAATGTGGAATGAAAGTTTGTAGTTGTCCAATCAGATGTTTTGAATGGTATATAAGGTGGCTGTTCAAATTATGTTTTATTCTGATGAAGTCTTGTCCATTGTCAAGATGAAAGCGCTAAATTAAAATACGTTGGTGTGGTTCCATTTTCGTGGTTATTCTTTATCAGTTCAAAAGTTGATAAAAACATTCTAAAACCATTTTTTTTCTAATGAGAAACTTTTTTTGGCTTTTCCTTTATGGGACTTGCAAAGCATATTGAAGTATTTATTACTGTGTTTTCACCTGGAAAAAGTGACTTTTTGATACTTTGATGTTTCACCAACTTGTGCTGCTCAGTTTCCTTGAGAAAGAGGCAACACTTTCAGCTTGATCAGTACCATGGTTGGGCCTTCTTCCAGCCACAAAAAGAAAAAGTTGAGCAAACAGCCTTTGCCTACCACAACAGGTTAGCTGTTTGCTTCAGTCTCAAGTGAGTGACTCTGCTGTGGCCAAAGCTGGTTCCTCAGACCACTCATCTTTTTCCCCCTCAAGTCCCTCTGGTGAAGCACCTACAGCTGTTATGGATCCAGGGGTAAGCCATGTCCTCTGCAGCTGTTGGGTCCCCTCAGTGGGCAAAGAAGAACCACTCTTGTTGGTCTTCGGAAATGGGTCAGGGAAGATTTTCCTGTTGGTCAGAATGTTGTGCCCATCCCTGGGAAAGCTGCTGCAACTCCTTTTAATCCTGTTTGGCCCAAGTTTCCTGTCAAAAAGGTACAGAAAATAAACATTTGTCTTTCCTGCACAAATCCCTCTGGATAGAAGTAGTTTATTGGGTCTGGCACAGGCTCTTGTTAAGGTTTTTGATGCTTCTTCTAAGGTGACTTCTGGTAAAATAAAACTGGATTTATCTTTTCCTGAAGAGGTTCAAGATTCTGAATCTGGAGACAGGAAAATGAAGGGGCAGTTTTTCTCCTCCATTTTTTGACTTGAACTATGAGTGTGTGATATCTGAATCTCCCCATGAGGGATTCTTTGAGACTAGTTCCAGGATGTGCTATTGTTTTCAGTGGATAACACTGAGATTTCTCAGTCTCTCAAACAATACTATGAGCTGTTGCAACCTTCACCCATTCCCCCATTGTTGTCAGCACTGGAGCATGTGTTTATTACAGCAAAATGCAATGTCAGGGAGGTTGCAGATAGAAAGCAGGGACCACAAAACATAGGACAATAGATATTCAGCCCCCCCCCCCCCCACACACACACACACACACACAATACACACTGGCAGTCCATTATCTCTTCCATAAAGTCTTAATCGCTTTTTTCTGTCTTTGGCCAATCGATAGTTTCCAACAAATGGGTTCTGAAATTTATTCATCAAGGTCCTCATCTACCCGACCAAAGTTCTCTCTTTTCCTTTGTCCTACAACACAATACTGTCTTATGGACTAATAGAGACTGTTCATCCTTCCCAGTTTGGGAAAGGGTTTTATTCAATAATGTTTTCCGTACCAAAGAAAGAAAATGCTTGGAGACCAGTTCTGGATCTTTCTTTCCTAAACCAATTTGTGATAATGCCCAACTTTGAAATGCTGTCACTTTACAACCTGTTAATCCCTTCTTCCTCATTTAAGTTTCCTGGTGTCACTAGATTTAAAAGGTGCTTATCACTTCCCTATTTATCCAGAAATTTAAAGTTTTGTGCATCTGGATCGCATTCAGTTCTTTGCCTTATCCTTTGGAATATCCACTGTACCTAGAGTGTTTAGTTCCAGGTATAGCTCATTACAGGATACATGGTATCCCCATTTTTTTTTCATATTTAGACAAATTGCTTATCTTTGTAGAGGCTTTTTTAAAGTGTCCAGAGCCTCTCTGTTGGGTGAGAGATGTCTTACACAAGCTGAAATTCCAAGAAAACATTCGAAAGTCTTTTTTGGCTCCATCACCCAGGATTCTGCTAGACACCTCAGTTCAAACAGCTTTTCTTCCATAGGAAAAATAGATTTATATCTTTTCCACTCAAACTTCAGTCTGTAATTGAACACCTCATGATTTTGAGTGTCATGACACTGATAAATCTCATTCTACCACTAGCAAGACTCCACGTGAGAAAGTTACAATAACATTGGAAGTTGGTCTAGTTCCAGTGCCATTGTTCATTATCTTGTCAAATTTCAGTTCTGGAATTTGTCAGAAGAGGAATCACTTAGTGGAGATGTCAGATATTTCGAAATCAGAGTAATCCCTTTTCCCTCATTGCTCCACTGCAGTCGGTCACCACAGACTCTTCTTGGGGAACAGTGTTGAGAGAAAAGTGCAAGGTATGTGGGATAAGAAGGACAGACACAAGCACATAAATCTTAGATGCTTGCTCTAATCAAGGTACTTGACTCACTGACTCAGCTTTGGTCTGCAGGACATCTTCAGGTTGTTACAGACAATATCACATTCATGTGGTATATCAAGAAGTAAGTGGGAACCAAGTGTTATCTCCTAGCGAACTAGCCATATTAGCTTGGGATATGCCTTCATAGCACAGTGTCATTCTACTGGCATCCTGCATTCCACCAGAACAAAATTGTGTTAGACAAGCTGAGCAGGATAAGAGCTGTAACACAATAATTGACTTGAAATGCCTACCCACTGAATGTGCTATGGGTACTTTGCTTATATATGTTTTTAATGTTTCACTTTTGCAGTCCTGACATGTGGAAATTTCCTGCTGTAAAAACCCTTGGCCAGCCTGACTACCAGAGAAAATTCTTTTCTCCTCCTAAGGTTGATGGACACCTTAATAGTCATCAGTATTTGTAGGTATATAGGGAACCAGCCTACATTATGAAGTCAGTTCTTCCTTGTCGAAACCCGAAGCAGTGTTTCAGTGCGTCAGTCAGTCTGTATCAGAGAGAAGTCATAGGAAACATAAGTACCCCATTGGGGAACTCCTTTCTTTTACTTTAAACTCTTGTCAGATTAAGTAAATAATTGTCTCCTCTTTGGTAAGCAAATCCCACCCAGAGACTTCCACTCCCTTTCTCACCTCCTTTGGCCCAGATCACGACGTCCCTAGTTAACGCTTTTGTGCCCACTTTAACTCCAGGACAATCTGATATAAGGTTGGGATTTTAGCTAGATTCCTTAGCCTTGAATCTTATAAGAAAAGAAAGGTCTTCCTACCTAAGGCAGAATATATTTAAAATGCAAAATATTTTAATGTAAAACAAATCCAATGACAAACATTCATAAAGTAGTTCACTAAACACAACAAGACAAGTGCTTTCGGCTTTGCCAGCCTTCTTCAGATCCTGTTACTTCCTGTTCCATAAAAATTTATAAACACCTTTCACCAATAAGAAAACATCTGTCTCTGTAAACTCCACCTTCTTGATTCCTTTCTCCAATGTGACGTATACCTCTCTTCTGTAATCTCCACCTTTTTAGGGCTTGTTTCAAAGGGTCCAAGCCATTAAGCCCTGGTTCCTTATCTGCTTGCAGATTTGCTGTCCATCACATTTCTAAATATTCCATATAAATAATTGTTGCCGCTCCTTGGATTTTCTTCAGGTTGTATCACCATAAAATGAAATTTATGATTTGGATTATGCTTAATGTGCTGATCGCATTATAGGTTCATAGGTGTTTACTAGGCTAACGACCACAAGGGCCTTTTTAAACATAGCCATGCATCCCAAATCTCTGACAAGTTTTGATGCCCTTGATAAGTGTAAGCAGGTGTTTAGCAGATGAACAATTTACAGGTTACCTGTGTCCATTAGAGACACAGGTGCCAAACCAGGGATGAATTTCTGGTTTTCCGTCCAGTTGTCCAAGTTGCACTTGAAGTGTATTAGGGAGGAACTCTGCTTCACATGGATGGGGAGCTTGTTCCATAGACTCGCTAGTCTCTGGGATACATACTTATCTCTCCAGCAGGACCTATTTATATCACAGGCAAGGTTTATGTCTTTAGAATGGGTAATTCTGGTACTGTTTGTTTTGTGAGTATGCAGGAGATCCATCAGAGTGGGGTCTGACAATGCCCTGTATGCCAGGCATAGATCTCCCCTCAAAAGCTTGTAGGAGACTGAATACAGGGATAGAGCCTTCAAGTGGTCTGCGTAGGGCATATTACTTATACCCTATATTCTTTTAGTGAAGAACATCTGTGGAAGTTCCAGTTGTTGGATATGCCTGGTTAGGTACATGCCAAAGGGGGCATTGTGCTCAATGATAGTTCTGACGAATGCTGTATACAGTGAAACAATGGCTTCCTTGGACTTGGATGCCATACCTTTGTTTATAAGTTGTGCAATATAGAGTGATTTCCTCACCACTTTAGACACATGGTCAAAGGCTAGATTACTATCTGTGTGTCCCCAAGTCCCTGACTACTGTGTCAGTTCTGAGTGTGTTATCAATACGATAGTGACCAGGGTTGGATGACTTCCCAATGGATACTATTATGCATTTCTTGGCATTTAGTTTTAGTCCATTGTTCTGGCACCAGTTGTTTGTCTGTTTCACCCCTCCTGGAGAATATTTGTGTCAGTGTGACATTCAGTGACAGCTCCTAATTTGCAATCATCTTCAAATCTAGTCAGCCAGACACCACTGACATTGGCCTTGACTTCTGAGAAGTAAATGTCAAAAAGGAGCCATCCAAGGACTGATCCCTGAGGGACTCCACTTGTGACTGGCCTCTTTTGTAGTGGGGCACTCCCCAATTTTCACTTCCTGGGCCCTGTCTGTGAGCCAGTTGGCTATCCACTGGGTGACATACGGGTTTGTACCTAACCTCTTGAGTTTGTCAACAATGCCCGAGTGGGGTATTGTGTCGTATGCCTTGGCCAGGTTAAGGTAGGCAGTGTGAGCAATTTTGCCCTCATCCATTGCTTTTGTGACCTTCTCAAAGAAGTCCACCAGGTTGAGTAGGCATGATCAGCCCTTGACTAAACCAAACTGGTTGGGTCCAGTGTCTGGAGGTTTACTCTATCTTTGTTGATCATTTCCATGATTCTTTCCATGGCTTCACAGATAAGACTAGTGAAACATAGGATCTGTAGTTTACAAGGTCTGTAGATAGCCCACCTTTGTGCAGAGGGCTGACTTGCCTTTCTCCATTCATGAGGCATGAAACCAGTTCGAAGGCTACAGTTAAATAGTAATTCCAGAAGCCCTGATAGGTCATGTTTCGTACTATTTAGAAGGTATCCTGGGATATTGTCTAGGCCTATTGATGCAGTGATCTTGGTCTTAGAGAGAGCATTAAGGACCTGTTTCCTAGTGATAGTAGAGGAGTTGTATTTGATGTTTTATCCTGAGGGAATGTTGAGGGAGAGAGGGGGGTAAAGCTGGAGCTGCATTTATCAGCCAGGAGGTTTGCTATGTCTTCTGGCTCAGTATAGGTGGCTCCATTTACAGTTAGCTCTGCACACAATTGTGCATTACATTTGAGGTTGCGGACATACCTAAAGAATGCTTTGTGGTTGTCCTTGGCCTGGGAATCCAAACTCACCTCAAATTTGGCTTTGGTAGACTTTATTTGTCCTCCGAGTTGTTTGTTTAGTTTGAGAGTGCTTTTATCCTGCTGGGTATGCACCTTCAAATTTTTGCCATGATTGCCTTTCTCCTGTTACACAGCCTATTGATTTTGTAACTCCAGGGTGTTTTTTTTTTTTTTTTAGTTCTGCACTTCTTCCTGCTCGGTACAGGTGCCTTTATGCAGTTATTAACATGCTTATACAGAGTATCTTTGCACAGTTCTGCATAGGCAGCAGTGATGTTTTTCGTGTTTCACTGCTACAGTCATTACATTTGGGTAATCCTGCTGGCAGGTTGCCCTCAGCCGGCCTGAATTCCAAAGTCTTGGGTCCTCCGTCGGCTGCTGTCGCCCCTTCCCTGACATCAGGTAGCATCAGGGGTATAAAAGAAGCAGCCAACGCCATTTTCTTCAGTCTTTCTTGCCACGCGGTGCCCGAAGCAGAAGCAGTTTGCAAGTGCCAGTCGGCCGACTCCTGAGATCTTCGTGTTCGAGTTTCAGACCCGACATCTTCAATAAAGCTAAGTACCCCGTTAGGGAAACTTTTTTCTTGCTCTAGACCAATGTCAGAAAAAGTTAATAATTGTATTTCTTGTGGAAAGCAAATACCTCATAAGGAGTTTCATTCTTACTGCATTCCTTGCCTAGGCCCTGATCACAACGTTTCTGGTTGTCAGTTTTGCTAGATTTAACCAACGCACTGTTAAGTGTCTGTATGACTTTGCTTTAAACTGTTTTGGACGCCGGTTTAATTATCCAGAAATGTCGTCTGATAGCCGTTCGACTACCGGAGTTCACAAAAAATGCAAAGAAAAGGAGAGAGATAAACAACCGAGGTCCAAAACCGACGACGAAGCTTCTCCTAAGCCAGTCGCCAGTTCTCAGTGAGGCGCTTTCACAGCCCCTGACGCCTGCTACTTTAGAGTCGCAGGCCGCTACAGACTCCCATGTGGAGTCTGCTATGTCTCTGGAAACTCAAAGTATTGGAGCCTCGGACACTATTCATCTGCCAACGTTTTATCCAAATCCATAGAACAATGGGAGAGAATTCTGCATTCTTTGGACGTATACAGACAACTTAGATTCTACTTGGATAAAACCAAAGTTTTCAGGAAGACAGAGCAATTACTAGTGGCATATGCTGCAGGATCACAAGGAAAGGCTATCTCAAAGCAGACTATTTCAAAGTGGATAGGCCACTGCATTCGTTTCTGTTATTTACACCATGGCAAGCCACTGCCTAAGGGCATTAACCACATTCAACCAGAGCTGCAGCCACTTCAGCAGCCTTTCTCAGGGGAGTACCAAACAAAGACATTTTAGAGGCTGCTACTTGGAATTCAGTGCACACCTTTACAAAGCACCATCATCTGCCACTCTACTCTAAATCCAGGGCAGGCTTTGCCACTGCAGTTCTGCATGGCCTCATAGCCGCTCCTAATGCTGTTTAGCTCCAGCCTCCCAACCATAGCTTTGGGACTCTACCCAAATGTAATGACTGCAACAGTGAAATACGAATAACATAGTACAGTTGTGTACACTTACCATAAATGTAGATGTTCGAGTGTATTCACTGTTGCAGTCCAGGTTACCCACCCGCCATCCCCCTTTTTTCTGCTGGAATTTTTCTTTCCTTCTCTGATTTATACAACCTATGTGGTGTATTTGCTTGTAGATGAAGGTAAAGTTTATATTAGGGCCGAAAATGGGTGACCGAGAACATTTCCATATGGCTAGAAACAATATTAAGACCATATGTGGATAGTATGAGTAATGTTCTAAGGGACACTGGAGATTTTTTAAAGGCTTTGGGGGAGATGGATAGAAGTACACCCCGGACACTCTATTTAATGGTTACTCTGGATGTACAGAGCCTATTTACGGTCATAAATAACCAGTATGGAAAATCAGCAGTTGGTAGTTTATTGAAGGATAGAGGAGCTAATGATTCACAGGCTGATCTTGTGAAGACTATGCTTACTATGGTACTAGAAAATAACATCTTTTTGGGTTTACAACAACTGTACAGACAGGCACAGGGTGTCGCCATGGGCACACCCTGTGCCAATACATATGCTAATTTAGTGCTTTCCTTTTGGGAAAATCAATATATTTTCAACAACACAGTCTGGCTACCGTCCATCAAGCTATATAAGAGGTTTGTGGACGATGTGTTTATTTTGTGAGAGGGGGAGCCAGCTCGCTTGGATGAGTTTATATCTTTCTTACATTCCACCACCACGTTTTTCAGATTTACTAAAAGTACCTCCTATACTCAGTTAGATTTTTTGGATGTCACCATAGAACAAACTGAAACAGGTTTTTCCACTGGTATATATAGGAAGGAGTGTTGGAAGAATACTCTCCTTTCATTTGATAGCATGCATCCACGGTATACATTCCCCAACATTGTGGAAGGACAACTAGGCAGGATCTCAAGAGTATGTACTGAGGATTCCTGTTTCGAAGGAAATGAGCAAATTGAGAGGTTACTTTGAAGAAAGAGGTTATAGGGGAGATATGGTGAACAAGGTTGTTGAAGGTAGTAAACACAAGAGGAAACATGTGTATAGACCCTGGATGCATCGTCCCATAGATGAACATAATGTAACTTCTAAGAATGGCACCAATATTCTTAAACCTAAAGTAATGTTCACATATAGTAGTAACATTAAGGATATAGGTGAGATTGTTAAAAAGAACTGGAACATTCTAGTAAGTGATGATAGGATTAGGGGTTTAGTAGGGTCTAGCCCTTGTATTGCATACAGGAAGAACAAGAGCTTAAAAGATCTGTTATGTGGAGAGTATCATTCCAAAAAACTGAGTTTTAAGTCGCAAGCAGGCACTGTACCTTGTGGTACCTGTAAGGCCTGCCTTTATCAATAAGGACACTACTTTTCTGCATCCTGTCTCAGGTAGAATCTTTTCTTTAAAAGCCAGGGCTACATGTAGAACAAAGGACATTGTTTATCTGGCCAATTGTGGTTCTTGCCCTTGTTTTTATGTGGGCAAAACCAACAATATGTTTAAGGTCAGGATCCTACAGCATTTATCTGCCATTAGGAACAGTGATCAGCACAATGCCCTCTTTAGACATATTCAAGATAATCCCACACACAATTTTAGCTTTAGGGCTATAGTTAATGTTAGTTTGGGTAGAAGGGGTGGAGACATCAAACAATTAACTGAATTAATTGAGTCTAGATGGATTATACAGCTGATGGCCCACAGGGGGCCGGGTCTTAATGATGTCATCCCAGTGAAACCCACCCTGAAAAATAGGCGGGTATTTTACTAGATGCTGATTGGAAGATGTTTTGTTTAAATTGTGCGTTTTGATGTGCGTTATTCATCTGATGAAGGGCTACCAACCCGAAAGCGCTTATCTGTTTTGTACCAGCTTTTATTAAAAGTTCTTATTTTTACTACTTGAAGCATCCAGCGGTGTTCTTCCAGGATTTTTCTGTTTTTTGCTTCGTTTGTGTGTGCCTTTGGAGGAACCATTTCAGCACCTAGCATTGACTATTGGACTGATTTATACAACCTATGTGGTGTATTTGCTTGTAGATGAAGGTAAAGTTTATATTAGTGTATGTTGGGGCAAGAAAAACTGAAGACAATGGCGTCGGCTGCTTCTTTTATACCCCTGACGACCTGACGTCAGGGAAGGGGCGACACGAGCCGACGCAGGACCCAAGACTTTGGAATTCAGGCCGGCTGAGGTCAACCTGCCAGCAGGATTACACAAATGTAATGACTGCAACAGTGAATACACTCAAACATCTACATTTATGGTAAGTGTACACAACTGTACTTTCTCTGGGTTTGTAGGGGCTTGAAATTTTGTCAACTTCTCACTTTATAGCAGGATGTTAGCCTTAGAATAGTTTGAGTATTTCAGGTTTAGCTGGGGGTCCAGGTTTTATTTTTACTTCAAAGGAGATCTTTTTGTGGTCTGACCTTACCAGGGAAGGCATGACGATAGAGGGTATGCAGCACTCTCCCATATTAGTGAGGACAAGATCCAGTATGGTTGCAGCCCTGGTTGGTGTATTGACTTATCTGGTCCAGGGAGTTTGTGTTTACAAAATCCAGGAATCTCTGTGGATGCACGTTTGGTGTCATATAGGATTCCCAGTTAATGGTGGGGTAATTAAAGTCACCCATGTGGATGGTGTTGGGTTGGATGGTTTGTGTTTTAATAAGTTTAAATACATGGTATGGGTTTCTTGGGTCATAAATCTGTAGCTTGCAAAGAAGTAGTATTGGATTTGCCTGTGGTAATTTGTACATGGAGCAAGTCACGTGCATTGTCCTGTTTGACCAGCCTTGAAGTATATTTATCTTTGATGTAAATAGAGACACCTCCACCTTTAGTCCCTGCCTGTGAATTAGCTGGCCTAAATGTCTGGAATGTATTATAACCTGGCACATTTGGTGTGCTCTCCGCTGCTTTAAACCATGTCTCATTGACCGCACAGACGTCAGCATTGTGTAGGATAAAGAGAGCTTTTAGGGAGTGGAGTTTGTTTAGACTACTAGCATTGAGCAGTAACACCTTTAGATTTTCTTTGTTTTGATTTGCTGTGTGTGAGGTACTTTCAGTTTAGCATTGCCTAAAAAAGGCACTATGGGGGAAAGACAATGTTTTAGCTAATATTCAAAAGCCTAGAGGGAGAAGTGCTGACCATCCCTTGCAAAGCAGCATGGTCTGCTGACCATCGCTTTCCATGTTGACAGGTATTGCACCTCCTTAGAATGACGTCAGAAACTAAGCCAGTTATTAAAGTCAATCTTCCATTGTTCATATTGTGGCATTATCCTTGGAGAAGGTAAAATGCTGCTCAGTGCTAGGCTCATACCAACCTGAGACAAGCATCCTAAGAGCTCCATAATGTTTTTCTTCATATAGTCTAGGGAGATAAATCTTGGGTCATTTACTCCCACATGGACTGTAATTTAGTCGTATGGTAACTGTGGTCCAGTGACTTGAGTTGCCTGCATAATGTGGCAGATCTGAGCCCCCGATAAGCAAATGACTGTGACTTTCTCCTGACTTAGCCTGATGAGAGGGATATCAGTTTGTCTCACGATGGAGTCTCCAATGACTAGAATGTTGGATTGTGTGGTGGATTGCCTTATGGGCTTGGAGGTAGAGGCTCCATGAGAAGTAGCTCTATGTGTTGATGTGGGGGGTGTTTTGAAAGAGTACATTTGGGGCTGCTGAAGGTATTGGTTATGTGTACTTCGTGTAGGTGATCTTTGTGGTTTAGGAAGGTTTTGGAATTGTTGTTCAAACGTATATCGCTTAAATGATGAAATATCCTTTCTTTAAAAGCTCTATTAGTTTTGCAGATAGAAAAACATATGGATTGCTCACAAGTTGCTGCATAGACAATGTGGTGGCTAGTGCAATCTCTGTTTAACTTAAAGGTACAAGTCCTTTTGGTTATAGGATACGTAAAAGAACCAGTCATGTCAATAAAAGCACGTGCCTTCCAGTTCCTGCACAGATATGATGATCTTCGTGTTTCACTGTTGCAGTCATTACATTTAGGTAATGTGCTGGTAGGTTGCCCTCAGTCGGCCTGAATAACAAAGTCTTGGGTCCCGCATCGGTTGCTGTCTCCTCTTCCATAACGTCAGGTCATCAGGGCTATAAAACATGCAGCTGATGCCATTTTAATCAGATTTTCTTGCCCCAGATGTCAGGTGTTATCTAATTCTAAAAAACTGCGGACAACAACTATTCCATAGGTATTGGGTATCACACTGAATACATTTTTTACATCCATTGTCACTAGAGTTGGTCTTACAATTCCAGTCAATGTTATCAATACATAGAAAAAGTGAAGTTAAAAGTGCTTCCAAAAATTCACAAGAATAAATCAAATCCACCAGTGCACCCAGTTGCGCAGCAGGTATCTTGAGAGGTACTTAACAACTTTTAATTTCTTGAGTCTGAAGTCGTTGCCATAAGATGAAAGTGCTTACTGGATGTCTGTAAAGAATTCCTGGAGATTTTACACTAGCTGTTTTTTTTCTTACTGTTGTATTGTTTTTATACTTTTTTTCCCACTGTTTTTGTCAGTCTACACTGTTTAATCTTTCTTCTGGGGAGACAAGTGTCAGGGTGTTGGACATTCCTAAGCCCATGGCCAAAGCGACTCCTAAGAGAGGTACTCCTGCAGGGCCTTTGCCTTGTCCTACTGGCTTCCTTTTTCATGGATACCAACAGGACTTAGACTAGCTGAAGACCTGATTTTCATAGTTAAGTCTAGACAGACGTCTGGGAATGCCTCCCCAGGTAAAAGGAAAAAGAATCCTACTTCTGAAGCTTTCCCAGACCCTTTTGAATCTGATGAGGATTGAGACCTAGAGTGGTGTGGTTCTGAAGGACCCTCCCTCACTTCTTTTGAGGAATTAGATTCACAGGAGAACATGACTTCGGCCTCCCCTGAGAATGAAAACTTTGTAGAGGCACTCCATCTACGAGGGGGGAACATATTCAGTGGAAGCAAAGGTATACCCTCAGTCAAAAAAAGAATTGGGGAGTTTCTGGATCTGCCATAGCACAAACATCTTACTTTTCTACCCATTTTAGAGGTGGTTGAGGATGTCTTCCAGGATTCCTTTTTGAATCATCTCTTACCCCAGGCCCCTGTAATCCAGAGAGGTTCTGTAGGGTGAAGGATTCACATAAATACCTTTTCAAAAATCCATCTGCTGATCTAGAAGTGGTCACCCCAAGATCCAAAGGGGGTTACAGCTAGTTCCTCTAGAAAACCTTTACCTACAGATAAATAGAGCAGGACACGTGATAGATTTGGGGGAAAGGTATAAATGCCAACTACCCTTACTATGAGGGCTCTCAACTGCTAGTTTCATATAAATTAAATATCAGCAAACCATTTTGGATCAGCCAAAACAAAAGGTCTCTTCACTAGGGAATAAAAACTTTTCTAAAGAGCTTTTAGATCTCTGCCACTTCAGTTCTGAGGTAGCTAGGCATTCTTTATACTGTGGCTGTGATGCCTTGGAGGCTTCTAGCCAGGCTGCTGCCACTGTCTCAGATATTAGAAGGCATGAGAGGCTTAGGGAACATTCTCTTCCTGACCCTTTAAATCTAACCTTCTTGATGCTCCCCTTGACAAGGAATGCCTCTTTGGACCAAAAGCAGAGGCTGTTCTTAAAAAGATGAAGCTAATTCTATGCAGACTCTGAAAGACTTCTTCCAATTTCAGAGTCCTAGGTTTAGGAGGAATTTCCCCGCTAAATACTGGTCCTTTCCCTCCCAGCCTAGAGGCAGACAGAGAAAAAAAAAAGTGGGAAAGGACTCGTAGGCAGCGCCAGCAGCTGCAGAGACCCAGGCAATGGACCTCAGAAACTTACAGGCAAGTGAGTTCTAGGCCCCAGGCTTTTGCCAGAGACCAACAATGACTCACCCACCCCCCTCCCAATAAGACTAGGAGGAAGGCTGTCCCTGTTCAAACAAAACTGGACTCAACATTTCAGATTTGTGGGTTCTAGACATTATTTCAAATAATTCCACTTGCAGAGAGCCTTTAAAACACTCAGGCTATCCAGATATTCCTCAGAATCAAAAGACAGAGGCCCTTTCTCAAAATTCAGATTTTGTGATCTTGGGCATCAGTGGAACTAGTTCCAGAACATCAAAAAGGCAAAGAGTTCTACTCTGTTAATCCTGGCTCCCAGAAAAGAAGGCTCTTTGCTTCTTGTCTTACGTCTTAGCTGTGTCAAACCTGAGTTTCTCTTGGTTCCAAAATTTAAAATGTTGACTCTTCAAAAACTTGCCCATGATAGCCCCTCGGGCCTTTATGGTTTCTCTGGATCTAAAAGATTCCTACCTGCACATCCCAATTCAAGAATCACACAGAAGCTTTATTTGCTTCAGAGCAAGTTCCAGTCGCTGTCCGTTTTCAGTACTGCCCTTTGGCTTGTCTACTGCACGAAGAGTTTCACAAGATGCTTAGCCCCTGTAATTGCCTTCTGCAGGACCGGGGGGGGGGGGCAAATATACCCCTGCCTGGACAACTGCTTGATGCAGGCCGCAAATCTATCAAAGCTTCGTAAGGATTTGAAGTTTACCCAAGATCTATAGTCCTCCCTGGCTTCACGATAAATCTGCAAAAAACCCAACACTGTTCCAACCAACAGGATATTTTTTTTTCTGGGGGGAAGGGGGTGCGCTCCTGGACTCTTCACTTCAAAAAGCCTACCTTCCCCCAGGCAAGGTCTCCTTTTTGACCCACTACTTTGAGGTAGTCCAGCAGAAACAGTGCATCTCAGCCAGGGAGTTTTTCCAAGCATTGGGACATATATGGCATGTTGTATTTTCATGGCTCCGTTGGCCAGACTACACATGAGGAAACTCCAGTGGTACCTCAAAAATGTATGGTGCCAGCACTCTCGGTCCTTGGAAACCAAGATTCAGCTGATCCCTTGTCTCGAAGAGTTTGCATGATGGGTACAGGCCTGTGCCCATAATCAGGGTCCTCCATTTAGATTCCCTCCCCAGGGCCAAACTATCACCACAGATGCCTCAGACGACAGTCTGTGGTGCTCATTTTCAATGCTTCCAATCCCATGTGAAGTGAGAGGCTCTGTTCAAGGACAGGCACATAAACTGGAAAGAGCTTATGGCAGTGCAAAAAGGCCTTATAGCTTTCAAGGAAAAATGGGAACCTGGGGGGGGGGGGGTCCTCTTAGTCAAAACAGACAACACCACAGTCATGTAGTACATAAACAGGCGGGGGGGGGCACCCACTGTTACTCTGTGCTGCTTAGTGATGCAAGTTTGGGAAACTTCTCATTCTCTGGTGTTGCACATCCCTGGCATAGGACCTTCCAGAGGCTGAAAATACTTTTAACAGATCACCTTAGCCGAAACTTGATGGACCCACACGAATGACGTCTGCATTGGGAGATATTTCTCAGCATGGTCCAGAGATGGGGAGTCCCATAGATAGACCTCTTTGCTACCAAGGAAACTGCTCAGCTGGGAAGATTCTGTTCCAGGATCAAACATAAATCAGCCTGGAGAGCAGATGCATTCTCCTTCCCTTGGACTCAACTCTTCATTTATGCATTCCCTCCTTACCTCTGAAGATATGGGAGGAGAGCCCAAGGGCAGTATGATAGCCCCAGATTGGCCCAGGCAGCACTGGTATCCTCTGCTTCTCAAACTAACCAACCAGAGTCCATGGCTGCTGCCTCAGAGAGTAGACCTCACTCAGGACAAGGGAAGGATTGTGCAGACTCTCAGCTTGGATAATTCCACAGCATCCAGGGACAAGCTTAACCTAAGGAAACGGGTTTAGGACATTCTCAAGGAATTCAAAAGGCTTGCCACTAGGAAATCATAGTGGACAAGATTTTCCATCTGGTGCCAGCAGCAGCAACAGAGTCCTCATTCACCCCAGATTGCTACCATTCTAGATTACCTGGCTAGTCTGGTTGATAAAGGCCTTTCCTACTAGTCTATTAAAATTCATGCATTTGCCATTTCAACCCATATACCTACTCCTTCTCCTTGCTTAGTTTGTATTGTTTTGGCATTATGAATAAAGACATCCTCCACTTCAACCATATTCTCATCTGGATCTCTCAGTTGTCTTTGTACTTGACCTTCTGGTTCATTATGAATAGGTTTGACTGTGGACAAATTATCATATACTATCCTTGAGTTTTGCTGTGGTTCAGCATACCGCATATTGTACCACTTATTTACTTTTCTAGCACACTGAAGGTTTCCTGCCATGTATAGAGAGTGCAAGATGCTGCACATCATTTTCTTTCCAGAAGTGTGTTCTGTGTGTCATTTGTCTTTGCTTCAGCATCAGTGGCTCTTACATGACCTTTTGTCATAGTCTTTGGCTGGCCTGTGTTTGATCATCATCATCGCACAGTGTCCTCCAGGAGTATCCCTGTTTTTTGCGCACTCATTTTCTTGAGTTGTGAATGGTTTACATAAAAGCATACATCTCCATGTTTCCCCAGAGATGACAATGCACTCCTGCCCATTGACAGCTTCTAGTTGTCCTACTGTGTAAAATTTCTCATCCATAGCACACCTTGTCCTCAGTCTTGCAACTTGAGTAAAGCCTTTCTGAATCCTGCCTCAGCATTCCACTGGAGTAAATGCTTTGTGCGTGTTGTATGTTATGCACACTGCGCTACCCCACTCAAGTACTTAATGCATCACCTGTAGTGCATGTGATTTACCAGTTAATACGGGTGTCAGATTGAATTTTAACCTCATAGTTTATAATAGGCTGTAGATGTGTACATTATACATGGAGTTGTTCGCATACACTTTTGTGTTACAATTCAAATTTCTATGAGTATTTGTCTTTCTAATGGTCCTTTCTGCATAATTTGTGCTCTGCTTCTGTCTTAGTTTCTGTGTTGAAGCTTTCAGACACAGCATTCATCTTATTGGTTTATATAAGCAACATGTTTTGTAATGCGTCTATACAAGATTTTTTAGATATGCAAACTGGTCTGCTTATACACACACACACACACACACACACACACACACACACTAAGCTGAATAGATAGCTTAGGGGTTGGACAGGTTTTGTCATGTCTGCTTCTGGGGGTCCTTAACTGTCTTCTCCCCTTCATTGTGATGGTGCTGCATGAGAATTTATCCAATTATTGTGATTTGTTGTTAGTTTGATCCTCTGCAAAAGAAGGTAGTAAAGTTATGTGAGAATATTTACCATAAGAGTAAATTTTTGCATAGCTAACCCCCCTTCCCCTGACAAAGTTGTAAATAGTGATGTCTTTCTATTCCTATGTTGCAGTATTCTGCATATGGTTTTACCCTTCTAGTCTCGCATACGTACAGCCAGTATCCAAAAGCTTTCCGTCCCTCCTAGGTGCACGGGATGTTAGGTCTAGGCAAGAATATGTGAGCCATAAAAGTGACTGCACACACCAGCCATCAGTTGTACGCAGGTGTTAATGCTTTCGCTGATGACCGATTCAAGTTTCAAGCTAAATACCCTGTTTGGGGACCTTTTCAGTCCTTTTTGTATTACTGCCTTTTCATGTCATCCAGAAAGTGTAAATGTCAGTGTGGCCGTCGGATCCCTCATAAAGACACCCATGAAAAGTGTTTTGGTCTCAGATGATCGCACGATTATAAGGCCTGCCCTGTTTGCCAGGCGTTCGTTCCAAAAACATTGCACAGTCGTTTACATGCACTCATTTTGTGCTTAGAGAACCAATGTCTGAAACAACTTGCTTCGCGAATGGAGGGCTCATCAGATGTTGCCTTTGAACCACCTAAAAAGAAGGCTAGATCTTTGCGGCCTGTAACACTTTCTAAGCCTATTTCAACTGATCCACAACCTGTGGCCAACATCAGCCTGATCTCAGGATCTGGACCCGGATCTGCCACACCAGATGTCGTGGGTACCTTTAAGGAAGCCGTACTCCCAGTGGGCGAGAGCACGCCCAATCCGCAGAGGCTATTCTGGCGATTGTTTCAGATGTCTGGGGGAACCAGGTGTGTTCAGGGGAACCTTCCGATTCTCTGCCTCAGACTGATGCCCACTCCTAAACAGACACCTGTTGGGACTCTGAAGTGGAGAGAAAAAAGGAAGCATGTCTCTCAGCCAGCAGAAAGTATTCCAGACTGACAGGCCTTTTAGCCAAAGCCTTTTTCTCAGCTTTTATGGCCCTGAGACCTACATCAGTTGCTTCTGCCCCTGCATCTCCTCCTCTCTAGTCCTAGGCCTCAACCTGCAGAAACAGTTACTAGGGAAGAGGACATCTGTTCAGATTCCTCAGATGATTCCCTCTCTTATAATTCACAGCTTTCTTCACCCTTGGGATATGGATACCCAGAGGAAGAATCTGTAGACCCCGATTCCCCTGTTGATGATTTGACTTACTCTGAAACTATTTTTCAAATGAAGGAACACTTCAAATGCGAATCCACAGACATGTCTGAAATACAAAAGAGGTACTATGATCTCATTCAAATGGAAACCCCAAGCGCTTTGGCCATTCCTCCTATACTGCCTGCCTTTTTAGATGCCTTTTCTTTTGCATCTCTCAATCCGGACTCGCAACCTCCTGCTTTTCATAGTGCAAGACCGATTGTACAAAGTCCCAGATTCTGCTAAGCACTTGATCAAGTGCCCTCTTGCAGATCCAGCTACCATTTGTCTTCACAGACAAAGCTTCTAAACTCTTGCATACCACCATCATTCTTCCTGCTGACAGACAACAAAACCATGGAAAGGTTAGGCAAAAAGATTTACACCATCTATCTTGGCATTTAGAGCTACTAATTACCAGACTCAGATAGCAAAGTAGGCCCTGTCTCTACTTGACTCTGCCTCCAAACTGTTGGCGGACATTCCAGTCTCCTCAGCCAAATCATGCATTTCTTCTCTCCTGGCCATTACGTCCCGCGTTACCAGACATTCAGTTAAATGTAGCTATGATGCTGCAGAATCCTCAGCAAGGTCAGCAACTTCAGCTTTTGCTCTTCGCCGGTACTCCTGGCTGTGCTTGCAATGCTGTCAGATGATTTCAGACCTAAGATCAGTGGTGCACCACTTGACAATGCTGCCTTATTTGGTAGAAAAGTAGCAGACCTTTTTAAATCACTACAACAAAAAAGAAAAGAGATATAGGATCTTAAACATCTGCTAGTTTCCCGTATACCTAAATTTTTACAGAAACTATCCCCTGCAAAAACTCAGTTAATCAGGAAACACTCCAATCTTGTTCCTCAAGCTAGACGCAGGCAAGCAAGAAAAATCCTTCAGCTAGAGTACCTTCCTCCTTTAGTCAAAGGGTGCCCTTTCGGGACAGGGCAGGTAGTGTCTGACTACCTGCCACTCCTGCCTCCCCCACCAGCTGCTTCTATCCCACTGTCTGCTTGCCTTTCCCATTACCTCCCTGTTTGGAATCAGGTCACTTCAGACAAGTGGGTCTTCTCCATCCTCCAAGATGGTTATTATCTGTCATGGATAACCACTCCATTAAGGCTATGCATGCCACAACCTCCTGCTCAGCAACTGCCCCTCTTACTACCAGTACAGCAGTCCCTTTTAAACCATGGCACTATAGAAAAAATTCCTCCCTCCCAATTGGGAAGATCAGGGATTTTTCTGGTTCCCAGAAAAGAAGGGCCGTGAAGACCCATCCTAGACCTGCCAAGGCTCAATCCTTTCTTAAAGGTGTCAGCTTCCAAAATGCTGACCCTGCCGGCTCTATTCCCTCTTAATATGTACAAAGGCTTCCTAGCTACACTAGACATCAAGGATGCCTACTTACACATTCCCATCAAACCTACATACAGAAAATACTTAAGATTCTTAGTGGGCTCCTCTCATATGCAGATGTTCATAGTGTTTCACTGTTGTAGTCCTAACCAATGGGTTATCCGGCTCCCAGTAGCCCTTGATTGGCCAGAATACTAAAGGTAAGTAAATGTGACATCGGCTGTCAGTTGTAAAGGACGTCAGCATGTCTGATACAAAAGGAGGCAGCCGACGTCACTTCCTCACTCTTCCTTACCGCGGAGCCCAAATCAGAAGCATTTCTTGCATGAGTGCTTGTCAGCAGTTTACCTTTTTGGTTTCAGACTACAAAGTTGAAGTCAACTACAGCTAAGTACCCCATTGGGGATCCTTTTTTCTTGCCTTAACGAATGTCAGAAAAGGTTAATAATTGTCTTAACTGTGGAAAACGGATTCCCCATAGAGACTTTCATTCCTGTTGCATTATTTGTTTAGGCCTTGACCACGACGTTCCTAATTGTGATCTCTTTGCCTCCTTTAATCCGTGTACTATTTGTCGTTGGGCTAAGCTTTTAGCTAAACATTTTGGAGTTTGGGCTAAGTTTGTTGGTATGGCATCCGCTGGTCTTCAGGCTTAGGATATCCCTAAGAAGCGCAAGGATAAGGACTGCGACAGGCTTCAGAGGGTCAAGTCCTTGGATGATAAGCTGGTCGTCAGTCCTGCGGTAGCCAGTGAGGCGCCTTTGCAGTCCCTGCAGCCCGCGGATTTTAAACCACAGACCTCTGTTGAGACCATTTCAAAGTTCCCCAGGCCTCCAGCTTCCAGTTTGTCTTCTGACCTTCTGCCTGTCGCCTCTTTAGCTGGATCCGGAGCCACTAAGATGACTCCAGTGTCTGAGGGCTCCGTTCTTCATCCGGACAGCAAACTCATACCGGCGACGTCTGCTGCGACTTTGGTGGTTGCCAGGCATACAGAGTCCTTCAGACTTGCAGGAAAATCTTCATGTTGTAAGCCAGTGAAAAAGCAGGCTCCACTTTCCTCTCATTCCCCTTAATCCCAAATGGTTAAGATGGCTAATGACCTTTTGACTCTCATTAGGAGTTCATAGCCTCCTCCTTCTAAAAGGGGTAGGGATGTCTCTCCTGAGGTTTTGTCTTACTCTGGTTCTGATACTTCTAGCATTTCTGCTGATGAAGAGGAAGTTTTCCAGGTTTTTTCTCCTTTTGAGGATTCAGATGCACAGGAATCCTTTCTTTCTGCTTCTCCTCCAGAGGATTTCTCTTTTGGTGATACTTTGAATACTCTTGGTGAGCATTTTAAATGGGAAAGTCAGGATTATCCCCAATCTAAGAAAAGGATTAGTGAGTTTTTGGATTTGCTTCAGCATAAGCCTCTGGCTTATTTCCCCAGTGTTGGAAGTGGTTGTTGTTTTTCTGGAAAATTCCTAGACTCCAAATTCGGTTCCTCCTGCCCCCAGGAAACCTGACAGGTACTATACAGTGCCTGATTCTCATTAATTTCTTTTCAGGAATCCGTTGGCTGATCCAGAGGATGTTCATCATGCATACAGCTGCAGTCATAACAGATGGGTTCTCCTACCGTCAGGCGGGTCCTCGGTTGGCCGAATTCCAAAGTCTAGGTCCGGCGTCGGTTGTCGTCGCTTCTTCCCTGACGTCAGTGCAACAGGGGTATAAAAGAACCAGCTGACGCCATTTTCTTCAGTCTTTCTTGCCGAGTGGTGCCCGAAGCAGAAGCAGTTCGCAAGTGCCGGTCGGCCGGCTCCTGAAATTACGAAAATTTTGAAACCGAAGTCGTCTTGAAAGCTAAGTACCCCGTTGGGGAAACTTTTCTTGCCTCAGACCGATGTCAGATAAAGTTAATTGTATTTCATGTGGGGAAGCAAATACCGCATAAGGATTTCCATTCCCTCTGTATACCTTGTTTAGGCCCAGACCACGACGTCTCGGTCTGTCGCTTTTGTGCTACATTCAACAAACGCACCATTAAGCGTCGGGCGGAGTTCGCCCACCATTATTTTGGAAAAACATTAACTATATTATGTCGTCGGATAGTCAGACTCCAGTTTTGTCTAAAAAACGCAAAGATAAGAACCGACACACGAGGTCCGCGGCCTCTACCGACACCACGCCAAAGCAGACTACACGTGATCCGGTTCTCAGCGAGGCGCCTACGCAGCCCCTGACTACCGACAACACTTCATTGGCGGTGTCTCCTGTGCCCGAGGTCGCAGACTCCCCGGCCCACACCCCGACTACAGATACCGAAGCCACTCTTGGCATTGAACCTCAAAATGTGGAGAGGTCTACCTGCACTCAAGGCGTCTTCAGACCTTCCTCTTCTTTCTCCATCAAGGCTTTCACTAAGTCTAAAGCAGCCATGCACTTTAAGAGACAAGCTACACAGGGCCCATCACCAGGCTCCATGCCTAAAAAGCAGATGCTTAAAATGGCTGAGGATTTAATAACTCTTATCATGGGTTCTCAACCCCCACCGGACAAAAGGCCCAGATTGGAGGAAGAATCCCCCTCCTCTGATCAGGGTTCCATTATTTCAGAGCACTCTGATGATCAGGAACAGTCTTACTCCTCTTTTGAAGACTCTGATGTGGAGGAGTCCATTCCTTCTGTATCCCCCCCAGAGGATTATTAATTTGGGGAAACTTTGCATACTTTAAGGGAACACTTCCACTTGGAAGGCCAAGATTATTCAGATTCCAAGAAAAGGCTTAGGGAATTTCTCTTACTACCTCAGCACAGGCCTCTGGCTATACCTCCTGTCTTGGACATCCTAGATGATGTTTACTCGGAGGCCTGCCTTAACCCGGAGACTCTGCCTCCAGCCCCAGTTAAGCCTGACAGGTACTGCAGGGTTCCTGACTCGCACCAATTTCTATACAAAAGCCATGCTGCTGACCCAGAAACCATCTCACAGGGCCCCAAGGGAATTAAGGCCTCCACTGCTAAAAATCCTTTACCTTCCGAGAGAGACTCCAGATCCTTAGAAAGGTGGGGGGAAAAAGGTATATGCCTCTGCTGCCTTAACCATGAGGGCCTTAAACTGTCAGTTCTATATGCTAAAATACCAACAGTTTTTGTTATCACAATTGAAAAGTAAAATGTCACAACCTGAACAACCAGAGTTGCAGGATTTGATGCATAGTGCAGAACAAGTGGGTAAGCATACCTTACAATGTGGTTTTGATGCTCTAGAGGCCTCATGTAGAGCTGCTGTTACAGGATCAGTCATACGTAGACATGCCTGGCTCAAGGAACAAACCTTGCTTGATCATGTAAAAGCTAAATTACTAGATGCCCCTCTTCAAAAGGATGTATTATTTGGTGCTAATGCTGAGGAGGTATTAAGGAAAATGGAGGAAAAGGCTAAATCAATGCAAACTGTGAAAGATTTTCTACAGGTACAATCCCCACGTTTCAGTAGAAATTGGCCTTCCAAAAATTGGTCCTTTCCAGCCACGGACAGACCCCAAAGAGGCAGATACAGGCACCCGAGGGGCAGAGGACAATCCCAAGGATCGTTTAGAGGCAGACAATGGCAAGCTCCTACACAAAGAGGTGGTGAGGATAACTCACAATCATTCAGAAAGCAAACCCAATGACTTTCCCCTTTGCATGCCAAGCAAGACTCAAATGGCAGCCCCCTTAGGAGGAAAGCTGGCATTATTTTCAAAGAATTGGCATATTGTCACAAAAGACAAATGGATCCTGGACATTATAAACAGAGGCTACAGATTCCATTTTCACACCCTTCCAAAAATGAGAGGCATGCCAAACCCTGCCACACAAAGGGCAGAGGCACAAAGGCAAATTACAGATCTCATAGACATGAAAGCCATTCAAGAGGTACCTACGCACGAACAAGGTCAAGGTTTTTATTCCAGGCTATTCCTGGTACCAAGGAAGGGAAAAGGTTGGAGACCTATTTTGGACCTGTCCATCCTAAACACATTTCTACTCGTACCAAAATTCAAGATGCTCACTCTGCAGCAACTTCTTCCCATGCTGGGCAAGGAGTCTTGGCTGATAACATTGGACCTCAAGGAGGCATACCTGTATGTCCCAATCAGACAAAATTGCAGAAGATACCTCAGATTTCTTGCAGGTTCAACACATTATCAATTCTCTGCATTGCCCTTTGGCTTATCTACTGTGCCCAGAGTATTCACGAAATGCCTGGCATCAGTAATTGCCTATTGCAGACTTCAAGGGATACAAATATACCCTTATTTGGACGACTGCCTGATCCAAGCGGACAGCAAGCACATTCTTCTGAAACATCTGGCTTATGTAATAATGTTGTTGAGCTCTCTGGGATACACAGTCAACAAAAAGAAATCAAGGCTAATACCCTCTCGGAAGATGATTTTCCTGGGTGCCAACTTGGACACAAACACCCTGATGGCCTACCTCACGCCAGAGAAACGGGGGCAACTAACTCAATACTTCAGAGCACTAGAAAATTGCACCAGGCTGACTGCAAGGAAAATCCTGCAGGCTCTGGGATTCATGGCATCTTGCATCTTACTAATCCCATGTGCAAAGCTGCATATGAGGAAACTTCAATGGTACCTGAAAAACATATGGTCTCAACACAGCCACAGTTTGGAAACAATAATACCACTAATTCTATGTCTGCAAAAGGAATTTCTGTGGTGGGCTCAAGCATGCCAAACACAGGTCTTCCATTCAGCAAGCCTCAAACAAATCAAGTCATCGCAACAGACGCCTCGGACTACGCCTGGGGGCGCACATGACAGATCGGTGCATTCAGGGCAAATGGTCCCAAAAAGAAAAGCACCTTCACATCAATCAAAAGGAAATGCTAGCAGTAATAAATGCTATTATAGCTTTCAAGGACCTTCTGCAACCAGGTCAACTATTGATAAGAATGGACAACACCACGGTTATATGGTACATAAACAAAAAGGGAGGAACAGATTCATACCCCCTATGCAGACTGGCCATGTCACTTTGGAACATGGCCATGGACTTGCACATCGAACTACAAGCACAGTACTTGCCAGGCAAGGAAAACACGCTGGCAGACAACCTAAGCAGAAATATGACAGATCCACACGAATGGAAGTTGCATCCAAAAGTTTTTACAGAAATAATCCAAGCATGGGGAAGGCCAGACATAGATCTCTCTGCCTCCCACAAAAATCACCAATTGACAAAATTCTGCTCAAGGATTTCCCATCCAAAGGCCTGGAGAGTAGACGCTCTCTTTCAGTTGGACATCAATGACAGTTTATGCCTTCCCACCTCTTCCTCTGCTGCCCAAAGTTCTATTGAAAACCAGAGCAGACAGACCAAAGATGATTCTCATTGCTCCGGACTGGCCAAGACAACACTGGTATCCACTCCTGAGGAGCCTGACGCATTCCCCACCATGGACCCTGCCTCTAATGCCTCTTCTTCTGACTCAGCACAGCTTCAAAACTCTTTACAGCCAGCTAAAAACACTCAGTCTAGCTGCATGGAAGATTCCTTAGCATCACAACAGACCCTACTCTCCAAGGAGGTGCAGGATGTCGTTTTGGAGGCCAGAATGCCGTCAACTAGAAAAGGTTACTCCGCAAAATGGAAACTGTTTTGTCTGGAATGAGAAAAAGGGCCAGGATCCTGGAAAACTGAATTTACCTCAAATACCACAGTATTTAGCTGAGCTGTTAAGCAGTGGACTTTCATTCTCCTCCATCAAAATCCATGCCTCAGCCATTTCTGCAGAATACAACACTGATCCTCCCTTATTCTCTCACCCTCTCTTAAGACAGTTCATCAGAGGGGCTAAGAATCTTAGACCCCCAAGAAAACAACCAATACCTGCTTGGGATCTCAATTTCATTCTGGAAAAACTGAACTTGCCTCCCTTTCAGCCAGCTGCCTCATCAGATTTGCAATATTTTGTCCTGGAAAACAGCTTTCCTTCTGGCTATTACCTCAGCTCGTAGAGTTTCAGAACTACAAGCTCTCATGGCTGTGCAGCCTTTTATCATCTTCCATCAGGACAGAGTTTCCTTACGAACCAACCCGTCCTTTATGTCTAAAGTGGTATCCAGGGTAGCTTTGAATCAGGCCATACACTTTTATCCTAATCTTCAAAACAAAGGGGAGAGATTACTACATTCCTTGGACATCCACAGACAACTACATTATTATCTGGACAGAACAAAGCTTTTCAGAAAATCAGAACAGCTCTTTGTGTCCTATGCTGTAGGAGCTCAAGGAAAGCCAATTTCGAAACAATCTCAAAATGGATAGCCCACTGCGTACGCTTTTGCTATTCTTTTCATGGCAAAACTGTACCTACAGGCATCAGATCTCACTCCACAAGGGCCACAGCTACCTCTGCAGCTTTCCTCAGAGGAGTTCCTACCAAAGATATGTTGGAAGCAGCCACTTGGAGTTCTGTGCATACCTTCTCCAAGCACTACCACTTACCATTATACTCCAAAACTAGAGCAGGCTTTGCCACTGCAGTGTTGCAGGGCATCCTGGCTCCTCCTAGTTCCACCCCTTTCTTAGCTTTGGGATTTTACCCATTTGTTATGACTGCAGCTGTATGCACGATGAACATAGTACAGTTTTGTACCTACCATAAATGTAGATATTCGAGTGCTAATACAGCTGCAGTCCAGGTTTCCCTCCCTCCTTCCCCTCTTGGGACAGGCCTGTAGGCTAACACATCCTCGTACAACCTGATTGGGGTATTCATTTATGGTGTATTTGCTTGCAACTACTGTATTTTGATTATATTGCAGTGCTTTATTACACAAATTTATGTATTGCCTTCCTTCTGGGGGCACCTGACATCTGGGCAAGAAAAACTGAAGAAAATGGCGTCGGCTGGTTCTTTTATACCCCTGTTGCACTGACGTCAGGGAAGAAGCGACGACAACCGACGCCGGACCTAGACTTTGGAATTCGGCCAACCGAGGACCCGCCTGACGGCAGGCGAACCCATCTGTTATGACTGCAGCTGTATTAGCACTCGAACATCTACATTTATGGTAGGTACAAAACTGTACTTTATTTCTCACGGCCCTAAAGGAGTTAAGGCCACTGTTACCAAAAACCTTGTTCTTTCTGACAGGGAATTTAGGAACCTAGGTAGGTGAGGTAAAAAAGTTTATACCTCTGCCTTTTTTGCTATTAGGTCTACTAATTCTTTTTCATATGCTTAAGTACCAGCAGCACACCTTGAAGGCCAAGTCTAGGATTGCAAGTGTGCCTCTTTTGGCAGAGAGTAAGGATATGCAGGATTTGCTGAATTCTGCCAGTCTTGTCGATAAACATTCATTACATTGTGGTTTTGACATTCTAGAAGCCTCCTGCAGGGCTACAGCCACTGAATCTGTTATTAGAAGGCACACTTGGCTCAGGGAACAGCCTCTTCCAGAGCCTGTTAAGACTGAGCTTTTAGATGTACCTTTGAATAAGGACAGTCTTTTAAGCAGCAAAGGAGAGGAAGTGCTCAAGAAGATGGAGGAAAAGTCAGTCTTTGCAAACAGTTAAGGGCTTTCTGCAGGTTCAACCTCCTCACTTTAGCAGGAATTACCCATCTAAGAGTTGGATGTTTCCTGATACCAGCAGACAGAACTGTTCTAGGACTAGAGGTTACAAATCTCCTAGGGGGCAGGTGGCTATCCCTCAAAGGTCTAAGCATTGGCATGCGTCCACTTCCAAGGCGGGAAGTTCTATGCCTGCATCTCAATCCAAACATTCTCATTGACTCTACCCAACTTCTGCCTGTTCTTGTTTGCCCGGAGAGTACTTCAGGTTGGCCTTTTTTGCAAATGTCTAGGCCACCATCACGAGTGACAAATGGGTACTCAGAACTGTATCCCTAGGACACAGGTTTTCTTTCCACACCTTTCCAGTACCCAAAGGATTCCCGGACACTCCTCCAAACTAAAGGGCAGAAGTAGAATTAGAAAAACAAATCTTGTCTCGGTTACATCTGGGAGCAATAGAATCCGTTCCTGCTCAGCACGTAGGCCAGGGTTTCTATTCCAGACTCTTCCTAGTTCCAGAAAAAGAAGGCACCTGGCATCTTATCCTAAATCTATCTGTTCTGAACTCTTTCCTGGTAATTCCAAAGTTCAAAATGCTCACTCTGCATCAGTTGCTGCCATTGTTAGAAAATGAGTCCTGGCTGGTAACTTTGGATCTCAAGCTTATCTGCACATCCCTATCAGGGAAAGTTGCAGGAGATTCCTTCATTTCACAGTGGGCAAGCAACATTATTAATTCTCTGTGCTGCCCTTTGGCTTATCTACTGCTCCCAGAGTTTTCACAAAGTGCCTGGCTCCAGTCATTGCTTTTTGCAGGCAGAAGAAAATTCAGATTTATTTATACTTGGGACGACTGTCTAATTCAAGCAAATTCTAAGGAACAGCTGTTAAAGGAACTAGAATTTGGAAAGACTCTTCTCTCTTCCCTGGGTTACACACTCAATGAAGAAAAATAAAAATGGTGCCATCCAAGGAGATAACGTTCCTGGGAGCGAGTCTGAACACAGCCACCCAGATATATCTCACCCAGGAGATGCAGGCAAGGATTTGGCAAGCTTGTTCCAGCTCCCTACAAGGAAATACCTGCAAGCTCTGGGATACATGGCCTCTTGCATTCTTATGATTCCATATGCAAGACTGCATATGAGGAAATTGCAGTGGTACCTCAAGAACCTTTGGTGTCAACACACACAGGAACTGGATGTGGTAATTGCTCTGCTTCCATGTCTGCAGATAGTTTCTATGGTGGGCGACAGCCTGTCTACAAAACAAAGGCATGCCTTTTCGCCCACCCCCTGCCACTCTAGTTCTTACCACAGACTCCTTGGACTACACCTGGGGAATTCACCTGGGTGGCAGATGCATAAAGGGGCATTGGAACGCCCAGCAGATGCCACCTGCACATAAACCTAAAGGAGTTGATAGCAGTTCAGCAGGCCTTACTAGCTTTCAAACATCTTCTTTCTCCTTTCTCCAGGAACTCTGCTTTTCAGAACAGACAACACCACAGTCATGTGGTACATAAACAAGCAGGGAGGGCTTCATTCTTACCCCCTGTGCAGGCAGAGCATGAATCTCTGGTCCATAGCAGCATCTTTGGACCTGCATCTCCCAACTCAGTTTCTTCCAGGGAGGCTCAAGTGTTTTGGCAGATCAGCTGAGCAGACGGACCCTGGATCCTCACGAGTGGCAACTGAACAGAGCAGTCTTTTACAGCATCATTCAACGTTGGGGCACTCCTCAGGTGGATCATTTCTCCTCCACAGACAACCGCCTTCTACCTTTTTTTTGCACCAGACAGCATCACAGCAGACCCTGGAGAATGGATGCTCTGTCCTTCCCTTGGACACTGCTGTCAGTTTATGCCTTCCCTCCTTTTCCCAGAGTATTATTGAAGATCAGGGACGAAAGTCCAAGGACTATTCTCATAGCTCCAGACTTGCCCAGACAGCATTGGTATCCAATGCTTCGCAGTCTCTCCCAGTTTCCTCCTTGGCATCTTCCTCTGAGGCCAGATCTTTTGGTTCAGGAAGGGGGAACCATTCTACATCCTCATCTTCAGTCTCTCCATTTGGCAGCTTGGCTCATTGTATGACTCCATCCTTTGCTTCTTCCTTCAGTCTCTCCATTTGGCAGCTTGGCTCATTGTATGACTCAATCTTTTTCTTCTTCCTTTTCCCAGCAGGTGGTTGACGTACTGAGGAAGGCCAGGAGGCCTGGCACTAGGAAGTCTTATGCTGGTAAATGGGAAATATTCTCTCATTGGATGCAGGCTAGAGAAGAATCATCTTCTCAGCCTACCCTTCCTTTAATCCTGGAATACCTGGCTGATTTGCTTCAGGGTGGTCTTTCTTTTTTCTCTATCAAGATCCATGCTTCAGCCATTTCTGCTCATTGTTCTTTTGAGCAACCCATTTTCTCTCAGCCCCTGATGAAGATGTTTCTCAGTGGTGCTTGCAAATTAAAACCTCCCAGAAGGGCACCTACTCCAGCCTGGGATCTTAATTTTGTTCCAGAGAAACTCACTCTTCTTCCTTTTGAGCCGGCTTCCACTGCAGATTTAAAGTTTCTCTCTTGGAAGACTGCCTTCCTCTTGGCTATAACTTCAGCAAGGAGGGTTTCGGAGCTGCAAGCTTTGATGGCTGTGGAGCCTTATCTTATTTTCCATGCAGATAGGGTGTCTCTGAGAACCAACCCCTCCTTTATGCTTAAGATGGTTTCTAGCCTGACTGATAATCAGTCCATACACCTTCCTACTTTCTTTCCTAATCCTCGAATTAGAGGTGAAAGGATCCTACATTCCTTTGATGTGCACAGACAGCTCAGATTTTACCTGGACAGGACTAAAGACCATTGGAAATCAGCACAGTCATTGGTGAGTTTTGCCTCTGGAGCTCGGGGCAAAGCTATTTCTAAGCAAACCATTTCTAAATGTATTGAACATTGTATTACTTTTTGTTATTCCTTTCGTGGCAAGGTTCCTCCTCAAGGGGTTAGGACCCACTCCACAAGAACAGCTTCCACTTCTGCAGCCTTTTTAAGGGGTGTCCCTACTAAAGACATTTTGGAGGCTGCCACATGGTCTTCTGTTCACACTTTCACAAAGCATTATAATTTGCCTTTGTTTTCCAGAGACAGGGCAGGGTTTGCCACTGCTGTTCTGCAGGGCATTTTCTCCAATCCTTGATGCTTGTTGGTTCCTCCTCCCTTTTCTCTGGGCTTTGGTTATCAACCCATTGGTTAGGACTGCAAGAGTTAAACACGATGAACATAGTACAGTTGTGTACACTTGCCATAATTGTAGATGTTCGAGTGTATTCACTGTTGCAGTCCTGTTTTCCCTCCCTCCTTCCCTGTTTTTGGTCCTCTCCTGTTCTCTTTTCCTAAGGTGCAGGCTAAATTTGGTATTATTTGCCAAAGCTGCTTTTGGTTTAAGCCTTGTTTTTTTGGTGGCTTCTGACTATTATCGCAAGAAAGACTGAGGGAATGACGTTGGCTGCCTCCTTTAGTATCGGACATCCTTTACAACAGATGACAGCTGATGGTCATATTTACTTACCTTTGTTATTCTGACCAATGGAGGGCTACCGGGAGCCGGGTAACCCGATGGTTAGGGGACAGCAATAACGAATACACTCTAACATCTACATTTATGGTAAGTACACAACTGTACTTTCTCTGCCTTGCCTTTTGGAGTTTCAACCACACCGTCTTCACCAAATGCCTGGCTCTGGTTATGGCCTTTTGCAGGACAAAAGGATAGAAATATTCCCATACCTGGGCGACATGCTTTTACAGGCTGCCAGCTAAAAAAATACTCCTAACCCATATCCAGTTTGTGGTGCCTCTCCTACAGGCTCGGGGGTTCCAAATAAACTTCCCGAAGTCTAACTTCACACCAACCTAAGACATTGTGTTCTTAGGGTGCAAAATCCGCACAGACTTGATGAAGGCATTGCTGCCCCCAGCAAAGGTGAGTTCTCTTACAGAACACCTGCAAGGGATTTTACATTCCTGTCAACTGACTGCAAGGCAGTACCTCGTGCTTCTGGATTACATGGCAGCTACCATTCCCATGCTACCCTTAGCTTGGTTGCACATGAGAAAGCTACAGTGGTACCTACGCTCTGTCTGGAAGCAGCACAACCACCTGCTGGAGGACATTGTGCCCTTGCATCCATGCCTAAAACAAGAAATCTTCTGGTGGTTAGCTCAGGTGAATCTCAACCTAGGACTCCCCTTCCAACCACCTCATCCTCCTCAAGTCATGCATACAGACGCCTCAGACCTGGGGGGGCACTCTTGGCCATCGAAAAGTACAAGGCCTGTGGACATGCAGACAGAAAACAGAACACATCAGTGCCAGAGAAATGAGGGCAATCCTCCTTGCCCTTCAGGCATTCACTCCTTTCCTTCGGAAGGGATGCCTTCTGATATACACAGACAACACCACAGTCCTGTTTTATGTCAGCAGACAAGGAGGAGCCAAGTCCTACCTGCTCTGCAGACTTCCTATACCAGTGTGGTAAGTAGCCACTTATCAGAGAATTACCCTGAAAGCAGTATACATTCCCTTTCTTCACAACTTCTAAGCAGAACCAGCACAAACAATCATGAATGGTTGCTTCCCAGGGGGGTCTTCCTAGACCTGCTCCACAGATGAGGTACACCTCAAATAGACCTGTTTGCCTCCGCCAACAACAGGCAACTTCCTGGATAATGCAGCAGGACACTAGACTCACAGGCACTAGCAACAGATGCCTTCACGATCTCATGGTAGGGGAAATAACTTTGTGCATTCCCCCTTTCCCTCTCATTCAGAGGATCCTGCTACGAATTCAGCAAGACAATCTGAGAATCTTGCTGGTGACTCCCTACTAGCCCTGACAACATGGGATGTTCATCGTGTTACCCTGCTGCAGTCATCACACTTGGGTTATCCTGCCGTCAGGCGGTCCCGCAGTCGGCCCAAATTCCAAAGTCTTGGTCCAGCGTCGGTTGCTGTCGCTTCTTCCATGACGTCAGTGCGCCAGGGTTGTATAAGAGGCATCTGACGCCATTTTCTTCAGTCTTTCTTGCCGCGCGGTGCCCGAAGCAGAAGCAGTTCGCAAGTGCCGGTTGGCCGACACCTGAGATTTTCAAATAGAGTTTCAGTCCAAGGTCTTCAAAGCTAAGTACCCCATTGGGGAACCTTTTCTTGCCTCAGTCCGATGTCAGAAAAAGTTAACAATTGCATTTCTTGTGGGAAGCAAATACCTCATAAGGACTTTCTTATTGTATTCCTTGCCTAGGCCCAGACCATGACGTCACTGGTTGTCGGTTTTATGCTAGGTTCAATAAGCGAACTGTAAAGCGACGCTTTGATTTTGCACGACACCACTTCGGTAGGAAATTTAATTACCCTATGCCGTCGGAGCAACCGACTACTGGCGTGCATAAAAAACACAAAGATAAAGACAGGCAGCCTAGATCCAAGCCAGACTCCGAGGCCTCGGCTGGGCCGGTCGCCGGTCCTCCGGTTTTCAGTGAGGTGCCTACGCAGCCCCCCCCCCCAACAAAAGGCCTAGACAAGAGGAGGATTATGCCTCCTCAGATCAAGTGTCTATTTCCTCAGGCTACTCTGAGGAACAGGATTACTGCTTTCCCCCTTATGAAGATTCTGATGCTGAAGATTCCATTCCCTCAGCCTCTCCCCCCCGAAGATTATTCCTTTGGGGAAACCTAACATACCATGAGGGAACATTTCCACTGGGAAGGTCAGGACTACTCCAACTCAAAGAAAAGGCTCCAAGAGTTTCTTTTACTCCCCCAGCACAGACCACTTGCTATCCCCCCCAGTTTTAGACATTATGGATGATGTTTATTTAGAATCTAGTCTAAATCCAGATTCTCTGCCTCCTGCTCCAGCCAAACCAGATAGATACTATAGAGTGCCTGACTCGCACAAATTCCTTTTAAATGCCCTGTTGCTGATCTAGAGACAATCTCCCAGGGTCCCAAAGGGGCTAAGGCTTCTATGGCCAAAAATCCTGTACCCTCTGAAAGGGACTCCAGAGCACTAGATAGGTGGGTGAAGAAGGTTTACACCTCAGCTACTCTGGCTATGAGAGCACTAAATTGTCAATTTCACATGCTTAAATACCAGCAATTCCTAATGTGTCAAAACAAAAGATGAGCACGCACCCTCAACAGTCTGAATTCAAGGAAATGCAGTATCTGTTGCATGCAGCTGAACAGGTGGGTAAACATACTTTACAATGTGGATTTGATTCCTTGGAAGCTTCCTGTAGAGCAGCTTGTTAGTGGGTCTGTTATACGTAGGCATGCTTGGTTAAAGGAACAAACTCTGCCTGATCATGTTAAAGCAATGTTACTAGATGCACCCTTACAGCAGGTTGTCTTACTTGGGATTAAAGCAGAAGAGGTTTTAAAGAAAATGGAGGATAAGGCAAAATCTATACAGACGGTCAAAGATTTCTTACAGGAACAGCCCCCACGTTTCAGCAGAAATTGGCCAACAAACAAATTGGTCCTTTCCAGCTTCTGACAGACCACAGAGGGGTAAATACAGGCGCCCAAGGGGCAGAGGACAAGCACAAATTCCTTACAAACCTCACCAATGGGGCACTGCAACACAGAAGGGAGGAGAAGACAGTTCCCAAACTGCTAGAACACAAACACAATGACTTAAACCTCAAACTGCCAAGCAAAACTCTGTTGGCAGCTCCCTTGGGAGGAAAATTAGCACTTTTTGCAGACAACTGGCGCATCGTCACAAAGGACAAATGGGTCCTAGACATTATCTCACAAGGATACAGATTCCATTTCCACACCTTGCCAAGGATAAAAGGCATGCCAAACCTGCCACAAAATCAATCGGCAGAGGCACAAAAACAAATTACAGCTCTCATGGACATGAGAGCCATTCAACTGGTACCTACACAGGAGCAAGGCCAAGGATTTTACTCAAGGCTCTTTCTAGTCCCCAGAAAGGACAATGCTTGGAGACCCATTCTGGACCTTTCAATTCTAAACACCTTCTTGCAAGTACCCAAATTCAAGATGCTAACACTACAGCAGCTTCTTCCCATGTTGGGCAAGAAAGCTTGGCTAGTAACGTTGGACTTCAAGGAGGCATACCTGAATGTCCCTATCAGACAAAATTGCAGAAGATACCTCCGCTTCATTGCAGGTTCAACCCACTACCAATTCTCTGCACTGCCCTTTTGCTTATCTACTGCGCCCAGGGTCTTCACAAAATGCCTGGCACCAGTAATTGCATACTGCAGACAAAGAGGAATTCAAATATATCCATACCTGGACGACTGCCTCATCCAAGCAGAAAGCAAGGACACACTCTTGCATCATTTGGCTTTTGTAAAACACCTTCTAAGTTGCCTAGGGTACACAGTAAACAAAAAGAAATCAAAACTAGTGCCCTCACAAAATGACATTCCTGGGTGCCAGCTCGAATACAACAGCCCAGATGGCTTACCTGACGGCAGACAAACCACTACAGCTAACTCGATACTTCAAAACAATGGCAACAAAGACCCAACACCCTGCAAGAAAAATTCTGCGGGCCTTGGGCTTCATGGCATCTTGCATACTACTACTACTAATACCATTTGCAAAACTGCATATGAAGAAATTACAATGGTACGTAAAAGACGTATGGAATCAACACAGCCACAGCTTGGAAACAATGATACCTCTCATTCCCTGCTTTCAACAGGAGTTTCTATAAAGGTCACAGGCATGTCACCTCAACAAGGGTCAGCCTTTCACCTTACCCCCAGCCAGGCAAACTATGACAACAAATGCATCAGACTATGCCTGGGGGGCACACATGGCAGGATGGTGCGTTCAAGGCATATGGACTGCAGATCAAAGAAATCTGCACATCATTCAAAAAGAAATGCTAGCTGTACAGAATGCCCTTGCAGCCTTCAAGGACCTCTTACATCCAGGACAGCTTCTAATAAGGACTGACAACACCACAGTAATGTGGTACATAAACAAACAAGGGGGTACACACTCCTACCCTCTATGTAGGCAAGCAATGACCTTGTGGAACACAGCACTGGCTTACCAAGTACAGTTACAAGCTCAATTCCTGCCAGGAAAAAACACATTGGCAGACGACCTAAGCAAAAACATCATGGATCCCCACGAGTGGAAACTGGATCCACAAGTATTTGCAACGATAACTCAAAAATGGGGACACCCAGGCATAGACCTGTTTGCCAGCCCCCAAAACTATCAGCTAACAAAATTTTGCACAAGGACATTTCACCATCAAGCTTGGAAAGTGGACGCACTCTTTCAGTTGGAAAATGCTGTCAGTATATGCCTTCCCTCCATTGCCCCTTCTCACAAAAGTGCTGCTGAAAGTCAGGATGGAGAGACCACGAATGATGCTCATTGCCCCAGACTGACCGCGCCAGCACTGGTACCCACTATTAAGGAATATGGCCCAGGGCCCACCATGGATTTTACCACAAATTCCTCATCTGCTCACACAGCAAGACAGTCAGATTCTACACAGCCAGCTCAAAACCTTAAATTTGGCTGCATGGCAAATCTCCTAAGCAACCAGTCAGCTCCTCTTTCACAAGCTGTTATGGATGTTATTCTGGAGGCCAGGAGGCCCAGCACCAGGAAAGCCTACTCAGACAAATGGAAAAAGTTTTTCGCCTGGAACCAAGCTAAAGGCCAAAATACCATTCTGCTGGGCATACCTCAGATTCTACAATATTTAACTGAGATGTTACACAAAGGACATTTTTCATCTATTAAAATCCACGCCTCAGCTATTTCAGCTCACTACAACACGGATTCTCCGTTATTTTCACATCCACTTCTAAGGCAGTTTCTCAGAGGGGCCAAAAACATTATGTCTCCCAGGAGAGCACCAACACCAACTTGGGACCTCAATTTTGTTCTAGAAAATCTTGCGCTACCTCCTTTTGAGCCAGCTTTCTCAGCTGACTAAACGTTTGTATCTTGGAAGACTGCTCTGCTGCTAGCAATTACTTCAGCCAGAAGAGTCTCAGAGCTTCAGGCTCTTATGGCGGTAGAGCCTTTCCTCATTTTTCATCAAGACAGAGTTTCTCTGCAAACTAACCCCTCCTTTATGCCTAAGGTGGTATCCAGTGTGGCTCTAAATCAAACCATCCATTTACCCACCTTCTTTCCAAATCCGCAGAACAAAGGAGAAAGACTCCTGCATTCCTTGAACATTCACAGGCAGCTACGTTACTACTTGGAATAAACTAAGTTTTTCAGAAAATCTGACCAGCTTTTTGTATCCTATGCTACAGCATCACAAGGAAATGCTATCTCAAAACAGACCATTTCCAAATGGATAGGACATTGCATACATTTTTGCTACACCCACCATGGAAAACCAGTTCCTGCTAGCATTAAGCCCCACTCCACCAGGGCAGCAGCTACATCTACAGCCTTCCTCAGGGAGGTGCCTACCAAGGATATTCTGGAAGCTGCAACTTGGAGTTCAGTACACACCTTCACCAAACACTATCACTTAACACTTTAAGACTAGAGCTGGCTTCGCCACTGCAGTTTTGCAGGGCCTTCCAGCCTCCTCTAACCCTGTTTGACTCCACCTTCCATCCTTAGCTTTGGGATTCTACCCAAGTGTGATGACTTCAGCAGGGTAACACGATGAACATAGTACAGTTTTGTACCTATGATAAATGTAGATGTTCGAGTGTATACCCTGCTGCAGGCCAGGTTACCCTCCCTCCATCCCCTCCGAACTAGCTGAACTTATCTCTACCACTCTATCCTATGCTACCTCTGTGGTGTATTTGCTTGTGCCTAAGGGTATTGTTTTATTTTTATATAGCTTTATGTACCTATTGGGGGCACCTGACATCTGGGGCAAGAAAAACTGAAGAAAATGACATCTGATGCCTCTTGTATACCCCTGGCACACTGACGTCAGGGAAGAAGCGACAGCAACCGACGCCGGACCAAGACTTTGGAATTCGGGCCGACTGTGGGACTGCCTGATGGCAGAATAACCCAAGTGTGATGACTGCAGCAGGGTATACACTCAAACATCTACAGTTATGGTAGGTACAAAACTGTACTTTCCCCTTACTCCAGTTGTCCAAGGATAATCACCACATGTTACCTTACAGAGAGTGGACCTTCTCACACAGCGTAAGGGATCTCTAATCCACCCACAGTGGCAGCTGCTACACCTGACCTTGTGGCAGATAGGCTTCCGATTCCATACAGACACCTTTACAATGAGGACCTGCTCAGTGTCCTTCAGGACGCCAGGAAACTTAACTCTAGAAAATCGTACCTGTCTAAATGGAAAAGGTTCATTACTTGGTGTCAAAATAAGCAGCTGGACCCGCTTACCAGTAACTTTCCCCTAGTGCTGTCTTATTTGTGTGAGTTACTTCAGACTGGCTTGGCCAACTCGTCTATTAAGGCACACCTGTCTGCTATCTCTGCATGTCTACCCATGGATCCCCCCTTGGCATCCAGACTCCCTTTGAAGCTTTTCCTCAGAGGTATCCTGCATCTCAGACCCCACCCGAAACCATCTCCTCCTCCTTGGGATCTCAACTATGTGCTGGAGAAGCTCGCACTTTCATCCAGCTGATCAAGCATCCCTAAAACCTTGCGCCTGGAAGACTGTCCTTCTAGTGACTGTCACTTCAGCCAGAAGGGTATCAAAGCTCCAGCATTTATGGCTTACCTCTCCTTTTCTTGCCTTTCATAAAGACAGAGTTACCCTCAGGATAAACCCATCTTTCATGCCCAAGGAAATCAGTGACCTGTCTCTCAAGCAGGCCATCCACTTAGCCATTTTTTTTCCAACTCCACAAGGAAGAAGTGAAAGAGTACTTCATTCCTTGGGCATGTTCACAGACAAATTAGATTCTACCTCCACAACACCAAGTCTATCAAAGATTGACCAACTTTTCATATCCATTCACCCTACTGCACTAGAGAAGGCTGTGTCCAAGCAGACTATCTCCACTTTGATCTCCAAGGCCATTACCTTCTGCTACCAGCACCATGGTAAATGACTTCAGGGTACAGTAAGAGCCCACTCTACTAGAGCCATGGCATCCTCAGGGGCTTTCTTCTAGGGCCTGGATACCTCCTCTATCCTGCAGGTTGGTTTTCGGTTCTTGCCTTCACCAAACACTACAAACTAGACCACATCTCTTGGTCCAGGGCAGGTTTCAGTAGGTCTATCCTGCATGGATTCCTGGAAACGGATTCCATATCAACTACCCTTTCTTGGTGAGCATTGGCACTCACCTGTATGTAGAATACGCAGGAATAGAAGGACATAGAAAAGTTGTGTAAGAACTTACCATAACCATAGATTATGATCTTCGTGTTTCACTGTTGCAGTCATCACATTTGGGTTATCTGCTTGCAGTAGCCCTCTGTTGGCCTGATTAGCAAAGTTTTGGGTCATGTGTCAGTTGCTGTCTCTTCTACCGTGACGTCAGGTAGTCAGGGGTATAAAACATGCAGCCGACGGCATTACACCAGTCTTTCTTGCCGTGCAGTGCCCGAAGCAAAATTTTCATTTTAGAGTTTCAGAGCCGAAGTCTTCAACTAAAAGCTAAGTACCCCATTGGGGAAACTTTTTCTTGCTGTAAACCGATGTCAGTAAAAGTAAATAATTGCATTTCTTGTGGAAAGCAAATACCTCAAAGATTTTCATTCGTACTGTATTCCTTGCGTAGGCCCTGACAACGAAGTATCTTGCTGTTGGTTTTATGCCTTATTTAAACAACGAACTATCCATCGTTGGGTATATTTTCGCCTCTAAATATTTTGGTGCTTGGTTCAGTTATCCAGATATGTCTTCGGTAAGCCATCTGACTACCGACATTTCGAAAAAATGCAAAGATAAAGACAGGCTGCCTAGGTCCAAAGCTGCCGGCGACGCTTCTGCTAAGCCAGTCACCATTTCGCCGGTACTCAGTGAGGCACTTTCGCAGCCTATGATACCTGCTACATTAGATTTGCTAGCCTTTACTGAGACCCATTCGGAGTTAGGTGTGTCGCGAAGATACTTCAACTGTGGGACCTGCGGATGTCTCTACTTTGGATGGGTCCGGAGCCGCTGTGCAGGCACCGGCTTCTGAGGGTGTATTCAGGCCTACTGACTTGCATATTAAACCGATGTCGTCTTCTTCAAGGCCTAAAACTCGAACCATGGCTAGAAAACAGACGCCCACACCACATGGTCAGGCCTCTATGCCTAAAAAAACAAATTATAAGAATGGCCGAAGACCTTATTACTTTAATCGGGAAGCCAACCTTCCCCCTCTAAGAGACCTAGTACTGAGTTTGCTTATGATACTTCTGACCAGGATTCTAAAATTTGTTTCCTCTGATGACCAGGATTTACCGTTACCTACCTATGAGGATTCTGATGCTGAGGAATCCCCGAGGTGAAACCTTGCATACTCTGAGGGAGCATTTTTGTTGGGAAAGTCAGGATTTCTCGGATTCTAAAAAGAGGCTTGGAGATTTCTTACTCCTGCCCCAGCACAGGCCTTTAGCTATCCCTCCTGTTCTAGACATTGTTGATGCCTTTTTGGAGTCTAGCTTGGCCCCTGACTCTCTACTTCCTGCTCCCAAAACCTAGTAGATATTACAGGGTTCCTGACTCTCAAGTTCCTTTTCAAAAATCCTACTGCAGATCCTGAGACCATTTCACAGGGACTCAAGGGCATTAAAGCTACTACTGCCAAAAATCCTACCCCCTCTGATAGAAACTCCAGGGCACTGGATAGGTGGGATAAGAAGGTATACACTTCTGCAACCTTGGCCATTAGGGCCTTAAACTGCCAGTTTCATATGTTAAAGTATCAGCAACATATTATTGTATTTCTTAAACAGAAAATGGTGTTGATTTCTGATTGTGCTGAAAATAAGGATTTGCAGGATTTAATGCATTCTGCTGAACAGGTTGGAAAACATACTTTGCTATGTGGTTTTGATTCACTAGAGGCATCTTGCAGGGCTGCTGTCACTTGGTCTGTACTTAGTAGGCATGCTTGGCTTAAGGAGAAGTCCTTGCCAGATCATGTTAAAGCTAAATTACTGGATGCTCCCTTAAACCAAGACCACCTGTTTAGCAATAAGGCAGAAGAGGTTCTTAAAAAGATGGAGGAAAAAGCTAAATATATGCAAACTGTTTAAGATTTCTTACAAGTACAGCCTCTCAGATTTAGTAGGCATTTGCCTTTTAAGAATTGGTCCTTTCCTGTCTCTTCCAGGCCTTCAGTCCAAACCCAGGAACAGCAGAACACCCAGGCTTCAGTCCCAGGGTGCACGCAGGCCTAAGCAGTGGGGGGCTCCCACTTCCAAATCTGGGAGTAGTAAGACACCTCCCTATGGTAAACTGTCTCAGTGACTTAGCCTTAAACCTTCCAAGCCCTGCTCAACTGACTGCCCCTTTGAGGGGGGGGGGGATTGCTCTACATGCAAAAAACTGGGAACTCATTACCTAAGACAAATGGGTTTTAAATATAGTTCTCCAAGGATACAGATTCCACTTCCACACCTTACCAACCCCAAACGGTTGGACAGTCCTTCCCCCAAATCAGTGGGCTGAGGCTCAACAGCAGGTTCTCTCTCTTCTAAGTATCAGGGCTGTTCAACCTGTCCCAGCAGAAGAATGGGGACAAGGTTTTTACTCAAAACTTTTCCTGGTACCCACAAAAGACAAGTCCTGGCATCCTATCCTGGACCTGTCCATCCTAAACACCTTTTTGGTAATCCCAAAATTCAGAATGCTAACTCTTCATCAACTGCTTCCCATGTTAGGCAAAAACGCCTGGTTGGCAACATTGGACTTTAAAGGAAGCCTACCTGCACATCCCAATAAGGGAATCTTGCAGAAAATACCTATGCTTCAGAGCAGGTTACATGCACAGTCAGTTCTCTGCACTGCCCTTTGGCTTATCTACTGCACCCAGGGTATTCACAAAGTGCCTAGCTCCAGTCATTGCATTCTGCAGGAAAATAAATATTCAAATAAACCCATACCTGGACGGTAGTCTAATTCAGGCAGAAAGCCAGGACATATTAAATCATCTGGCATTTGTAAAGAAACTGCTAACCTCTCTGGGGTACACCATAAACGAAAAGAAATCTCACCTAGTACCCTGCCAACAAATTGTATTCCTGGGAGCAAGCTTGAACACAACTTCCCAGATGGCCTACCTCAAGCCAGAGAAACAAGTTTATTTGGCAGCTTACTTCAAACTACTGGCCCCAAAGACCCAGCTATCTGCAAGGAAAATGCTGCAAGCCCTGGGGTTCATGGCCTCTTGCATCTTACTAATTCCGTATGCAAGACTGCATATGAGGAAACTACAGTGGTATCTAAAAAGCCTATGGTGTCAACATTCTCAGGATCTAGAAGCAATGATTCCTATCATTCCTTGTTTACTGATAGAGTTCCTCTGGTGAGCAGACGCCTGTCACCAAAACAAGGGACTGCCTTTCACTCTACCCACTGCCGCCCAAACCTTAACAGACGCATCAGACTATGCATGGGGGGGCTCTCTTGGAAGGGCAGTGCATTCAGGCAAATGGAACCCAAGTCAAGTGCACCTGCATATCATTCAAAAAGAAATGTTAGCTGTATGGAATTCTCTGACGGTCTTCAAGGACCATATTCTTCCCAGACAATTATTGGTAAAGACAGACAACACCACTGCTATGTATAAGCAAGCAGGGGGGAACCCACTCAAACTCTATCTGCAGACTAGCCATGGCTCTGTGGAACACAGACTTGAGCTACCAAGTGCACCTGCAAGCTCGATTCCTGCCAGGCAAGCTAAATTCACTGCGAGACGACCTAAGCAGAAATCTCATGGACCCACACGAGTGGAAACTGGAACCAAAGATATTCAACATGTTGAGAAACAAATGGGGAGCTTAGAGATGGACCTGTTTGCCTCCCCTCAGAACTACCAATTGGGCAAATTCTGCACAAGGACTCCCCACAGACAAGCTTGGAAAGTGGATGCCCTGGCCTTCACCTGGGAAAGCCACTCGGTTTATGCCTTTCCCCCTCTGCCTCTCCTCTCGAAAGTTCTACTAAAGATCAAACTGGACAAACCAAGGACAATACTCATTGTACCAGACTGGCTATGCCAGCACTGGGTACCCCCTCTTGCGCAGTATGTCACTGCTGGAACCATGGCACCTGCCTCAGACCCCTTCTCTGCTGTCCCAGCAGGAGGGCCAGATTCTGCACCCCCAGCTTCAAACCCTGATCTTTGCAGCCTGTTTAATTACCTGAGCTCGCCAGTACCATCCCTCAGTATGCAAGTGCTGGATGTCATTCTGGAGGCAAGGAGGCCTAGTACTAGAAAATCCTATGCTGAAAAGTGGAAAAGATACTGTTCCTGTAGCCAAACTCAGGGGATGGGCACATCAGTGCCCAGCTTACCGCATATTCTTCAATACTTAACAGAGATGCTTCACAAGGGCCTTTCCTTCTCTTCTATTAAAATTCATGCCTCAACCATTTCAGCACATTATAATACTTAGCCATCCCTCTTCTCTCACCCCCTGCAGAAACAATCCCTCAGAGGGGCCAAAATTTAAGACCACCCAGGAGAGACCCTACTTCCGCCTAGGACCTTATCTTTGTATTAGAAAAGCTCACTCTACCTCCTTTTGAGTCCGCTGCAACTGCAGTTGAAATTCCTTTCTTGGAAAACAGCCTTCCTTCTAGCCATCACTTCAGCAAGAAGAGTGTCTGAATTACAGGCCCTCATGGCATGTTCCATGCGGACAGGGTGTCCCTCAGGACCAATCCCTCCTTTATGCCCAGGGTGGTAGCCAGTGTGGCCCTTGGTCCATTCATTTGCCAACCTTCTTTTCTAATCCACAGAACAAAAGAGAACAAATATTGCACTCTTTGGACGTGCACAGACAACTTGGATTTTATTTGGACAGGACTAAGCCTCTCAGGAAAACTGAACAGCTGCTAGTTGCCTTTGCTGCAGGGGCAGAGGGGTAGGCCATTTCAAAGCAAACCATTTCTAAGTGGACAGGCCAATGCATTCATTTCTGATATAAGCACCATGGAAAACCTATCCCTCAGGGGATAAGATCACATTCCAACAGGGCTGCATCTATTTCAACAGCCTTTCTCAGAGGTGTTCCTACCAGGGCCATCCTAGAAGCTGCTACCTGGAGTTCTGTACATACCTTAACCAAGCATTACCGCTTGCCAATTTTTTATAAATCCAGAGCTGGTTTTGCCATTGCAGTCTTGCAGGGCCTAATAGCTGGTCCTAATGCTCTCTAATTGCCTTCTCCCTTCCTTAGCTTTGGGAATCTACCCAAATGTAATGATTGCAACAGTGAAACATGAAGAAGATAGTACAGTTGTGTACACTTACCATAAATGTAGATGTTCATGTGTGTTCACTGTTGCAGTCCTGGTTACCCTCCCTCCAGGCCTCTGACTTCTATTGGCTATACCTTCCTTCTTATTTACTGTATTTAAGTTTTCTGGTGTATTTGCTTTCTGTTGGAGGTGTAACCTTGCATAAAATTGCTTCCCGTTATGGGGGCACCTAACATCTGGGGCAAGAAAAACTGATGTAATGTGTCGGCTGCATGCTTTATACCCCTGACTACCTGACATCATGGAAGAGGAGACTGCAACCGACGCAGGACCCAAGACTTTTGATAATCAGGCCTGCTGAGGGCTACCTGCAAGCAGATAACCCAAATGTAACGACTGCAACAGTGAATGCACTCTAACATCTACATTTATGGTAAGTGTACACGACTGTACTTTTGGGAGTGTCCCACCTTTTGGTGCAACCAACGTGTGACAGTTGTCAGAATTTCAGTCAACGCACTCTTAATGAGCCCAATAATATAGTCATTCTGAAAGGGTTACTCAAGTCTCCCTTCTCAGAGGCCATTTCTGCGATGGAGGTCTCAACCCCTCCTTCTAAGGACAAAGAGATACCACTCTGTTCCTTCTTTACCATCGGGTGATCAGAGCAAGCCTGGGAAATCAAAGGTCCCAAAGTTCTCTTCGGAGCAAAAATCAGCCTCCTCTGCTAAGTCATCTTCGGCCCTGACCATCTCAAAACCATCGATACTGGTGTCCATTTTGGCACGGTCCTGCCTCCGGCACTGATCATAGACCTTACTATACCCCTATTTTGACTTGGGCACCTGTGGTCACTTTGGCTCAGGGCACACCTTTGTCTACATCATTAGTTTCCATTTTGGAACTGACCGTTTCAGCTCTGAGTGCCACTTTGGCACCCAGCATTGTACCGACTTCTCTGGATTTGACCCCTTTACGTCCGTTCTCGAAACTAGAGACTTTGGTGCCAGCAGACCTTGCACCACGGACCTGATACTCCTCCTCTGTAGATCTATTTCTGGGCCAAGCGTATAGCACCTTCATCGAACGCCCTGACTCCCTGTCCGGAGTATCCACTAGATCCACCAGGAGCCTTTCTGAACACGACGTGGTGCATCTTGTAGACCAGCTCTTGTTAGCCAGAGGGATTCCTTCACTTTCTAAGACCCATCCACCTGCAGGACTTGGGTTGTCTTATCCATGGACTCCATCTTACACTCCTCCTTCGATCATCTCTGTTCCGAAGCCTTCTGCTCCGACATCTTTTTTGGAACCCATCACCTCTGTGCCTATGGTGCATCTCACGCCAGCTCTGAGTTTGTCCCTTTGGACTTTGGTTATCACAGAACCGGTGCTTCCTCAATCTGGGGCTTGAGAGACGGGTGAGTACGGAGCCACCTAACTCCTCTGTGCCAATAGCCGCATCCGCACCAATCCTTGAGGCTCCATCCGTGGGGCCTGGTTTGTTGGAGCAGGGTGTGACCCTGGGCCGAGGTTGTCTTTCTCTGTTCCGGGGTCCCATCCCTCTTCGGGCGGGCCAGCCTTCCGGGTGATGGAGAGAGCTCTTGCTGTTGGCAGCACTCCTATGTCGGAACCCCAGTTTTCACCCCCTGAGTACAGCTGCCACAGACCACCCTGACCGGACACCAGGCAGAGAAGCCGCAGGACACCCCTGTTCAGGGTTCCCACTCTTCAGAGTCCTCCTCAGAGACCCCCACTTAGGAGCCCCTTCAAAAGAAAATGTGCAAGAGGAAGCACATGGACTCATCCTAGGAGTCCTTAATAAGACACGGATTACGCTGATGATGAAGGGTCCCCACAGTCCCCTCCTGAGGCATCCTGGAAATTTTAAAGCAGAGAAGTGACTGGAAGCCCTCCAACCCTTCATCTGAGGAGTCTGTGTTCCTGCAGGCTTTTCGCGCCCGGCCTTCTATCTCTTGGGTGACCCCACCTGCCAACGAGCTCTTCATGCAGCAATTTTGGAAGAACCCTGATTCCATTGAGCTGATCCCTTGGAGACCAGACAAAATTCTTTCCCCTCCTGAGGAGAACCCGCATTGGTCCAAAGGGTTACCATTTGAAGCTATGGTGGTGGTGGAGGACACGTAAAAGGACTTGGCTGAGGAAAGTCCCACTGTACACCCGCCTAACAGGGAATCCCAGGTGGTGGACTGACGTGGGAAACGTGTTTTTGCATCAGGGCCCTTTGCCATACAGTCACTGAATTATTTGGCACATTTTACGAGGCTACAGAGGGTCTTGATCTCCGAACTCTCTGGGACCCTCGCCGGACAGTTGGTGACTAGGTCGGGGACAAAGTAACCTCACAGCTCGAAACCCTGGAATAAATATCCAACTCGTCCATGAGGTTTCTCTCACATGCAACCGAAGGTGCGGCTAGAGCAATGGGCTTGGGCATTATGAGGCGGCATACCTGGATGCACATTTGTGACCTCGCGGACCCCTTCAAGTGTTCCTTTCTGAATGCTCCCATCAAAACTGTGTCCCTTTTTGGCTCCAGAGTGCAGGAAACTGTAGCCAGGTGCGAGCTAGATGGAAAGACCCTGTCTGCTGTAGGCCTGTTCTTTTTCAACCCTCAACTTACTTTTTCGAGGAATCAGAGGAGTGGAAAAATGTGGCATAAGAAATCTCAGGGTCCCATCCTTGCTGCACGTGGTGATGATGCTCCCAGAGGCAGAGGGGGTTAATTCCGGAAGACCACCTGTATAGGCAGAGGGTGGGGTCCTCATAATCAGGGCTCCAGGGATCCCGTCTCTGGACAGCCTAATCAGCTTTCCTGAGGAGCAGCCCGATTGCTTACCTTTGGAAGCAGGCAGGGGTAGTTTCTCTCTGCACCAAGCCGCCTGGAGGTCCATAACCACCGATCATTGCGTGCAGAGCATTATCACCAGAGGTTACACCATTCCCCTTTCTTGTCAGCTGAATTTCCCAAGAAAACTTCCCGACGTTCCACCCAGTTAAAGGGAGGAAGCAGTTTCAGAGATTATAAAGCCGTCTCAAAAGAGTCACCCAACCAGTCCCACCAGACCAGCGCAGATCCGGATTTTACTCTACATTTTTTATGCCAAAAAAGGCAGGCGACTAGAGACCCATTTTGGATCTCAGCAGCTTAAACAAGTCTGTCACCCTAACCAAATTCTGGATGGTCATGGTTCAGTCTATTCTCCCCTTTTTAAGAGAGGGCCATTGGATATGCTCTATAGATCTCCGGGATGTGTATTACCACATCAAGATGGACAAATGCTCCAGGAGTCTGCTTCGCTTCCGGCTAGGAGCCAGTCATTATCTATTCCGTGCCCTGACGTTTGGTTTCTGTACAGCCCCCAGAGTGTTCACGAAATGCATGGCAGTGGTAGCAGCTCACTTGAGACTATAAAAGGATTCCGGGTGTTACTATATCTGGACGACTGGCTTCTTTCCGCCCCCACCGAGCATCTTCTTGTAACAGCACATGTTAAGTTGTCATTCTTGTCTTCATTCTTGCTGGATGGGTTCTGAGCCGATCCTCGGCTCCGACTCGGCCTATACTATAGCTCAAGAGCTGTTTTTACCGGCTTGAGGCAGCCCTATATCCCACAATACCATGTGCGAACTCCCCAGATCTCGTTTGCCGCTTTGCTGCGAGGTAGTCTGTTTTTACCGGCTCCGGTCTGTAAGTGCTTTTTTTATATAAATATATTCAGTCTCAGTAGTTTTTTTCCAGTTAGTTACCCTTCTTTAGGTCCCGTCTAAGTGCCTTACCCTTTCAGCAGCCCATTTTCCCCTTCTTTAGTTAGTTTTTTATCTTGGGCCTACGGGCTTTCCCTTAGTTTTCCCCCACCCCTTTCACTGTGTGTGTGTGGGTTTTTAGTCAGTTCCCCTTAACTTAAATAAGTGTGTGTGTGGACTGGCTGTGTTCCTTTTTATTTTTTGTCAGGATGTCAAAGGACCCTAAGGTTTCGGGATTCAAGAAGTGTGACTCGTGTTGTCAGAAAATGTCTCTGACAGACGGTCACACTTCTTGTGTCTGTTGCTTGGGGCTTTTACACCTGCAGGACTCTTGTTCCGTTTGTCACGGATTTAGTTCAAGAATCCTGCAGGAAAGGCGTAACAAGCTCATCCTAAGGGGCTTGTTAAAGCCTGATGACTCCCCGTCCAAGTCTGGCTCGGGGAAGTCGTCAAAAACCGCCAAACCCTCTGCTCCAGCTTCTGAGCCGAGGGCTGGCGTTATCGAGACGGCTCCGACCTCGGTTCCGTCTGGCTCTGAGGCGAGCAAAGTGGTTTCCACTCCGAAACCATCATCGGTGCCGACCCTGGCGCGCAAGCGCTCTAGGTCCCCTTCATTAGAGTCTGTCAGATCGGCTCTGAGGTCCCCTCTCCTATTGGAGCGGAGTCATAGAACTCATTCATCGAGTTCATCCAGGCTCTCCGACCACGACATCGAGAGGGTGGTCAGTAGACTCATAAAATCTCAGGAGCTGGCCCAAATGCTCCAGAGCCCATCTCACCAGACTGTGGCTCCTTCGATACAGCTATCCATTCCTCCTCCGACTCATCTCTTGAGTTCGGAGCCGGAGTTTGTCGGAACCGTGACCTTGCCCACGTCGGAGCCGATACTTCCTCCTTCGGCTCAGGTGTTGTCGGCTCCGACCTCTTCATTGGTTCCATCCATGGAGAGGTCCGGGCGCCTGGACTCCATTGTCGGCTCCGGGGGGGCGAGTGGCATCGGACCCTGTCCGACCCCGCTCTCCCTCTCGGAACTTCGGCTCTGGTTAGTTCGGCCCCGACATCATTCTCAGAGCCTTCTCTGTTGGTTCCAGGGGCGGTTCCGGTCTCTTCGGAGCCGGGGCTGCCTTTGGTATCTGATGGGGGGAGCCTTTCAGGTGATGAGGAGTGTGCTGGACCCAGTGTCCACTCCAAGGTTAAGCTCTGCGGCTCCTCCCTTTGTAGTGCCTGTTACGGTCTCTGGCCATCCTCCTACACCTGACAGCAGAGATCCAAAGCATAGGGTACCCACCTTGGGTGTCTCCTCTTCCGAGGGCGCACCTGAAGTTTCAGGGGAACCACCTAGGAAAAGAAAGTGCAAGAGGAAGCACATAGACTCCCCCGAGTCTGTCACGTCGGACACCCACTTGGATGAGTCAGAAGGTTCCCCCAGATCCCCCTCTGAGGATGTCTCCTTTTCAGACATCCTGGAGATCCTAAGACAGAGGGGAAATTGGTCCACTCTCAAACCTTCCGAGGACGAGTCGATTTACCTTGACACCTTTGGATCTTGCCCTTCCACCTCCTGGGTGTCTCCCCCTTTCGACCCACTAATGGAGGTAGTGGCTAGAAAGGCATGGGCAGCTCCTGATTCAATGGAGCCTACCCCTAGGAGGCCTTCTAAATTCATTTCTGCACCAGATGACAAATCCTTTCTCACCAAAGGTGTTTCAGTTGATGCTGTGGTGGTAGCAGCAGCCACTAAGAAGGAATTGGCTGATCCTTCTGTATCTGTTCATCCTCCTAACAAAGAGTCCAGGACCATGGACAGGTACGGCAAGCGGACCTTTGCTTCACCGACCTTTTCTATGCGATTGCTTAACTATTTGTCATTTCACCCGCCTTCAGAGAGACTTGCTCAAAGAGCTGGGTGAAACGGTACAGGATCCTTCTGCTGCGGGGTTTAAGGACAAAATAAACTCTCAGCTGGCTACCCTGAACTCCATTGTTAACTCCTCCATGCGGCTTATCTCTTATGCAGCCGATGGAGCGAGTAGGGCCGCTGGCACAGGCGTTGCGTTGAGACGTCACACTTGGATGCGACTCTTACTTTGCTGATCCCTTCAAGGCATCCTTCATCAACACCCCCTTTGACGGTTTGGAATTGTTCGGACCTCAGGTGAAGAATACCCTCACCAGATGCGAGCAAGATGGTAAGACTCTCTCTGCCGTGGGAGTCCGTTTTTCCACACCTTCTAGACCTTATCCTAAGGGACAGGGGGGAGGAAAGATGTGGTTCCGCAAACCTCAGGGAGTTGCGCCTGCCGCACGTGGTGAATTTCCCCCTAGAGGCAGAGGGGGAAATAATAACAGACGCCGCCCCAGGGGCAGAGGGGGTCCTCAGAACCAGGGCTCTAGGGAATCTTTTCCTGACCAACCCTTTCAGCATCCCTGAGAAGCTGCCCGACTGTCCGCCTTCGGAAGCAGTCAGGGGAAGATTATCTCTGTACCTGGAAGCCTGGCAGTCCCTCTCCCAAGACACATGGGTACAGAAGATCATATCCGAGGGTTACAAAATCCCTTTCACTTTCCCTCCGGTATAACCGCCAAAACCCCTACCCAGACGTACCACCCGCACAAAGGGATGGTCAGGCTCAGCTAGAAATAAAAAAGCTGTTAGAAAAAAAGAGTCATCCAGGCAGTCCCAGCAGATCAGCTAGGATCCGGAATCTACTCCACATTCTTTTTGGTACCAAAAAAGACAGGAGAATGTAGACCCATATTGGACCTCAGCAGGTTAAACAACTCTGTACTAAAGACAAAATTTCGGATGGTAACACTGCACTCCATTCTACCCTTTTTGGGCAGACACAACTGGATGCGCTCGTTAGACCTCCAGGACGCGTACTACCATATAAAGATACACAGGTGCTCCAGGAGGTTTCTCCGCTTCCGGCTGGGAGTCAATCATTTTCAATTCAGGGCCCTGCCCTTTGGTCTCACCACAGCCCCCCGGGTGTTCACCAAATGTTTGGCAGTGGTCACGGCTCACCTGAGACAGAAAGGATTCCAGGTGTTTCCGTCTTAGACGACTGGCTCATTTCCGCTACCACCAAACAGGATCTCATAATGGCCAGGGATTACACTATTCAACTTTGCAACAGTCTGGGTATTTCTATAAATTTTGCAAAGTCCTCCTTGTCGCCTTGTCAATGTATAAACTTTATAGGCGCCGTATTAAACACCACAGAAATGTCTGCAACATTACCACCTCAGAGAGTGACAGACATAAGGCGGAATGTTCAGCCCCTGTTTCAGCCCAACAGAGTCCAAGTCAAGCTAGTATTGAAAGTGTTGGGCCTCAAGGCGGTGGCGGCGATTCTTCTACTTGCTTTAGCCCGCTTCCACATTAGGCTCCTTCAGTTGATGCTGTTTGCTCAGTGGTCCTTTCAACAGCTACCAATGACCCACAACATTTTGATAACCCCATCTTGCAAGAAACATCTCTCCTGGTGGATGGTTTCCCCTCAGCTTTTTCAGGGTAGACCCTTTGTTCTCCCCCCTCCAGTTGCCACTGTCACAACGGATGCCTCCCTGATCAGGTGGGGGGGGGGCATTATCAGGGCAGGACAGTCCAGGGTACTTGGCAACAGTCAGAATGCCACCTGCACATGTCCTGGAGATGAGGGCGGTGCTTTTGACGTTGCAAGCCCTTCAGAGCTCTCTTCCCACGGGGACTATAGCAATTCAAACGGACAATATGTCTGTGATGTGGTACATAAACAAGTAGGGCGGAACAAGGTCCTACCCCCTCTGTCGAGAAGCACTCCGACTTTGGCAATGGGCGATTTCATCTCAACGGTTTCTGATAGCAACGCACATCCCTGGAAAGTCCAACGTCATAGCAGACAGATTGAGCAGAACTATCCTCATGCCTCACGAGTGATCTCTAAATCAAGCGGTAGCAGACGGAATTTTTCAGAAGTGGGGCCAGCCTTGCTGCGACCTTTTCACAACTGCCCAAAACAGCAAGTGCCTCGACTTCTTCACACTTTTTCCTCTACCAGGCCAACCCCCCAGAGACGCTCTTGTTCACATTTGGCCCCGGGGTCTTCTTTATGCCTTTCCTCCCTTTCCATTGATTCCGCAATTAATTCAGAAAGCAACCGCATTGAGATCCAAAATGATCCTCATTGCCCCATTTTGGCCTCGACAAGTTTGGTTCCCGTTCCTGCACAAGTACCTACTGGATCAGCCTTGGCATCTGTAACCCCTTCTGGATCTGTTGACCCACCTCACGGGCAAGCTGCATCAGTCTCTACATTCCATCAACCTCACAGCTTGGTTGCTCCACTTCCAGCCATAGCCAGGCTTCCCCTTATTTCTCCTCCTGTTCATGATATTCTGGCTTCCCATAAGTCCAATACTAGGAAGACTTATGCGAGTAAATGGAAGCGTTTTTCACACTGGGCACAAACTAGGTCCTTAGACCCTTTCCATGCACCCATTCATGAGGTTCTGGACTTTCTGGCGGAGCTTTTTCATTTAGGGTCATCATCGGCCACTATCAGGGTACAACTAGCGGCCATTGCTAATTTTCATGTTGGACTCTCAGAAGCAAATATTATGTCCCACAAACTCTGTAAAGCCTTTCTCAATGGCATCTTTTTGCTCAGACCTCCAGTCAAAGATCCACCCCTACAGTGGGATTTGAATTTAGTTCTAACCTCACTAATTCTGCCCCCTTTTGAACCTGCAGCTTCTTGCTCCCTCAAACTTCTTTCTTGGAAAACGCTGTTTTTAGTAGCTATAACATCTGCCAGAAGGGTATCGGAACTTCAAGCCTTGTCTGTCCGTCGTCCTTATTTGGTTTTTCATAAAGACAGGGTAACTCTCAGAACAACCACTTCCTTCTTACCAAAAGTGTTATCGGAAGCAAATCTAAACCACTCCATTGATTTGCCTGTCTTTTTCCCAGACTATACCAACAGGGCTAAACAAAAATTACATTCATTAGATGTTCATCGCCAGTTACGGTATTACCTAGACATGACAAAACAATTCAGAAAGTCAGACCAGCTCTTCCTCTCATGCTGCAGGTAAGAAAGGGCTTCCGGTATCGAAGGATACGCTTTCCAGATGGCTGACCTCTATTATTACCTTGGTCTATGAGTTGAGACACAGGCAACTTCCCTCTAGGCCTAAGGCTCATTCAACCAGGGCATTATCAACTTCAACGGCGTTTCAAGCAAGGTTACCACTAGATGCCATTTGTGCAGCAGCTACATGGGCATCCAAACATACCTTTATTGCCCATTAAAAGCTTGATTTAGCCTCCAGAAATAGAGCTGATTTTGGTTCCACTGTACTCAGGAGTCTCTTCCATTGAGCCACCCAGGACTAAGATGCTAGGGACGCTGTCCCATCCAGCAAGAATGAAGGCGAGAATGACAACTTAACATTAAGAAGTTATGTCTTACCATAACGTTCCATGTTAGTTGTCTTCTTCTCGCCTTCTTTCTTGCGTCCCTCCCTCCTGCCCCCTAGCCTGGATAGACTCGAGGTTTGAGTCCTTCCATTTCTGGAGATACAATATGTTGCGTTTTTTCCTTGTATCCTTAATGTTACTAGCAGGTAATCTGTACTCGTAAAAGAGGATTATAATATTATTATTACAATATTATTATTTATACTATGTCTTAGCTTCCAAACGAGATCTGGGGAGTTAGCGCATGGTATTGTGGGATATAGGGCTGCCTCGAGCCAGTAAAAATAGCTCTCGAGCTATAGTATAGGCCGAGTTGGAGCGGAGGATCGGCTCCGAACCCATCCAGCAAGAAAGAAGGTGAGAAGAAGACAACTAACATGGAACGTTATGGTAAGACATAACTTCTTATTAATTATGCTCTCTCTGGCAAAATTGTTGGGAATAACGATACATTGGGAGAAGTCAGACCTTGTCCCTATACAACAAATAGAGTTCATTGGAGGAGTGTTCAGTACTCAGTCCTGTCTGGTATCACTCCCAATTCACAGACTCCATTGATTGAGGCTTCAACTCCGGGTGATACTCTCAGTTTCTGCAAGGGAAGTTCTTCAGGCCCTAGGTTCTATGGTAGCGTCAATCCCAGTAGTGCCTGTAGCAAAGCTACACATGCGGATTCTGCAATGGCTCCTTCTGTGTCAGTGGTTCCCAAACTATCACCCTCTCAGTTAACCAGATTCAAATAACCAACTCCTGAAAACAGGACCTGCTTTGGTGGATGAGGCCAGACTTAGAATTTTGGAGTCATCCATTTCAATCTCCTCAGCCCACAGCCATTGTGACCATGGATGCTTACCTGATCAGGTGGGGGGGGGGGTATTTCCAGTGAAAGACTGTCCAAGGCACATGGTCCACCTCAGAGGCCCACCTGCATATGAATGTTCTGGAACTGAGAGCCTTGCTGTTAGCGTTGCAGGCCTTACATTCGGCTCTCCCAGGACAATTGCAATTCAGTCAAACAATGTCAGTGGTCTGGTATATCAACAAGCAAGGAGGAACCAAGTACTATCCCATATGTTGAGAAACCATGAGAATTTGGCAGTGGGCGATAGTTTCCATACGCTTTCTAATTGCAACACATATCCCTGGGAGCTCCAACGTGATTGTGGACAAGCTGAGCAGATGCATCTCTCATGCTTCACGAGTGGTCCCTCAACCTTGAGGTGGCGGCAGCGATCTTCAGCCACTGGGGCCAGCCCTGCTGCGATCTTTTCGCTTCCCCATGAAACACCAAGTGCAGCAGCTATTTTGCTCTACTTCCCCTGGAAGGGGAGTCACTGAAGGACACTTTGATCCACGGGACTTCTTTACTCTTATTCTCCTATCAGTCTGATCCCACAGTTTCTAAAGAATGCTCTTCGTTTGAGATGCAAGGTGATCCTTATAACCCCATTCTGGCCTCAACAGGTTTGGTTCCCCTTCCTTCAGCCTCAACTAGTATACCCACCGTGGATTCTGGACTCTTTACCAGATCTGGTTAATCACCCCCAAGAGTTGAGTCACCCAAATCTGTCCAGTTTCAAGCTGACAACTTGGTTTCTCCACTTCAACTAGAAGCCAGGCAAATTAATCTCTCCTCGCCCATTCGAGACATCATTCTGGCCTCTCATAAACCATCCACCAGAAGACTATACCAGGATAAATGGAAAAGATATTCTCCATCACGTCCAAGGATAACATGTTAGACCCGTATTCGGCTCCAGTTACTGCAGTGCTTCAATACTTGCCTCTACCGTACGAGTACATCTAGCGGCAATTTCCACAGTGGTATAGATGGCACCCCTCTTATCTCTCTACACATTTGCAAGGCTTTCCTCAAGGGGTCTTCTCATATCAGGCGTGCTGTTAAGACAGCCCGTGGAACCATGGAACCTCACTTTAGTCCTTCAGTCTTTGACTCAGAAACCTTTCGAACCTGCTGCAAAGTATGACCTAAAGTTTTTATCTTAGAAATCCTTGTTCTTGGTAGCCATCATGTCTGCCAGAAGAGTCTCAGAGCTTCAGGCATTGTGTATCAAGAGGCCCTATCTGGTCTTTCATAAAGACAACTTCGGACGAATCCATCCTTTTTCCCCAAAGTTGTTTCTGAATTCTCCATAAACCAGACCATTGACTTACCAGTGTTCTTTCCGAATTTTCGCAATAGAGGAGAGTACTGCCTTCACTCTTTAGACGTACATAGACAATTGAGATTTTATCTAGACAGAAACAAACCTATCCGTAAATCTGAACAGCTTTTCATCTCCCCTTCTGGGCCCAGAATGGGAGCGGCTATTTCCAAGGTTACTTTATCAAAATGGCTAAGGGACTTGCATACGTTTTATCTATTCCCTCATATTGAACCTGTGCCAGTAGTTAAAGTTCACTCCACTAGATCTATGGCAACATCTGTAGCTTTCCATTCCAGGGCTTCCATGGATGACATCTTTGCAGCAGCTACTTGGGCTAAGCCTCATAGCTTTATCAATTATTACAAATTGGACTTGTTCTCCAGAGGGAGACCTGCCTTCGGCTCACTGGTACTCAGGAATGATTTTCTATAAGGGCCACCCATGGACCTCAAGGTAGCTTGGGATTCTGTCCTGTCAGTGATGAATGGAAAGAAGACAACATCAGATAAAGAAGTTATGTCTTACCATAATGTTCCATCTGTGTTGTTCATCTTCTTTCATTCATCAGTTCCCACCCTTCTTCCCCCTCCAAAGGCTCCTGGGGGATGCTTTGGATCTAAGTGGTGCCCTAGGGTAGTTGTGGGGAAGTGACCTCAGCTTATTTCCTTTTCTTTAGCAAACTCGATCTGAGGAAACAGGGAGAGGGACATTCTGGCTATAGACTTAGCTCGAGAGTTTTTTGGCTGGCGCGAGTTTGGTAAAAAGGCTGACTCAGTTCCAAGGGCTCTGAACCAAACCCATCACTGATGAATGAACGAAGATGAGCAACACAGATGAAACGTTATGGTAAGAGAATGTGAATCAATTAGTATTTTCTGAAATAAAAGAAGTCTATAACTTTATCATTATTAAATGACTTGCATGACATTTTCTCCAGAAGGCACCAACCTAGTTCTCAACGAATCGGGGGCAAACCCAAAAATAATCAGGGGCAGTCAGACATTTAAAATGAGATAATTTTGGTATAAGAAAATGTAAGTGAATAAACATTTTTGAAACCGTTATTGTAATTCTTGTCTAGTATATAGCTCTTAAATCACTGACAAATCCAGACATAAACTAGGGCAGAGACACTTGAGACAAATGGGTAAAGAATGAACAGCGAGATTGAACAACTTCACATTAAAAAGTTGTGTACTAACCATAACGTTCCATGTGAGTTGTTCCATTTCACCTTCATTCTTATGTCCCCCTCCCTCCTTCCCCCACCTGGCTGATAGTTGACCTAGAGGTTGGTCTCATCCTGGTTGCTCAATTCTCTTCCTCTCCATGGGAGGGTAGTTCACTTATATGGCTGTAGTACACGCAGCAAACAAGATCTGAGGTAATTCCAGCAGTGCATCATGGGATAAAGGGCTTGGTCTCGAGCTGCTGGTAAACCTCGTGCTTTGCAAACGGCCATATCGGAGCTGATGTCCTTCAAGGATGCATCTGCAGTCCTTACAAATGGGTTGTCCTGTCTTCAGGCAGCCCTTCGGTCGGCCGGATTCCAAAGTCTGGGTCTGGCCTCGGCTGGTGTCGCACTTCACCCGACGTCACAGCTGCAGTTATTCGGGTATAAAGGCATCAGCCGACGCCATTTTCCCCAGTCTTTCTTGCCGTGGCACCGAAGCAGAAGCTGTTCGCAAGTGCCGGTCGGTCAGAACCAGAGATTACTACTACGAATACAACTTGCGACTTCTAAAAGCTAAGTACCCGTTGGGACTCTTTCTTGCCTCAGCCGATATCAGAAAAAGTGAATAACTGTTTAACTTGTGGGAAACAAATACCTCATAAAGATTTCCACTCTTTCTGCTTACCTTGTTTAGGCCCAGACCACGCGTAGCAGCTTGTCTAGCCTGTGCTTCTTTTAACCGACGGACGCTTAGGCGTCGTCGAATTGCTGAGCAGTTTTGGCTCTGATTTTGCTTATAAGATGCCGTCGGATCCTCCGACTACACAAATAACCAAAAACGCATAAAGGACCGACACTCGCGGTCCGTGGTTTCGGCTGAAACCGCGGTTAAGCCAACCGCGAGTGTCTCGGTTTCGGCTGAAACTGAGCAAGCGGTTCTTCCTTCAGCCAAAAACATGCCTTCTACCGAGGCTTCTTCTAACCTCGTGGAATCGGCTTCTGAAATCCAACCTGCTGTTGCGATTTCTCAGGAATTATCAGACACTATTCCCTTGGATATTTCTACTCCTGCACGTGGAGCTGCTAGGCCTCCTGCAGCCATGTCCATTAAGGCCTTTGCCATGGCTAAAGCAGCTAAAGCTACAAAAACTGTGCCTGTTAAGACCCCTTCTCACAGGTCCAGTTCCAGTTCCCGTTCCCAAATGCTTTCTTTGGCAGTGGATCTTATTTCTTTAATCCGGGGATCCCAACCTCATCCAGACAGGGCCTCTCATCCACCTCCAGAGAAGAGGCCTAGAGCAGAGCCCCCTGAGCCAGTGTCCACAGATGATTCCTCTGATGATTCAGACAATACAGACCCTCCAGAGGCTCCTTATTCCCCTTACGAAGACTCTGATGCTGAAGAGTCCATCCCTTCTGCCTCTCCACCTGAGGAATTTTCCTTTGGGGAAACCTTGCATGCCATGAGGGAACAATTTCAGTGGCAGGGCCAAGATTTTTCAGACTCCAGGAAAAGGCTTAGAACTTTTTTGCATTAGTTCATAAATTCAAATGCCATGGAACAGCTAGTCACTGTTCCCACGAGAGGAGAAAATATACTAGATCTCATTGTCACAAACATGGGGACAAAATGCTCCACACCGGAAGTATATCCCTCATTGGTGAGATCTGATCATAAACTAATCTCACGGGAAATCCACATCCCGCCCCCACCCCAAACAAAAAAGACCATAGTGAAGAACTTCTCTAAAGCAAACTTCACACTACTCAAGACTGGTGTGGTATCCTTCAAGGCCCCTGAGCCAGAGGAAACCACAACCCAAGCTGCGGAAGCCCTTACAAATGCCTTCTATGAACACCTCCAGGACTGCATGGATCAGGCAATCCCAAATAAAACCAAGACTCTTTCCACAAAGGGAAACGTCCAGTCTGGTGGACCCCAGCCATTAACAAACTTTACAATAAGAGGAGAAAGCTATTACATGATAGAACAAAATCCATAAAGGAAGTCACCCTGATCATTATTAGTAAAAAATCGAGCACTCATAAAATCAACTAAGGCCAATTTTGAGAGAAAAATTGCCATGGATTCAAGGACAATCATAAGGCCTTTTTCAGCTATGTTAGGAACCTGGGTGGAAACTCCCAGATATGCTCAGAATTAGTCCAAAATGATACAAAATCACTGAACCCACAGACATTGCCAACATACTGGCAGACAGGTTCAGTGCACACTTCACCCTCTCCCCCAAAGGAGAGATAACTGTCCCAGCCGAGTGTAGCCTCCCGGACATCTCAAATGCGCAGGTGAAAGCTGCTCTCTAAAGCTAAAAACACAGCATCAATGGGACGGATGGTGTCCCGGCTGTGTGCTACACGAGCTAAATGAGGAATTAAACCGCACATAAGGCAGCTGTTTAATCTCAGCCTTACCACAGGATACGTGCCCAAGGAGTGGCGTCACGGCAACTGTGGTCCCACTCCACAAAGGCGGTGCCTCTGGACCCTGGTAATTACGCCCCATAAGCTTAACAAGTCTAGTCTGCAAAGCTATGGAGAGGATCATAATGGAGCTCATAAACAAAGATATAGGGACTTGCAGACATTGGACCCGACCCAGTTTGGCTTTGTCAAGGGAAGATCATGCCTTTTGAACTTGGTGGACTTCTTGGAAACAGTCACCAAGGCCATTGATGAGGGAAAGGCAAGTCCATACAGCCTACCTTGACCTTGCAAAGGCTTCAACCCAATACCCCACTCGGGTATTGTAGAAAAACTTACCAGCTTAAATGTAAACCCATATGTCACAAGATCGGTTGCAAACTGGCTTAAGGACAGATCCCACAGGGTTAGAGTTGCTGGCTGTGTCAGACTTCAAGCGGTCACAAGTGGTGTCCCACAGGGCTCGGTCCTTGGCCCTATTGTTTGGCATCTACTTCTCAGAAGTACAGGCCAACATGGGAGGACTTTGGCTGACAAAGTTTGCAGACGACTGCAAACTGGGCGCCATAGTGGAAAGTGCATCGGACACGGACATCCTTCCGAAGGGACTCACGGAAACAGATAGCTGGTGCCAGAGCCATGGCCTGAAGTTAACGCCAAAAATGTATAGTCATATCCTTCGGGGAAAAACAAGGTAACCCCAAGCTACCATATAGGTGGCAATCCACTAAGCACAGAAGAGGTTATCAGGGACCTGGGGACCCAGGTTGACAGTGGCCTTTCTTTTGACACTCACATTGCTAAAGTGGTTAGAAAGACCTTCTACATTGCCCACCTGATCATGAAGGGATTCACATCCAGATCTAGTGAGGTCATTGTTCCCCTGTACTCTTCACTTATCAGACCAATGATCGAGTACAATGCCCCATTCGGGATGTATCTCACCCGACATCTGCAGCAATTGGAGAGACCCCAAAAGTTCCTCACCAAAAGGATAAAGGGACTCCAAAATCTGTCATATGCTGCCAGATTGAAGAAACTCCAGCTCTATTCAGTTGCATACCGTCTGCTCAGAGGTGACATGTGCCTGACATACAAGGCCATCTCCAACCCGGAATTAATGGACATGCTCCACCTCAAAAAATCCAAATCCACCAAAACCACTAGTCCAAGCGACTTAAACCTTAGCACGGATATAAATAGGACGTGCTGGAGGGATAGATTTATCACTCAGAGACTCCCTATGCTGTGGAATAAAATCCCGGTCCATGTGAGGCAGAGCACCTCGCTGACTCTGTTCAAGAGAAATCTAGACCTGTGGATGGGAGATCGTAGGTTTACCCCGGGAATCATATCTGTGTCACTGCTGGACAGAGGCACAACAAACTAATGGGCACAGTATTTTTTCATATAAGGGGTGGCGTAAGCCACAAAAATTTGGGCTAGGCTTATAAATGCCTTAGGGCAGATAGCCTAGTATAAACCTGTGAACCTATGAACCACAACACAGGCCTTTAGCTATACCTCCAGTTCTCCCTGTTGTAGATGATGCATTTAATGATGCTTGCACTGCTCCTGATTCTTTACCTCCGGCCCCTGCTAAGCCCGATAGGTTCCCGGACACACATCACCATTTATACAAGGCTCCTTTTGCAGATCCCGAGACTATCTCCCAGGGACCTAAGGCTGTAGCTTCTACCTCTGCTAAAAAAACCCTCCCCTCTGAAAGGGAATCCAGGTCCTTAGAGAGATGGGGTAAAAAAGTTTACACTTCTGCTACTTTGTCAGCCAGGGCCCTGAACTGTCAATTTCACATGATACAATATCAAGAATTTATGCTAGACCAGTTAACTAAAAAACTGTCCTCTGATGAACCTTTTGATAAGAAGTATGTTCAGGAAATGGTACATAACATTCTTTAAAATGCGGCTATGATGCACTGGAGGCTTCCTTTAGATCAGCCATGACTGGCACAGTTATCAGAAGGCATGCCTGGTTGAAAGAGCAGGCCTTACCGGACCATGTCAAATCAAAGCTATTAGATGCGCCCATGGACAAGGCCAACTTATTTGGTTCTCCTGCACAACAGGTACTGAAGAAGATGGAGGAGAAGACAAAATCTGTACAAACAGTGAAAGATTTCTTACAGGTCCAACCTCCAAGGTTTAGCCGGAACTGGCCCTCCAAAAATTGGTCCTTTCCAGACTCCTCTAAAGCACAGAGAGGCAGGAATCGGCGATCAAGAGGCAGAAACCAATCCAGGGGTGCCTACAGGGGACGCCAGTGGCAGGGTAACAACCAGCGAGGCACAGACGCAGCCACCACCACTGCAACAGGACAATCACAGTGACTTGGCTCTGGCACCGCCTACCAGGGAACAACTAGAAGCACCCTTAGGCGGAAAGCTAGCTTTATTTTCAAAGAACTGGCATTACATCACAAGGGACAAGTGGATTTTGCAAACTATAGACCAAGGTTACAGGTTTCATTTCAATACTCTACCAGGAAAAAGAGGAATGCCAAACCTACCACCAACTCAAAAGGCAGAAGCTCTAAAACAAATATCTCTGTTATTAAGGATGAGAGCTGTGGAAAAGGTACCATCTATGGAACAAGGAAAGGGATTTCACTCCAGACTCTTCCTGGTACCAAGAAAAGAGAGCAAATGGAGGCCTATTCTCGACCTGTCCGCTTTAAACACATTCCTCATTGTTCCAAAATTCAAAATGCTGACTCTACAGCAGCTTCTTCCCATGCTGGGCAAGGAGTCTTGGCTGGTAACTGTAGATCTCAAGGAGGCATACCTGCACATCCCCATTCGACCAAATTGCAGAAGATACCTCAGATTTCTTGCAGGATCAGAGCATTATCAATTCTCAGCATTGCCCTTTGGCTTATCTACTGTGCCCAGAGTGTTCACGAAATGCCTGGCATCAGTAATTGCCCATTGCAGGCTTCAGGGAATACAAATTTACCCCTACCTGGACAACTGCCTGATACAAGCGGACAGCACAAACAAGCTAACAGAAGACTTACAAAGAGTCATTTACCTGCTACAAGCCCTGGGATATAAAGTCAATATAAAAAAGTCAAGACTGATACCATCCCAAAGAATAACCTTTTTGGGTGCAGAACTGGACACAACCAAGCAAATGGCATTCCTAACTGTAGAAAAACAAGAGCAACTACCTCTCTACTTCTTGGCATTAACAAAGCAGAACCATCTTACAGCAAGAAAAGTACTGCAAGCCCTGGGCTTCATGGCATCCTGCATAATACTGGTACCTCATGCCAGACTGCATAAGAGAAAGCTACAGTGGTACCTAAAGAATTTATGGTCTCAACACAAGCACAGCCTAGAAACCAAAATTCCAATAATCCCATGCCTAAAGCAAGAGTTCCTATGGTGGGCTCAGGCCTGCCAATCAAACACAGGATTGCCCTTCTACAGCATTCAACCAAGCCAAACCATCACGACGGACGCCTCAGACCTCGGTTGGGGGGCCCACATGCTGGACAAGTGCATACAAGGCTTATGGACTCAAGACCAGTTGCACCTACACATAAATCTAAAGGAAATGCTGGCAGTAAAATTGGCAATCCAGACATTCAGACCATTCCTCCAAGAAGGTCAGTTGATGATAAGGACAGACAACACCACAGTGATGTGGTACATCAACAAACAGGGAGGCACACATTCATACCCTCTATGCCGGATGGCACTGGACCTATGGAATGTGGCTCTGAGCTACAACATTCAGTTGCAGGCAATTTTTGTACCGGGAAAAGAAAACATTCTAGCAGACATATTAAGCAGGACTACCACGGATGCCCACGAATGGATGCTGCATCCGGACATCTACAAAGCCATTACAAGAAAATGGGGACTCCCAGAAATAGACTTATTTGCGTCCCCACGGAATCACCAACTAAAGAAATTCTGCACAAGGACGTACCACCCACTTGCTTGGAAAGTGGACTCCCTATCTTTCAGTTGGAAGAACCTGACAGCATATGCATTCCCACCACTTCCTTTGATGCACAAGGTGCTATTGAAGATCAAAGAGGACCGTCCAAGGATCATTCTGATAGCTCCAGACTGGCCAAGGCAACATTGGTACCCATTACTAAGGAGCATGTCTCGTGAACAAATATGGACACTACCCCTGGTTCCATTACTGTTAACACAGAACAACTGCAACAACCTGCATCCAAACCTGAAAACTCTGCAGCTGACTGCCTGGAACATTGCATAAGATCAATTAACCCACATTTATCACAAAGGGTTAAAGACATTATCCTTGAGGCTCTCAGACCCTCAACAAGAAAAAACTATGCAGCAAAATGGAAACGATATCACATTTGGAGTACTGCAAGGGGAGAAGATGTGTCACTGGTAAACATAGCCAGCATCCTGGAATACTTGGCAGAGCTTTTCCACTCAGGCCTGTCCTATTCTTCCATCAAGATACATGCATCAGCTATTTCAGCAGAATACAGCTTGGATCCTCCAGTCTTCTCACTCCCTCTGCTCAGGCAGTTTCTGAGGGGAATTAGAAATGTAAAACCTCCTAGGAAACCACCATTGCCAGCATGGGACTTGAACTTTGTGCTAGAAGAATTGACACTTCCTCCTTTCGAACCAGCAGCAACAGCAGAGATGCAATACTTATCATGGAAAACTGCTTTCCTGCTGGCAATCACTTCAGCAAGAAGGGTTTCTGAACTACAGGCATTAATGGCAGTGCAACCCTTCCTGATCTTCCATCAAGATAGAGTGTCCATGAGAACAAATCCTACATTTATGCCTAAGGTGGTATCCAGAGTGTCTTTAAACCAGGCTATCCACCTACCTACATTCTTCCCCAACCCACAGAACAGGGGAGAAAGACTGTTGCATACCTTGGATGTACATAGACAGTTACGCTACTACCTGGACAGGACCAAGAGCAACAGAAAAACTGACCAGCTTACTGGTAGCATATGCAACAGGAAGGGAAGGAAAAGCAATTTCAAAACAGACAATCTCAAAATGGATAGGAAATTGCATTAGATTTTGTTACTCTTACCATGGAAAGAAAACTCCAGAAAACATCAGGCCTCACTCTACAAGGGCTACAGCCACTACCACAGCCTTCTTACGAGGAGTGGCTACCAAGGACATTATAGAGGCTGCTACTTGGACCTCCGTGCATACATTTGCCAAGCATTATAATTTACCTTTATACTCTAGATCCCGAGCAGGTTTTGCCTCTGCTGTTTTGCAAGGGATCCTAACTACACCATAATCTCTCCTGTTACCTCCTCCCCTAGTTTGGCTATGGTATTCTACCCATTTGTAAGGACTGCAGATGCATCCTTGAAGGACATAGTACAGTTTTGTACCTACCATAAATGTAGATGTCCGATAGGAATGCATCTGCAGTCAGGATTACCCACCCGCCTTCCCCTCTGTGGTAATCCTAGGGTATTTGCCCACCTTATAGCTAGCTGGGGGGGGGGGATCTATTATGGTGTATTTGTTGGTATATATGTACATACACGCTTATTTTTGTGTTTGCTCTCTACCATTTGGAAACATTGGCATTTATCCAAATTTAGCCTTCCAAGAGGGCACCTGGCATCTGGGGCAAGAAACACTGAGGACAATGGCGTCGGCTGATGCCTTTATACCCGAATAACTGCAGCTGTGACGTCGGGTGAAGTGCGACACCAGCCAAGGCCAGACCCAGACTTTGGAATCCGGCCGACCGAAGGGCTGCCTGACGACAGGACAACCCATTTGTAAGGACTGCAGATGCATTCCTATCGGACATCTACATTTATGGTAGGTACAAAACTGTACTATGTATCTGCTCCGAACCCATTAGTAAAGAATGAACGTCGAGATGGAACAACTTCACATCACTGGATTATGGCATGTGTCATCAGAACAGGAAGCCTTGTAACTTCACGTCAGATGACACCCAAGTATACTACAAGAACTGCAGCTCACAATATTAACCCTATGCACCAACTGCCAGACCAAAAGAATGTGGGCATTAGAAATTTGGTGGCATCTTCTAGGTTTGTAGGTAGTTAGTAGGCTTTGCAGTTCAGGGAACCACTGAAAAACCTAGCTCAAATTCTGAGTTGCCCCAAGCAGTCTCTGGTTAAGTTACTTCCTTATGGTTACACAGTAGGCAAGTGAGGGCTGAGGGAATTTAAACCCTATACTATAGGAACTAAAGTTTACAGCCTTAACCTTGTGTGCCAACTGCCAGACTGTTTTGTCCACACTTTCTTACCAACTATTGTACTTGCCACTGGCTCATAGGCCATACTCTCCTCCAAACGGACACTCAAAATCTGTCCGTGGTTGATCATGTTTTATATATATATATATATATATATATATATATATATATGTGTGTGTGTATATATATATATATATCTATATATATATATATATATATATATATATATATATATATATATATATTTCTCCTGAGTATGTCTTACAGCCTTCCCACATTATATTCGTTATTTTTGTTTGATGTCTGATTTTACAACCTGGTTCTCCTTTTAATTTCCATGCTTCTTCCTCCTCATATGCTTAATCATGGACATAGTTCCAACATTCTGATATATTACTACACACTCCAGGTGTTTAATAATAATGGGTCAATGTCACTACATCAAGCAGCTAGTCATTTAACTGTATTTGTAGAAGTTACTGTCTACCCAAGTGATTAATCATCGAAAGAGAATTTATTGAAAAGTTTTAGTTGGCCAACACCGTGAGAAAAAAACTTTCCAGTTATATGCAGAATTAACACCATTCCATAAAGTTCTTCATTACAGTACTGTAACACACAACTAAAACATAGTATTGCAGAACATTCCACATAATAAATATGCAACTCCCACAAAACCATGAATTTAAAAAAAAAGACAGTGATTAATGCACAAGACTAATTTAACTAAGCAAGCTTCCTGTTATAAGGCATTTCAGAAAACCATCTTGGCTTTGTGTTGTAGTACATTGCAGGTCAGTCTGCGCAGAACGTGGACATACCTGTAGTTCATATTTCACTTAGTGAGGCTGTTTCTTTTACCTTCTCTTTTGCAGGGGGGGAGCTGTCATATGAATTTCTGTTGAGTCTTTATTACTTTATACATTTGTTTTCGGACTTCTTATATTTTAGGATTTATTGAGTTTCTGTGATCTGTTTCTTTAATTGATCAATCCATCATCTCTTCCCTTAGATCATTTTCTTCTAAACTGAAGAGCATTCTTTGCTCTCAATTTCCTGCAGGCATTCTACAGCAAGTTCCAGAGCATCTTCCTGTGACGTATTGTCTTCAGCTGCATCCTACATCATCTGTTGCTCTTTCATATGGGCACTCATTGGCTTACTCCACAAAATTGACCTTCAGAGTTACCACCATTTCCTGTTCCTTCCTTTGCTGTACAATTCCAACTGGACTTTTGTACTGGTTTCCTACTGAATGCTTGAGTATCTTAATGTGGTAACTGGTAATATGGTTCTCATTCCAACTGGTTTCCTTAATTTAGGGACTCGCTGTTCTATCACACCGAGTTGGATTTTCTACACTAAATACTTGACTTTGCAGGTAATCCATAACTTCACTTTCTATTTCTTTATCCTCTCCCTTACTACTCCACTTTTCCTCTTCCCCCCTTTGATTTCGTATGTATTGTAAAATGTTCCATATCTTGGCGACTTTGCCTATATTTCTCCAAGTATCTTTGCAGCTGCTTTTTTTATCAATTAATTTGGCTTTCTCCTTTGCATAGATATTATAGCATATCAAATCTTTCTTTCCCATATCCATGATTTTTTGTATACCTTTCAAAAATCTCTTGGTTTTGTGCATTTTTTTGCACTTAGCGTTTTTCTTGGAGAAGTGGGATTGTCAGAGAGATGAAGAAAGTAGACAAGAGTATAAGGAGATGAGGTGCATGCAAAGAGAGAGGTAGCGAAGGCTAAGGATAAAGGCGTATGACGAGTTGTATAAAAGGTTGGACACTAAGGAGAGAGAAAAGGACCTGTACCGATTGGCTAGACAGAGGGACAGAGCTAGTAAAGATGTGCAGCAGGTAAGGGTGATAAAGGATAATGAGGGAAATGTACTCACAAGCGAGGAGAGTGCCTTGAGCAGATGGAAAGAGTACTTTGAGGGGCTGATGAATGAAGAGAATGAGAGGGAGAGAAGGTTGGATGATGTGCGGATAGTGAATCATGAAGTGCAGTGGATTAGCAAGGAGGAAGTAAGGATAGATATGAAGAGGATGAAGAACGGAAAGGCTGTTGGCCCAGATGACATACCTGTGGAAGCATGAAGGTGTTTAGGTGAAATGGCAGTCGAGTTTTTAACTAGATTGTTTAATGAAATCTTGGAAAGTGAGAGGATGCCTGAGGAATGGAGAAAGTGTTTTGGTACTGATTTTTAAGAATAAGGGTGATGTGCAGAGCTGTAGTAACTACAGAGGGATTAAATTGATCAATCACAGCATGAAGTTATGGGAAAGAGTAGTGGAAGTTAGATTAAGAAGGGAGGTGATGATTAGTGATCAGCAGTATGGTTTCATGCCAGGAAAGAGCACTACCGATGTGATGTTTGCTTTGTGAGTGTTGATGGAGAAGTACAGAGAATGTCAGAAGGAGTTGCATTGTGTCTTTGTGGATTTAGGGAAAGGATATGACAGGGTGCCTAGAGAGGAGTTGTGGTATTGTATGAGGAAGTCGAGAGTGTCAGAGAAGTATGTAAGAGTGGTACAGGATATGTACGAGGGTAGTGTGACGGCTGTGAGGTCTGCGGTGGGAGTGATGGATGGGTTTAAGGTGGAGTTGGGATTACATCAAGGTTCAGCTCTGAGCCCTTTCTTATTTGTAATGGTGATGGACAGGTTGACAGACGAGGTCAGACAGGAGCCCCTGTGGACTATGATGTTTGCAGAAGACATTGTGATCTGTAGTGAGAGTAGGGAAAAGGTGGAGGAGACCCTGGAGAGGTGGAGATATGCTCTAGAGAGTAGAGGAATGAAGGTCAGCAGGGCTAAGACAGAATATGTGTGTGTGAATGAGAGGGAGGATATGAATTGTGAGGATGCAGGGAGCAGAGGTGGCGAAGGTGGATGAGTTTAAATACTTGGGATAAACCGTTCAGATTAATGGTGAGTGTGGAAGAGAGGTGAAGAGAGTACAGGCAGGATGGAGTGGGTGGAGAAGAGCGTCAGGAATGATTTGTGACAGACTAGTAAGTGTGAAAGGGAAGGTCTACAAGAGGGTAGTGAGACCAGCTATGTTATATGGGTTGGAGACAGTGGCATTGACAAAAAGGCAGGAGTCAGAGCTTGACGTGGCAGAGTTGACGATGTTAAGATTTGCACTGGGTGTGACGAGGATGGACAGGATTAGGAATAAGTATATTAGAGGGTCAGCCCAGGTTGGAAGGTTTGGAAACAAAGCCAGAGAGGCAGGATTACTTTGTTTTGGAAATGTGCTTAGGAGGGATGCAGAGTATATTGGGAAAAAGATGCTAAGGATGAAACTGCCAGGTAACAGGAAAGGAGGAAGGCCTAAGATAAGGTTTATGGATGTGGTGAGAGAGGACATGCAGGTGGTTTCTGTGACAGAGCTAGATGCAGAGGACAGGAAGAAATGGAAGCAGTTGATCTGCTGTGGCAACCCCTGACGGGAGCAGCTGAAAAGTGTTTTTCATGAATCTGTTGCATTAATGATTACAAATTTGCATTTGAAGGTTTTAACGGTTTTTCTTGTGCAAGTATTTTTCTTTCCTCTAATTTCTCTCTCAATCTTCTTGAATAGATTCTCTCTGGAAATTCTGGGCTTCTTGCATAATAGTTTACAGTACATAATTTCTTTCTTATCCTCAGTAGTCCACTCTGTCGTCTTTATGGTTATTTTTTGGCTTGTTTTTGTCTCTTTTTGTCGACTATTTCCTTCTACAGCAAGGGACATCCTCCCCCTGAGCCTGGCCTAACCCCATTGTAGGTATGTTTTTGTGTCTTGAGGATTCTGCACTGTCATTTTTTAACATTCCTGGCACCAGTGCGCCTAAAAGGATTGGACATTTTTTTATCCTGAGACTTGTGCACCTAGCTCTCTTTATTTTTTAACCTACTTCAGTGTTGTCTTGGTGAGATTATGTAAAAATAGGGTCCATCTTGTGAAGGTACTCACCAAGATTTGATGAATTAAATTCCAGTAATACTATTCTCCTTTGCTTGCTGATTTTCTGTCCATCTGGACCCCATGGACACACACACTACCTTTGCTGCCTTTTGGCTTATGACGCAGACAAGTGAGATCACTTTAGTCTTGGAATCTCTGCCAGAGGACATCATTTGGGGATATTCTGTCAGTTACGTGAGAACACTTCAAGTGCAGTTTGAAGAGGCCTCTTGTATCCCAGAAGAGATGACTGGACTGTATAGGTCCTGCCCTCCCCCAACACAACCCTGACGTGTCAGATCCAGATTTTGAAGAGACAGTAATATATCTTACAGTTTTAGGGTGGTTGCGGGGAGAGTGCAAGGTGAAATCCAAAAGGCAGCTCTGATCATCCAAGCCAGGGCTGCTGTAATGGGGTTGGTTATCAGGGGACACTCTTGGTTGCGGGTTCAGTCCCTCTCTGTGGATGTGAAGACTCTTTTCCTTAATGCCTCTTGGATAAAGATGTATTACCCTTTAGACCCTCATCTTGTGATATTTCTAAAAGACCAAAGAACAGAAGGAGAACAGTGGAGTTGATTTAGATAGTATTTCATCTTCCTTTTCCCAAATATAATAAGAACTACCCCTCTAATCAAAGACCTTACTACCAGATGCAGGGTAAAGGCAATAAGTGAAAAGATAGGACAGCTGTATGGAAGCAAAGATGGCACTGTGGGGTCCCCAAGGACTCGGCCCCCAGCAGGGAGCAGCTACAATAACACCAGCCCTCCCCCCAAAAAAGCCTTGGCCTTTGACCTCGCCTATTCTTTGTTGCTTCAGGACGGGTGGTCATCTGATTTCTTTAAAAGAATTGGGCAAGTATAATTTCAGATCATTGGGTCTTGCAGGTTAACTTTAGTGCAACTTTCATTATGAAAAAAAAACAGAGACTTTTCTGTCTGTCTGAACCAAAAGACCACTAACATCATCTAGTTTTTTTTTTTTTTTTTTAGCAGATGTAAGGACCCTTAGAACCTCTGCCTGGGAGGCCAGAGGGTTTTAAATTAGATCTTGTCCCAAGAGAATTACTGTTTCTGGAGACTCATTCTCGATTTTGAGGACTTAACAGATTCTTCAACTCAAGAATTCCAAATGTTGACCATGCAGGACCTCTTGCCCTTTCCTAGGTCCTTACGCTTATGGTGACACGAGACATAAAGGATGCCTACTTCTTCCCCAAGGGGAGACAACGTCTGTTTGTAGTGGATGGTGGCTCATTAACAATTTAACCCTTGCCCTTTCGTTTGGCTGCTGCTTGTAGAGTGTTTATAGAATGTATGGCACCAGTGATGGTGCAGTTTTGGACAAAGTGAATCCATACTCAGGAGGATATGCAGAGAGCACTACAGTACAATCTAGATTGCTTCAGCAGAGCGCTTCTCTCTAGATGAGTGTAATTGCAATTTATTTTCAGCCAGAACAGTGGTATTTTTTGGGGGGGGCCCTTCTGGATACCACTTCAACCAAAGCTTCTAGACCATAGGAAAAAAGTGGACTCCCTTACCATCATCTTTCAGGGTTTTATAGGAGGGGAGTAGTAATGGCTAGAGTGTTTGAGCATTATGGGCAACATAGTATCTGCCATATTATTGATTCCAGTAGCCAGACTGCACATGAGGAATCTCCAGTGGTTCTGAAAGAATACTTTGTACTAGAGCACACTTCCCTTAGTCTCTCCCATTTCACTCTTGCTATGTGTAAGGAATGAATAGTGTTTACTCTAAGTATAAAGGAACCAAGGGTATTGCTTTCAGGCTTTTATTCCAAACCAGATTTTATTCACAGTTGTCATAGTCATAGCATGCAGTGCCCACATGTTGGACCTCAAATTGCAGTGAAATGATGGCTGTTATTCAAGCTTTTAATACAACCTGGAAAGCTAGGACTCTAGTGTCATAACGGGCAACATCACAACTTGTGTTATGTAGGTAATGGGGCAAGGCATTCGTGTCATCACTGCAGGCTTGAGAACAGTCCCTGATGTCATTTTGATCACTTAAGGTAATTTAAATAGAAGAGGAGAATTTCATGGTAAACCAATTCAGCAGAACCATAGTGGATCCAGACTCCTGGATGTTAAATAAGGATTTATTATTGGATCTCACTAACAAGTACAGTGTACTAGAGTTGGACCTGTCACTCCTGTGATCAACAGAAAACTGCAGAAATTGTGCTGCAGAGAGCCAGACAGTGACTTGGACAAGGGGATATGTTTTGCCTGGACTGTACGAGTCTGCTCCTATATGCTTTTCCCTCCTGTATCCTTGCAGAGGATAGTTTAAAAGTTTCAAGTTGAGAGGGCAGATATGGGTTTAATTGCCCGGTTCTGGTGCGGGCAGCACTGGGTTTTAGGGCACTGTTGTGATAATATATTACCGACAAAGGTGCAGTCTGTCCAGCCAGCTTCCTGTTCACAGGACTCCTGTCTTGCAATGCGTATGCCTGCCCTAGACTCGCTCCCATCAACGTGCTTGTATGAGGAACATACATCTGCACCGTTTTCAAAAATTTCTTGCCAAGTTCATGTAGCAGGCGTTTGTGAACATCACAGATAGTTTTTCTGTACTGTCTGTTAGTCTGTGAAGAGCAGGTAGACTACGTACTCTTTGGCAATTTTTTTTTTCTTTTCTTTTCTTTTCCTCCCCCCTCTTCAGACTTCATGTATTTTAGTCTGCGTCAAAGAAAAGTGAGACAGTGGTAGACAGATGCCTTATTATGACTACCATACTACATGTTTATTTTGTCTGGGGAAGGAATACCAAGTACTGTCCAGTTAGTCAGGGTTTGCCTGAAAACCCTAAGAAGTCATATAAAGACCCTTCTGATATCCAGAGAATAAGAGTTTGTCATTTTTGGCATGTGCAACTCTCTTTCTTCAGCCATGGCTTTTGACCCTCAAAATAAAAGCAGACAAGAAATATGCCAAAATAAGCATGTGATTCGGATCAAACCTCCACTTCCTTGTCTAGGGTAGAGATGGTGAAATGCAGTGAGGTGCTTTCACAGCACCTCGGCCATCCATTGTCATCTCCCCAGACACTGCAGCTTTGACCCTGTGGAGGATGTTACGACCAGAGATAAAGGCACATCCATAGCTACCAACTATGCCTTATGTCTCCTCTCCTGTTCCTTTGAACCTTAGGTCATTTCAGGAGGTGAATGGGGAATGTTCATCAGGTTCACGTCAGAGAAGTGATTGAAGGCTGTGGAAGAAATAACCAACCCTTCGCACAAAAGCTCAGCAAAAAATAATGTATCTTTTGTCTAGTCCTAGGCGGGTTCCCTTTAAAAATAATAAAAAAAAATGCTTAAACCTCTTTGACTGGTTACTTTATCCCTAAGCCTATCAACTCTTTTCAGTTCCTGGCAGCAAAAGGCTTAGTCTCCTTGTCTCCTGCTGTCTTATAAACCCAAAAGCTACTGGATTCCCAAAAACTTTTCTTAAAAATCTTGTACTTGACAATGTACTTCATACGATTTGCAATATCTGATAAATTGTGAGTTATAAAAAAAAAAAATAAAAGCTTTTCAATAGACAGTGGGTTATACACGGGTTTAAGTATTAACCCTTGGGTACTAATTTTATGTTGTAGATTTATGAAAGAAAGCTTGTGTTTTGTTTGGCAAAAATTACTAGTGTTGTCGTCAGGACAAAGGGCTGTATCTCTAAGTGTGCAATACATTTCCAAGATATCTGTGAGATGTTGCTTTACCTGTCTGAGTGCTTTGTAATAACGTTTGACTAAAGGGGGTAACATAATACTATTTTTATAAAATTTGTGCATGTAATATTTTCAGTGTTTCAAAACTACTAATCTACAAAACCATGCATGCTAGATTGGAAGCATCAGTGGCAGCATTGTGTCTGTGTTTTGTATAATAGGCTTTAATTTGTTCGTCTATTATTACATAGCTTTTATGAAATTAATGAAATTATGAAACTGTAGCAAATAGTCACGTGTTTTACTGTAAAACCATTTATATTTCATAACTTTTTCACATTAGCTACCATGCTTTCTCTTTTCTGCATATACCATCCCCATCATGATAGTACTGCACTCCATGTTTACATGGGTAATATAAACATGAAAAAATCGAATTTTTCATGACATTTTTCACACCCTCATAAATAACCCCAGCTCTGTACATCGCATGCTGACCATTTCTCTGTATGCTTAGCAAATCATGTCAGCTTCTAGATTCTACCTTATTGCCTTGTTTTTAGGTGTGCATCTGTACTGGGACTTAGAAATTAGACTTTGAAAACATTGATGAGTATATTTGTTTCAGGAATATAAGGAAGTTTCCTGTAAAGATGAATGTACGCTTAAAGATGCTGATGTAGGAAGCAGTGAGTTAAAGGCTACTCTAGCCGTACAGCCAGGGCAAGCTAGTCATACTCTTCTTCCTGCCAATAGAAAAAGGGGATGTTCATCGTGTTTCACTGTTGCAGTCATTACACTTGGGTTATCCTGCTGGCAGGCGACCCGCAGTCAGCCCGAGTTTCAAAGTCTTGGTCCGGCATTGGTTGCTGTCGCCTCTTCCCTGACGTCAGTGCGCCAGGGGTATAAATGTTGCAACAGATGCCATTTTCTTCATTCTTTCTTGCCGCGCAGTGCCCAAAGCAAAAGCAGTTCTCAAGTGCCGGTCGGCCGACTCCTGAGATTTTCAAAATTGAGTTTCAGAACCGAAGTCTTCAATAAAGCGAAGTATCCCATTGGGGAAACTTTTTCTTGCTCCAGACCAATGTCAGTAAAAGTTAATAATTGTATTTCATGTGGGAAGCAAATACCTCATGAGGACTTTCACTCTTACTGTATTCCTTGCCTAGGCTCTGACCACGACGTCACTAGTTGTCGGTTTTGTGCTAGATTCAATAAACGCACTATTAAACGATGGTTTGATTTTGCTTTACATTATTTTGGCCGAAGGTTTAATTACATAATGCCGTCGGAACAACCGACGACCGGAATCTATAAAAAACGCAGACACAAAGAAAAGGACAGGCATCTGAGATCCAAAACCGACGACGAAGCCTCTTCTAGGCCAGTCGCCGGTTCTTCTCTGTATGCTTAGCGAATCATGTCAACTTCTAGATTCCACCTTATTGCCTTGTTTTTTTAGGTGTGCATCTGTACTGGGACTTAGAAATTAGACTTTGAAAACATTGAGTATACTTGTTTCAGGAATATAAGGAAGTCTCCTGCAAAGATGAATATACGCTTAAAGATGCTGATGTAGGAAGCAGTGAGTTAAAGGCTACTCTAGCCGTACAGCCAGGACACGCTAGTCATACTCTTCTTCCTGCTAATAGAAAAAGGGTTCCTTTGTGTGAAGAGGATCACTGTGATGAGAAGAAAGTTTCGATTAAGACTTTCAGGTCCCTTGACTCTCCAAATGAGATGTCTTATGTTGAGACATTTTACAAGATGAAAGAATTTAAGTGAGTATGGATAGAAATCTGACGTACAAGATGTTCAGCATACTCTTTATAGATGTTGCTAAATCTGTGGCTCTTCTCCCAGTGCTTGGAGCTTTCAAAGATGCATTTCTAGTACTTTTTTATCCTGGATTCTTAGTCCAGCTTCTTGAAGGCCAGTTAGATTTTATAAGTCACAAGATTCACACATCTTTATAAACACTTTGTGGTTAACCCTGCTGTTATGACTGTGAAGAGAGAGCTAAATTAGTTTCTGCTTCTAATTCTTTACCTAATGATAGAGAACAGAACCCCGACAGATTTAGTGACCAAAAATAAAAAAGTTTGTGCCTCTGCAACCCTGTCATGTAGGGCTGTTCATTGTCAAATACATAAGATTAAAATTCTTGTTAACTATGTTAGGCAGTGTGGGTCAGAAGATTACTGAACTTCATAATTAGCATATGAGATCAAAATGTCAGGAAAGGCTTTGATTTTAAGTGCTAAACGTTCCATAAAACATGGATAAGATGTCATAGATGTAACGTCATGCAGCCTAGTTAAGGCAACAGCCACTACCAGAGGATATTTAAAGCTCTGCCTTTAAATGTTTCTTTAAGTAAAGATTTGCAGTTTAGGGCTGTCACAGCTGAGAAAATGGAAGAGAGAGAGAGAAGTAAATTAAGGGAATGGGTAAAACTACTGACAGAAATTACTCTGCAAGACCAGGTCCTTTCTTTATTCCAGATCTAAACAGCAAAAATTACACAGGCCATTTTAAAGAAAAGTATCAAGGGGACTCTTGATCGAGCAGAGTGAATTTCGATGGTTCAGCAACAATTGAGATCAGCACTGACTGTGGCCTTCCAGACACTCTTTCCCACTCCATCCAAAACCCAGTTTCTCTCCGAATTGCTGACAAACTTCTCATTGATTCCTGTTACAGGAAACAAACACTTAAGATTTCTGGGAGTTAACCATCATAAGAAGAGTTTATAAGTTTCATTGGCATTCCAAATCAACTGTCACGGGCATTCCTCTTTTTCCCAGAGAGCAGGCATTATCTTATGCCTTCTACCATTTCATATGTTCTCCTTTTAGCAGTGTTAGGAACATCTTCTCCACACTTCTGGGGTAGATTATTTTCTTAAAGACTGTATCTAGTTTGCCAGAAAGAAGCAGATTTTAGGCAGTTCTAGTGCTGTCTAGACTTAATACCTTTTGGAGGTTTCCTTACTTTAGACTGCTTACCCTTTAAATGCTTTTGCTCCTAAAAGTTCTTTTTTTTGGTTACTTTTGATTTAAAATATGTTTACTTATGCATTCCTGACTGCAAGACACTGACCTATTTAAGATGATGTGTCTTTGGCTGTCACTGTCAGTTTACATCTTTGCTGTTCAGACTGTATACATCATACAGCATATTCACAAAGTGACTGGCTCCAGTTGTAGCTTTTTACTGGCTTAAGGGAATTTACATCTGTCCTTAACTTGGACAATTGTCTGATTCAAGTTCAGAGGTACTAAGGACCTTAGAGTTCTTCATGAACCTTCTTCAGAATGTGCAGTTCACTCTGACAGTAAGCAAATCTCTAATTTTCTGAGTGGCTTTCCACAATTGCCTACTAGGTACCTTATTGTAAACAGACTTTCTTCCTCCAGACAAAAGAGTAGTGTACAAATGCTTCTTTCTGAATCTACCAAAACAGAGGTCTGCTTCAGCCATTCTTATGATTCCTCATGCCATGCTTCATATTAAGAAATTCCAGCAGTATTTAGGTCACTGTGGACCCAATCCCAGCATTCTCAAAAATCAACAAATTCCAATCATTCATTGTCTAGTTCAGAACTTTGGTTGACCAAACAGGTAAACTGCAGACTGGAGATCCCCTTTGTACAGCCACCACCAGTACAGAGCAATGTAACAGATGCCTCAGATTTTGCATGGGGAGCCTGCACCCAAGAAACCAAGTTTCTGTGAATATAGAGCTCCTTGCACAATTAAATTTGCATTAGTTTTACAGATGTGATGAGCCTGATGAGTGGCCTAAAAACTCTCCATTAATTGTGGACACCACGAACATTCCAAGAGGTGGCAGACAATCCGCAGGTTATAGGGTTCGTAATATAGGCAGGGCAAGGTCTTGCCCCTTTTACATGCTAGCCATGACAACTTGGGAGGTAGCCACTCAACATAATCTCTTTGTGAAGGCAGTTTACATCCCATCTCATCTGAAAATGTGCAGATTCTCTAAGCAGCTCTATGATTTACCTTATTTCATGGATGTTAAAAAGAGGTGGTCTTCCAGCTATCAGTTTGGAGTTCCTCAGATAGATGACTTTGCATCAGTGCAAAACAGGCAATTTGAGTCTGTTGTGCTCCCTAACTCCTTGCAAGCAGGCATTGGCAACAGATTCCCAAACAGTAACCGGGAAGGGGATGTTTGTGCACTTTTCCACCCTTTCCTCTGATTCTCTTTTTCAAAAGGTAAGAAGGGATTTTCGGAAAGTACTGCTGCTTGATCCCATTTTGGTCAAGGCAACATGAGTTATGTCTTCTGTAAGAACTGTCCAGGGGTAGTTAGCCTTTTCCTGTCTTGATGGAGCAACTTATTTAGGACAAGGGGTCACTGATGAATTCCAGTCTACATACAGATCCTGAAATTTACAGTATGGGTGATCAAATTTCAATTCCTTTCAGACACCCGTTTTCTCAGGACGTGTTACAGAATTTGAGACATTAGAAGACCTAACACTGGAAAATCTTCTGTATCTAAGTGGAAAAGTTTTTTTTGTCTGGTGTGAAAGATAAGAGGACTGGACCCCAGTACAGGAGACTCCCCTGGATGTTCATCGTGCATACAGCTGCAGTCATAACAGATGTGGTTTTCTTGCCGTCAGGGGGGCCCTCGGTCGGCCGAATTCCAAAGTCTAGGTCCGGCGTCTGTTGTCGTCGCTTCTTCCCTGACGTAAGTGCGACAGGGGTATAAAAGAACCAGCCAACGCCATTTTCTCCAGTCTTTCTTGCCGCGCGGTGCCCGAAGCAGAAGCAGTTAGCAAGTGCCGGTCGGCCAGCTCCTGAGATTACGAATATCTGCAACCGAAGTCTTCTTGAAAGCTAAGTACCCCGTTGGGGAAACTTTTCTTGCCTCAGACGGATGTCAGACAAAGTTAATAAATGTATTTCATGTGGGAAGCAAATACCGAATAAGGATTTTCATTCCCTCTGCATCCTTGCTTAGGCCTAGACCATGACATCTCGGCCTGTCGTTTTTGTGCTACATTCAACAAACGCACCATTAAGCGTCAGGCGGAGTTCGCCCAGCACTTTTTTGGCAAAAAATTTAACTAGTAAATCCTCAAATAATGGAGTGAAACAGGAACACCTTGTTGATTTCCTTGGATTTATTCAACCAAAAGCGAAAAAGCGAAAAACCAACACACTATGAAAACGTACACGCCAAAGAAAACTGTATTAACGCTCTTACAACACTGCGTTTTCGTTTTACAAAATGCACTTCATCAGATAAAAAGCAACTGTCTACCCAGTCCTTTTATACCTTGGATAATTAGCATCAATCAAAGCAATTCAATTCAGATCCCAACATTTAGAGCATTTTAAAGTAAAATAGTACCATTAAATACAGTTAAGAAATAGATTAGTTATAAAAACATCCTTTTAAAACTTTAATTACAAAAAATCATATAGAATTCATTTATGTTAAGCTAAAAAATTTAACTACATAATGTCGTCGGATTCTCCAACTCCAGTTTTGACTAAAAGACGCAAAGATAAGGACCGACACACGAGGTCCGCGGCCTCTACCCACACCACGCCAAAGCCAACTACAGGTGGTCCGGTTCTCAGCGAGGCGCCTACGCAGCCCCTGACTACCAACGACACTTGATTGGCGGTGTCTTCTGTACCCGAGGTCGCAGGCTCTTCGGCCCACACCCCGACTACAGATACCGAAGCCACACTTGGCAGTGAAACTGAGTTTAGACAGGTCTGCCTCCTCTCAAGGTGTCTTCAGACCTTCCTCTTCTTTTTCTATCAAGGCTTTCACTAAGTCTGACAGCCATGCATTCTAAAAAACAAACCCCACAGGGCCCTTCTCAAGACCCCATGCCTAAAAAGCAGATGCTCAAAATGGCTGAGGACTTAATTTCTCTAATCAGGGGTTCTCAAACCCCCCCCCCCCCCGGAAAAAAGGACCAGAGTGGAGGAAGAATCCCCCTCCTCGGACCAGGCTTCCATTATTTCAGAACATTCTGATGACCAGGAGCATTCATACTCCCCCTTTGAAGATTCTCATGCAGAGGAGTCCATTCCGTCTGTCTCCCCCCCTGAGGATTACTCTTTTGGGGAGACCTTGCATACCTTGAGGGAACACTTCCACTGGGAAGGTCAAGAGTACTCAGACTCCAAGAAAAGGCTTAGGGATTTTCTCTTGCTCCCTCAGCATAGGCCGCTGGCTATATCCCCTGTCTTAGATATCCTTGATGATGTGTATTCGGAGTCCTGCCTTAACCCAGACTCTTTACCTCCAGCCCCGGTCAAGCCTGACAGGTATTACCGGGTTCCTGACTCACACCAATTCCTATACAGAAGCCATGCGGCTTACCCAGAAACTATCTCACAGGGCCCCAAGGGAATTAAGGCCTCCACTGCTAAGAAGCCTTTACCTTCAGAGGGATTCCAGAGCTTTAGAAAGGTGGGGGGAAAAGTTATACACCTCGGCCACCTTATCCATGAGGGCGTTAAACTGCCAGTTCCATATGTTAAAGTACCACCGTTTCTGTTATCACAGTTGAAAAGCAAAATGTCACAACCTGAACAACCAGATTTGAAGGAGTTGCAGGATTTGATACATAGTGCAGAACAAGTAGGTAAACATACCTTGCAATGTGGTTTTGATGCTTTAGAGGCCTCATGTAGAGCTGCTGTTACAGGATCAGTCATACGTAGACATGCTTGGCTCAAAGAGCAAACCTTACCAGATCATGTCAAAGCTAAATTACTGGATGCACCTCTGCAAAAAGATGTATTGTTTGGTGTTAAAGCTGAGGAGGTATTAAAGAAAATGGAGGAAAAGGCAAAATCAATGCAAACAGTGAAAGATTTCCTACAGGTACAACCTCCACGTTTCAGTAGAAATTGGCCTTCAAAAAATTGGTCCTTTCCAGCCTTGGACAGACCCCAAAGAGGTAGATACAGGCGCCCGAGGGGTAGAGGGCAATCTCAAGGATCGTTTAGAGGCAGACAATGGCAAGCACCTACCCAAAGAGGTAGTGAGGATAGTTCACAGCCATTCAGAAAACAGAACCAATGACTCCCCTTTGCATGCCAAGCAAGGCTCAAATGGCAGCACCTTTAGGCGGAAAACTGGCATTATTTTCAAAAAATTGGCATATTGTCACAAGACAAATGGATCCTGGACATTATAGACAGAGGCTACAGGTTCCACTTTTACTCCCTTCCAAAAATGAGAGGCATGCCAAACCTGCCACACAATCAAAGGGCAGAGGCACAAAAACAAATTTCAGATCTCATGGACATGAAAGCTATTCAATAGGTACCTGCACAAGAACAGGGTCAAGGTTTTTATTCCAGACTATTCCTGGTACCAAGGAAGGGCAAAGATTGGAGACCTATTTTGGACCTATCCATCCTAAACACATTTTTACTCGTGCCAAAATTCAAGATGCTCACATTACAGCAGCTTCTTCCCATGCTGGGCAAGGAGTCTTGGCTGGTAACATTGGACCTCAAGGAGGCATACCTGCATGTCCCAATAGGACAAGATTGCAGAAGATACCTCAGATTTCTTGCAGGTTCAACACATTATCAATTCTCTGCATTGCCCTTTGGCTTATCTACTGCACCCAGAGTGTTCACGAAATGCCTGGCATCAGTAATTGCCTACTGCAGACTGCAAGGGATACAAGTATACCCATATTTGGATGACTGCCTGATCCAAGCGGACAGCAAGCGCATACTTCTGAAACATCTGGCTTTTGTAATAAGGTTGTTGAATTCCCTGGGATACACAGTCAACAAAAAGAAATCAAGGCTAATACCCGCTCAAACAATAATTTTCCTGGGTGCCAACTTGGATACAGACACCCAGATGGCCTACCTCACGGCAGAGAAACCAGGGCAACTAACTCATTACTTCATAAAACTGGCAACTTTCACCAGGCTGACTGCAAGGAAAATCCTGCAGGCTCTGGGATTCATGGCATCTTGCATCCTACTAATCCCATGTGCAAAGCTGCATATGAGGAAACGTCAATGCTACCTGAAAAACATTTGGTCTCAGCACAGCCACAGCTTGTAAACAATAATACCACTAATTCCATGTCTTCAAAAGGAATTTCTGTGGTGGGCTCAAGCATGCCAAACAAACACAGGTCTCCCATTCTGCAAGCCTCAAGCAAGTCAAACCATCACAACAGACGCCTCGGATTACGCCTGAGGGGCGCACATTTCAGATCGGTGCATTCAGGGCAGATGGTCCCAAAAGGAAAAGAACCTACACGTCAATCAAAAGGAAATGCTAGCAGTAATAAATGCTATTATAGCTTTTAAAGACCTGCTGCATCCAGGCCAGCTATTGATAAGGACAGACAACACCACAGTAATGTGGTACATAAACAAACAGGGAGGAACCCACTCATACCCCCTATGCAGGCTAGCCATGTCTCTTTGGAACATGGCTCTAGAATTGCAAATCGAGCTTCAAGCACAGTTCCTGCCAGGCAAGGAAAACACACTGGCAGACAACCTAAGCAGAAATATGACAGATCCACACGAATGGAAGTTGCATCCTCAAGTTTTTTCAAAGATAATTCAAGCATGGGGAAGGCCAGACATAGATCTCTTTGCCTCCCACAGAAATCACCAATTGACAAACTTTTGCTCAAGGACCTTTCACCCACAGGCCTGGAAAGTGGACGCACTCTCTTTCAGTTGGACAACACTGACAGTTTATGCCTTTCCACCTCTTTCTCTGCTGCCCAAAGTTCTATTAAAAGCCAGAGCAGACAGACCAAAGATGATTCTCATCGCTCCAGACTGGCCAAGACAACACTGGTACCCACTCTTGAGGAGCCTAACGCATTCCCCACCATGGATCCTACCTCTGATACCTCTTTTACTGACTCAGCACAACTTCAAAACTCTTCACAGTCAGCTGAAAACACTCAATCTAGCCACATGGAAGATTCCTTAAAATCACAACAGACCCTACTCTCCAAGGAGGTACAGGATGTCATTTTGGAGGCCAGAAGACCTTCTACTAGAAAAGCCTACTCCGCCAAATGGAAACGGTTTTGTGCTTGGAATGAGAAAAAGGGCCAGAACCCTGGAATACTGAATTTACCTCAAATATTACAGTACCTAGTTGAGATGCTAAGCAGTGGACTTTCATTCTCTTCCATCAAAATCCATGCCTCAGCCATTTCTGCAGAATACAACACTAATCCTTCTTTATTCTCTCACCCCCTCTTAAGGCAGTTCCTCAGAGGGGCTAAGAATATAAAACCCCCAAGGAAACGACCAGTACCTGCTTGGGATCTCAATTTCATTCTAGAGAAACTGACTTTGCCTCCTTTTGAGCAAGCTGCCTCAACAGAACTGCAATATTTGTCCTGGAAAATAGCCTTCCTGCTGGCTATCACCTCAGCTCGCAGGGTTTCGGAACTACAAGCCCTCATGGCTGTGCAGCCTTTCATCATTTTCCATCAGGACAGAGTTTCCTTACGAGCCAATCCTTCCTTTATGCCAAAGGTAGTATCCAGGGTAGCCTTGAATCAGGCTATCCACTTGCCTACCTTTTACCCCAATCCTCAAAACAAAGGGGAGAGACTACTACATTCCTTGGACATTCACAGACAACTACGTTATTATTTGGACAGAACAAAGCCTTTCAGAAAATCAGAGCAACTCTTTGTCCTATGCTACAGGGGCTCAAGAGAAGCCTATTTCCAAACAGACAATCTCAAAATGGATAGCCCACTGCATACACTTTTATTACTCTCTTCATGGTAAAACTGTACCTGCAGGCATCAGGTCTCACTCCACAAGGGCCACAGCTACCTCTGCAGCTTTCCTCAGGGGGGTTCTTACCAAAGATATTTTGGAAGCTGCCACTTGGAGTTCTGTGCATACTTTCTCCAAGCACCATCACCTGCCTTTATACTCCAAATCTAGAGCAGGTTTTGTCACTGCGGTTTTGCAGGGCATCCTGGCTCCTCCTAGTTCCACCTAGTGCCTACCACCCCTTTTTTAGCTTTGGTATTCTACCCATCTGTTATGACTGCAGCTGTATGCACGATGAACATAGTACAGTTTTGTACCTTCCATAAATGTAGATGTTCGAGTGCTAATACAGCTGCAGTCCAGGTTTCCCTCCCTCCTTCCCCTCTGGAACAGGCCTAATGGCTAACACCTCCTCATACAACCTGATTGGGGTATTCTTTTATGGTGTATTTGCTTGCAGCTACTGTTTTTTGATTATGCTGCATTGCATTATTACATAAATTTATGTATTGCCTTCCTTCTGGGGACACCTGACATCTGGGGCAAGAAAAACTGAAGAAAATGGCGTCTGCTGGTTCTTTTATACCCCTGTCACACTGATGTCAGGGAAGAAGCGACGACAACCGACGCCGGACCTAGACTTTGGAATTCGGCCGACCGAGGACCCGCCTGACGGCAAGAAAAACCCATCTGTTATGACTGCAGCTGTATTAGCACTCGAACATCTACATTTATGGTAGGTACAAAACTGTACTTTCTTCACTATTTCTGCGAGTTGTTTAAGTATAGCTTGTGCTGCACTTCTGTCAAGTTATCTGTGAGCTGCCTTTGCTTGTTTGCCACTGGACCTCTGTTATCTAATTCTAATCTGGTCTAACTCTTTCTTAAGGGAGTTCTCTACATTAAACCTCCAAGAAAAAAGTGACTCATTGGTTTCTGAATTATGCATTAGAAATGTAACTCTTCTCCCTTTTGAGCCAGCTGCTAATTCTTTGAAGTTTTTTGACTTGCAAAACTTTTGTGTTAATAACCTTACAGGCTCTTTTGTCCATTACCATTTTTTCCTTCACGAGGATAGAGCAAGTCTTAGAACTGATAATCTTTTTATTCCTAAAATGGTTACTGAATGTACTCCTAATCAGTTTATGCAGTTACCTAGCTTATTTCCAAACTTTTAAAACAATG